>NW_012105731.1:1772197-1799111 GCF_000951045.1 Mandrillus leucophaeus | reverse complement strand
GAGGTGCTGGCGTCCGAGGTGGGAGGTGCTGGGGTCCGAGGTGGGAGGTGCTGGCGTCCGAGGTGGGAGGTGCTGGGGTCCGAGGTGGGAGGTGCCGGGGTCCGAGGTGGGAGGTGCTGGGGTCCGAGGTGGGAACTGAAGGGAGTGGGAGGCTTCAGTGTGGTTTTGGTAGGAAGGGAAGTGGTTTTCATAGGAAGGGAAGGGCCAAGCACGGTCAGCAGCTGAGCTGGCTCAGAATTGCATAGTCTGAAGAATGTCAGTGGGTTTAGGATACGGGCGTGGTTTCTAATTGTCTGGTATCACCCTGGGGTGGTTTAGGGCAGGGGAAGATTGGCTTGGGTGGGAGAGCTCCATAACGGTGGTGGGTGTGAGCTCTAGATCAGGTAGTTTGCATATGAAAAGTGTGTTTGCAGGCAGGTGTACACTGTCACTAGGAATTAGCTAGTCCTGGGAGGGGCAGTCCCTCCCAGATCTGCAAGGCCCCCAAGATGTCAACGCATCTTAAAATACAGAACAACTCAAAACACACACATCATTAATACACACACACACAGAAAGACGCGTACACAGCTTCACATGCCATTTCATGACATGCAAGGAAAGCGACCGTTCTGCAGTGGATGGTCGGGGGGGATCGGATTTCTGGCCTGCAGTGTGTTTTAAACCCTTTCACAGGGAGTATAGTGTTTGCTTCTGTCTTTTTCCTGCACAAGAAACCCTGGTCTAGTGCTACCTGGTGGAAACACGGCTGGAGAGAGGAAAAGTCCATGAAGAACTAGTGGAAGAACTCGGGGGAGAACCCCCTTCCCCTGGCTCTGGCTCCTGGGTTGCCTTTGCCTCTCACACAGAGCTCTCCACACCCAAACCTGCCATCACCCCACAGCTGGCTGCCCCAGCTCCTCAGCACTTTGTCTCGTGCTCTCTTCTGTCCGCTCCCCCACTTACATGCACAGACTCAACACGTGGGGTCAGGCAGCTGCTCTCCGTTTGCAGTGTGCATGACATTTACCTGGCAGTGTGATAAACAAGACACCCAAGTCCACGCAGAGAGAGGTGGTGAGTGCCTGTAACCCCAAGATGCAGGCAGTGTCCAAAACGCACAGCCTGAAGTCGTGCTGCTCCACACAGTCAGATACCAGGTCCTGCACACCCCTAGCTGTTCCTGAAGCTTCCATGAGGAAGGGCCAAGCTCAAGATTGCGGCAGCCGGCTGCCCATGGCTGCCACTTAGCGCCTCTCTTCCTAACATCATCCTCTCCTCCTGACTCTAGCGCCTCTTCTCAGTGCTTGTCAGTTTAGAATCATTGTTATCTTGCAAATACATCACTCCAGAGGGGTTAAAGCTACTATATATAAAGCGACATGATATCGTGTCGATTGCTTTCTTGGCAGAGCTCCAGCGCTGGAGACGTCAGGCTGTTTGCTAAGCACTGATGGTGCTGCGTGAGGCTGGGGACTTGGCACTCTGTCTCCAGAGCATGCCAAGAGTGAGCGAATGAAAGCTGCCGCTGAGTGAAGTTAGGGTCACCAGGAGGCCGTTAGGACCCAAAATTGCAGACACCCTGAAGCCAACGGCAAGGGTAGAGCCCAGGAGCACAGGCAGTAGCTATGCCCTCATGTATGGGGACTTCCCCAGGGCACAGGTCCTCTGTGGGCTTGGGATGATTGAGGTGACAGAGAGCTGGACCAACTGGTTCTAAACCTCCTCCCAAAGCCGCAGTTTCCAATACTTTACTGCTCATAGGATAAATTAAACCTTCTATCCAGGTCAGAACCCTAGACACCCATCCCGCTTTCTTGCACCTTGCTCTTCTCACAGTATGACCCCAAACTCCTCTAAGCAGTCCCCTTTGAGTGACGGCATCTCCGCTGGTCACCTCCCCCGGCCCTCAGAAATTGCTGTGTGCCTTGTACCATTTGCCCGTGAGAACTCCTGAAGACCTGGGTCCGTTCATATGGTCTCCACGCTAGCGTCCCACACGCCCCGCATGCTGCTGATGACAGTGGTGGCCAGAAAGAGGCAGCAGAAGAGCTGATGCCCAGGGTCCTCCCCTTTGGTGTGACTGGCTCGTTCTGTCCCCACTGATTGCCTGAAGCCAGAAGGAAGCAGAGTTGGCCACTGCCCTTCCACAAGAGAGGAAACTGTGCCTGGCAGTGCTCTCAGCCCTTGGCATGTGTCGACTCATTAATCCACGTAATAACTTGATAAGTTCGATGCTATTATTAGCTCCATTTTACAGTCGCTGAAATTGAGGCACCACAAGCTAAGCAGTTTGCTCAAGGGCATAGGGTTTGTAACGGCAGAACTGGTCAGGGTCTCAGCCCGGGCTTTGGGATTTCTTACCTTTACCACCCGGCGGTAAGCTAGGACAGTGAGGGCCACACCGTCATTGGTGCCTGAGCCCTTCCGATGGAAGGACAGAATTTGGAGAGAAGGGACGCATGGAAAACAAGAATCCCAATGGCCATGATTTCTCCTCTTGCTAGGACTGCTAGATCTACATATATCTTGGCAACTATGGGCAAAACCCACAAGAATAAAATGCAATTAAATAGGAAGTTCAGCACCAAGATTCAGAGAATGCCTTACCTAAGGCCAGGAGGGCAGAGGCCCCATTTGACAGGAGGGCTTGAGAAGTCCGGGAGCTGCCTCAGGCTCCTGCCGGCCGCAGTGTGCTCTGGCTGCTGCAGCAGTGGTGCGGCCCTGGGGCTTTGTGGCCTCCACACCACAGTGGGACAGTGCCACGTGCTCTGCTAGCCCAGCCCTGTGCAGAGCAGCGTGGCCAGCTCCCTCCAGACGAGGAGGGCAGGGGAGGGGAGGGCCAGGATGCCTTTTCATAGGAAAATCAGCGCATTTAGGAACTGAGGATGCAATCTTGGAATATGGGCAGCTGCACTCAAATAGCTAGAGGGCTGCAGAGGTGGGAAGGAAGCGGTTATTTCTGTGTCATCAGAACTGGGACCCTCACAGAGAGGATTCCAGGGCTGCAGGTTTCAACCTTGGAGCTAACAGGTCCAAGGCAGGGGTCTGAGCAGCCCCTGCAGGGGAGGAAGAGGGTGCCCTGGCAGGGTGGGGGGCGTCCTGCTCTGAATCTGGGGCCACAGCCAGCGCTCTCCTCCCGGCATCGCCTGTCTCCCAATCCGCAGATGAGGGCAGCGACCCCCGACGCGAAGCGCCGCCCGGCTCGGACCCCAGAGAGTACTGCATGTCCGACCGCGACATCGTGGAGGTGGTGCGCACCGAGTACGTGTACACGCGGCCGCCGCCGTGGTCCGACACGCTGCCCACCATCCACGTGGTGACGCCCACCTACAGCCGCCCGGTGCAGAAGGCCGAGCTGACGCGCATGGCCAACACGCTGCTGCACGTGCCCAACCTGCACTGGCTGGTGGTGGAGGACGCGCCGCGCCGGACCCCGCTGACCGCGCGCCTGCTGCGCGACACCGGCCTCAACTACACGCACCTGCACGTGGAGACGCCCCGCAACTACAAGCTGCGAGGAGACGCCCGCGACCCACGCATCCCGCGGGGCACCATGCAGCGCAACCTGGCCCTGCGCTGGCTGCGCGAGACCTTCCCGCGCAACTCCAGCCAGCCCGGCGTGGTGTACTTCGCGGACGACGACAACACCTACAGCCTGGAGCTCTTCGAGGAGGTGCCGCGGGGCCCCGGCTGCGGGGCGTGGAGGGGCTTCCCGAGGAGGGGCTGTGGGTGGGGAGGCTCGCGCGGGGGGAGACCGGGAGGCGGTGCCGGGCTGGGAGCGGGGCAGGCAGCAGAGAGCCAGGGAAAGGACAGAACTGCGGGCTACAGCATCCCCCACAATTAGGGGGAAGGCAGGTGGCTCTGGAGCCCCTAAACCATATTCTTGGCCCTAGAGGTCTCCTCTGAATGGGTCTGTGAGTAGGTCATTCTGCGTGACTACCAGAAACCTCTTGGGTGGAACAGTTAGTTGGAGCCTGCCTGAGTATACGGGCTGTGCTAGTCTGGGGGAGAAGGGCAGTCATTTCACACTCTGAAGTGGGCAGACCGAAAGGTTTTACACAAGGGAGAAAACAGCAGCAGGGCCATGCTGAAAAGGTGAAGACCAGGCCTCTGAGAGGTCAGATCTCGCCGGCAGCCCAGGGCAGGTTCTCCTCAGGTGCCCAACCCATGGGACGGGGCCCTGGGGGCAGGGCTGTACTGGACCCCCCTGGGTGGCCTTGGCTGGCCATGGGCATAGAGGTTGCTGAAGGACGTCGCCTCCCATGGGCACGGGAGTCCGTCCACATCTGCAGCGCGGGCGCCCTGACTCTGGACCCCCCACTTGTAGATGCGCAGCACCAGGAGGGTGTCCGTGTGGCCCGTCGCTTTCGTGGGTGGCCTGCGGTACGAGGCCCCACGGGTGAACGGGGCAGGGAAGGTGGTCGGCTGGAAGACGGTGTTTGACCCCCACCGGCCATTTGCAATAGACATGGCTGGATTTGCAGTCAACCTGCGGCTCATTCTGCAGCGAAGCCAGGCCTACTTCAAGCTGCGAGGTGTGAAGGGAGGCTACCAGGAAAGCAGCCTCCTTCGAGAACTTGTCACTCTCAATGACCTGGAGCCCAAGGCAGCCAACTGCACCAAGGTGAGACCCTCCGCAGCACTGACAGCTGTGACGCACGCGTCTCCAGCACAGCCACACCCTCCCTACAGATCGGGAGAAGGAAACAGAGGCCTCAAAATAGCCTGGGCTTTCTGAAACCCCCTCCCCAGGAAGGCCGTTTATCACCTGTAAGGCAGCGACACGGTGGACAGGCAGGGAAAGGGAGAGCAATGGCCACCAGGGAGTTATAACCTCCCACCAAACAGCTGTGCTCCAGGACGTCCCTGCTGAGCTCTCATGCACACACACATGCCTATGCATGCACACATGTGCACACATATGCAGATGCACACGCATGCACACATGCACTTGCACACACATGCACATACACACATATGAACATGCAGACATATGCACACACACACACACGGGAAGTCTTGGGGCTTCTCTTTCCTGTAGCTCTAGACTTCCCATTTCCTGCAGGTGTTCTGAAGGCATCACATGTACAGACAGCAAAAATGACGGGGTAGTCTGGAGCCACAGAAAATAAATTTAAACAATTGAGAAAATCTTGATGGAACAATTGAAAACTCCTGAAGGAAAGGGAGGGGCAGGAGAGATGTTTACACGGCGTGGGAGGGAGCAGGGAGGCAGCGGAGTGAGGTCAGGGGCCTGTCCCACCGTGTTTTGCATCTCTGGGCACACAGATCCTGGTGTGGCACACACGGACAGAGAAGCCAGTGCTGGTGAATGAGGGCAAGAAGGGCTTCACTGACCCCTCGGTGGAGATCTGAGCTTCAGGACGCAGGTATGGGCGTGACGAGGGTGGGCCACACACTGGGCAGAACGGCACCAGGTTGGGCCAAATCAACTGTCTTATGCTTTTCCTCTTGGGATTTCACTGTGGAGGACACGGCAAATGTGGGCAGGAGGGGAGGCCTCACCACAGTCCCCTTCCCACTGGGCCACCTGAAAGTCCCCAGGCATTAACTTTCACCCACACAGTTGGGTCCTTCTCTGCCACCAGACTCTTCAGAGGGCGTCGCCTTGCAAACACCTTGCTGCTTGTTCTGCTGGCAGTGACGCCTGCACCCCATAAGGCACTGCCATTCAGACTCTCGCTGGCCAGGGTCTGTCCCCCCAAGTCTGCCTCTTCCCCTGTGGATTCCTTCACCACATGGCCATGGCGAGGACTCACGGACTCGCTGCTCCACAGCAACGAGCCACGGCTGTCATAGTGAGAGGTAGCGCAGAGTGACAGCGCGGACCCAGAGCCACCTCAGCTCCCAGGACCCCTGCTCTTCACTGTTTGACCTGACTTGACTTTTCTGGGCCTCAGTTTCTTCATCTGTGAAGTAGGTTGCTGAGGGCACCTAGAACAGTTCATGGCACATAAGGCTCATCAGTGTGGCTATTTTTATTCGAGTCTTTAAAGCCTTCTCTGGAAGCAGGCCACAGGATCCACCTACACTTCAGAGGCAAAAAAAATGATGTTGAGAGAAGCTAAATGAATGTTCCAAGGTGACACACTGGCACAAGTGAATTGTGCCGGGTGGTTGGCAAAGCCAGGCATTTTCAGGGGCTTTACTGTGATCTTATTCTGTCTCTTCAAAGCAGCTGGTACTCCAGACTCCCTGCTCTAGGTTATGCCAAACAGAGGTTGGGGCCTGAGACAGACATTTGTCCTCTTGCCCTGGAGCTAAGCAACAGCTTCTGTATCATGTTTGCATCCCCCTGCCTGCAGGGGACCACAGGGCGTCACTCAGTCACCTTGGCCGGTGCCACTTAGAATGCGTCTGTACAGAGCCTCACTCCTGCCTCCTGCCCTCACTGGGCCCTTACTGCCCTCACTGGAGCACCTTCCCCACCTGCCCCCACCAAAGGCCCCCACAGGACCTGGGGGCCTGGGCTTTGCAGAGGTCCTGGTGGCCCTGCCTGGCCGTTCCCTCTCCAGCCCCATCCTCAGCTGACACCTCACTCATTCCTCCTCTCCCCTCACAGGAGCCTCCTCCTCAGACCCTGTTCTTGGCCTTCCATCCTCTCCCCACGGCTGATGGTCCCTCCAAGGCCGACTCCTAAGGAATCACCATCACCCTCCTTTTATTCTGGGGGCTTCTGAGAGAGCCCAGCCTGATGCCAGGACAAAGGACAGAGAATTTAAGCACAGAAATCCCAGACCTGTTGTTCTCTCCAACCAGCGTGACCAGGGCCCGAGAGACCTGATGGCCAGGGTGGGGTGTCCAGCACCAGCCAAGCCGGTGCTCCAGCGCACCTCCCCAGAGCTCCCTGCACTGACGGGGCTGCAGGAGCAGGCGCAGAGGGCACCCACACCGGCCCTGCAATGATGCGGGGCGGGAGGGAGATGAGAAGACCCTGCAGTCACGTGGAGCATGGCCCCCCCTGGCTCCCTGTCCCTGGGCCCAGCCCTACCACACAGGACACCCAGCCAGGGAATTCTGAAGACCAGAGAGCAGCCCACGGGCATCAGGAGTGCTCTGCTCCTCTCCTCGGTCCCTGCTCTTCCCGAGGGCTGCCCCCAAATCAGACATACCTCTGTGGCTCTCCTCTGGTTCATGTTTACAGAGCATAAGGCCGTCTTTGATCCCAACAGGCACCCAGCCCTGCATGGGGGGAACTGGGCCTAATAGGCACCCCCTGTACCTCAGGCTGTGGCAGGAGGAGAGTCCCCTCGTCCGGCCCCTCTTTCTTTACCCCTTCTCCTCCAGCACTGGCAAAGGGGTGGGCTCAAGAGCCAGCACAGGTCACTGCCTGACCTGGATTAAGAACCCCACGGCCCCACTGTCCACATACTGCCTCACCACCGCCCACCGCCCACCTCGGCTGCTCGGCCCCTTGGCTGGACTGGACTGGGGAGGGAAGGCGCCTTTTCCTGCAGCTCTTCAGAGCCACAGACCTCAGGGTGCAGTGAGCCTGTCTGTGGTGGGCAGTGGGCAAAGCGGTGGGTGGCACACAAGGTGGGACCTCCTGCAGCCTGGAAAAAGGAGGGAGGCCAAGGCCAAGGGCTAACTCTCTCCTGCCCCCGGTCTGAGGAGGAGGGACTCTGGAGTAGCAGAGGGACTGGGGAAAAGAGGGCAGGGGCTGGTGGGACACTGAGCAGGAGGGAGTCCTGAGCACACTGCTTTGGAAATTATTCTAAACACAAAAAAGGGAAAGAAAATGTTACTTTTCCCTAAGTCGGGAGCATGCAAAGCTAGCCCACCTCATGTCCAGCTGTCCACTTTCCACCCTAGAGAAAGAACAGTGTGTCTCAAGCTGCTGCCCTCCCCAGGCCTCCCAGGCCCGCTGGAAAGGGCTCTGACTCCCTCTGGCCGGCCGGGCTCTCTGGTGGCGAGATCTGGCTCATTCTCCTGCAAGTTGGAAGCACAATTTTCCCCCAAGTGAAGGAAAAGGAAGGGGCCCAGCCTACTGAAGAGGTGTTTATTTTTTAACTAACAGCCTCCCACCCCATTACGACTCACCAGGACAGGTCTGAGGGCCACTCAGAACCCACTCCTGAGTGGGTGGGTGGGTGGGACTCAGTCCAGAGACCTAACATTCAGAATATAGCATTGGTTGCCTATTTTGAGATGGATTTAATCTCCCACAGTATTCATGAGACCATCTGATGGAATCAGATCCCTGAGCCACCTTGCAGGACGTTTTCCCCAACCTCTTACACCCTGAATGTCACTTTGGAAACCAAGCCCTTGGAAGCATGTGGGGTGGCATGGGAGAGAAGGGAGGAGGTGGGCACAGGTGGTGAACTTATGCGTGGGCGCTCTACTGCCTCACTCACAGAAGCCAGCCCTGAGTGCCAAGGTCAGCTTGGCTGGTCTGAGGCCACCTTCTTAGCCAAAAACCCAGGGTTCATTTTCAGGAAATTGATAATGAACAACAAAATGGGGACTTCCTTTGGCAGATGCTAGGTCAGTTGTTTTCACCTAATACCCTCTTTTAGCTGCATGTATATTTATTTATAATTATAACCCTGGTGGACTGCAGCCTTCATCCTTGTTGGGAATGAGTTTGTTATAAATCAGAAATGGGTCCATGATGACGATTGTTTTCCAAACCCAGTCTGTTCCCTGCTCCTTCGCTGGCAAACCCCACCACACAGGAGTGAGGCCAGGGGCTAGGAGTTCCAAGAACAGAGGCTGGGGTGAGGGTGGCACCCAGGCAGCTGCATCTGGTCTGTTTTAATTTAACTGTATTTAATTTGCTTTCAAAATTAAAAGTCAAATACAGTTTTTAACAGTCCTAATCCTCTTCAGCGCTGCCTTATTTTACTGTCATTTATTAATTTAGCTACCCAACAACTATTTATCAGGTGCCTGTTATGAACAGGCATTATTCTAGGAGCCGGAACACAGCAGTGAAAAAACAAGGCTCTCGTTTTCACAGAACTGACCTACTGACGAGACGAGACAGGCAATAACGAATACGTGTTATTTCAGATGCAATCTGTTGTATGGAGAATGAGGCTGAGTTGGGGAGACAGAGGGTAACAGTGGAGAGGGGTCAGTGCCCTGTAGGGTGGCCAGAAAGGCCTCCCTGATAAGGTGACATTGGAGCAAAGCAGCAACACCCTGACATGCAGCTCCCTGGGTCCAAGAAGAAAGAACTCTCAGCAGGTGGAACAAGCGTTGCTCAGCCTGCTTATAGATCAGCAGGAAGGCTCAGCCGACTGGATGGGGACGGCTGGGGCAAGCAGTGAGGGATGCGGTGGGCATGGGAGGAGGGAGTCCTCAGGCATCAGGTGAAACCAGAAGGCAATGGGGGGTCCAGTACGGAGGACTAACACAATCTATCCATCTCTCAGAAGAACTGCCCTGCACCTGCACAGAGGATAAATGGAGAGGGCAAGAACAGGTGGAGACGTGGCTCCTGCAATCATCTAGGCCAAGATGCAGTGGGCTGAGTGGGGGCATGGGGTTGGGGCAGAGAGCAGCAGTCAAATTCTGAACGAGTTAAGGAGGCAGAGCCAGGAGGATCTGCTGCTGGATTGGATGTGGGAGATGAAGAGAGGGGTCCAAAATAGCCCGAGACACAGAACAGCACTGCCGTTTCCAGATACGGGGCTGCATGCAGGAGGGGTAATGTGGGGAAACGGAGCTCTGTGTCAGGTGCCCGTTAGACACATGCAGAAGAAAAGGAGCCCCCACGCGCCTGGAGCTCAGGTGCAGGCCAGCATCGGCAGGTGCGGCTGTCGAACCTGTTTACAAACCACAGGTGTCACAGGTGAGACCCTGTGCAGTGAGTGTGGACAGAGGAAAGAAACAGCCCAAGGAGTGGGCCAGGGACCCCCAGTATTCAGAGGCTGGATATGAAGAGGGATCCTCCAAAGAGACCTAGATGAGGCCATACCATGTGGAAGATACGGACAAATCTTTAGTCAACGCTGGAGAATAAGCTCTGCCAAGAGGTGCTTTGGTAGAGAAGCCGAGCAGTCAACTGGCAAAAAAGAAGGGCAAGAATAAGAAGCTGGTGTAGGAAGACGTCACCTTAGGAAACCAGTGTGTCCTGCTCAGTTCTTCGTGGAAGTGTGATCCACTTTACAGGAGGGTTTGCAGGAAGGTTCCCTTCCGTTCGAGTTCCATCACTTTCTGACAGAACCCGGCTCATACACAGCTTTGCAGAAGCACACACCCAGGTAAAGCAGGGCAGAAGACCCTGCACCTGGCTCAGGCCACACCCAAGTAGCCCGGGTCTCAGCCACATCTTAGCTCCATGCTTGTCGTTCCAAGGCAGTTCCAGAAGAACTGGTGAGTTTGGGCAAAACCAGGGACTCTGCCTCATCTTGTCCCCAAGCCACTGTCCACATGCTTCCCTTTAACAAGCTCCATTTAATAAGCCCTTGACCTGGCTCAGCTGCTGGGCTGCACATCACGAATGTCCCCTGCACCTCCCCCTGGGCAGCCACACGGGCAGCAAGCCTGCTGGCCTCAGTGAGCTCCACGGCTCGCCATCCCCCAGCCCACCTTCACGGGGCTCCCAGAGCTCTTGCCGTGCAGGGGATGTGTGTGCTACTTGACTTTCTGTTACTGGAGATAATTTGGTTTTGGCAGTAGATGCCAGATGTAGTTTGTGAAGCAAAACTCAACCCCGCAGTTAACTCATATGTAGCGCCCTTGACTGCCTGGCAGATTCTTACCCCCGCCCACCAGCATGAGAATGAATTTGCATTTGACCTGTCCTCTCCCGGGCGCTTCCAATCCAGCGACATTTTAAGGGGAGTCGGGGTCAGGAGGGGAGTATGAGGCCAGGATCATGGCCCACCCACCCCAGGGACGGTCCCCGTCTGGACCCCCGAGCGGCAAATGGGGCCCCATGGGAACCTGACCGAGAAAACGAAGCTCTCACACAGCCTTCCCCTCTGGCACGAGTGGCACACATGACTGGAGACTATCACCAGAGGGGGTGTGATTCAACGCTACAGCTTTACTGCAACTCAGGACAGTGAGCCCCAGCCAGGTGTTGGGCTGAGCCCCAGAGCAAGGCTCAAACACGGACGTGGACACACTGCGGAGGAGGCTGCTCCGCCCCTGCTGCTCCGCGTGGGCGGTGGGGGGCGGGGGCCACTGAGCTGGGCCTTCTGTCCCTCCTCCCTGGATGTGCAGATATGGGCCATGGCTTCTGCCAGGACCCACATGTCATCCTCACTGAACACCAGAGACACTCGCTGACTCAGGAAGACGCAGGGCTGAGGATTTCGGTTTCTCCGGCCCAGCCTGTCACCCTGTGGGAAGCAGCCAGTGGGAAGGGAAAGAGGAAGTCACATGTTTCTCACGCTGAGTTCCTTCCAGAATCCCAAAGAAGGCTCAGAAGGTTGTGAAGGAAGAACAGAGTCAGCTCAGGTGAGACATCCCCTCCCCACCCTCTACACTGGTGACACACCCAGCATTTCGGGGATAAAAAGGGGCTCTGAGGGATGTGACCAAGCCTCCCAAGAACCAGCAAACAGCACGCCTGAGTCCAGCAGATGCTCGCAGGGCTGTGACTTCCAGCGCAGGGGCGTGTTTCAGCACTTTCTCTGAGGGCCAAAGGCTTGGCGATCTGACTAGCTGCTCCCACCCTGGAGACCACCCTAGAGACAGCCCAACAGCCTCGCACAAGAGCAGGGCTGCAGGAAAGGCGTCATCAACAAAGCCAGGCCCAGAGCCGTCCCACCTTTCCCTGCAGGCTCAGGCTCTTCAGCTTAGGTGGGGGCAGACTGTAGCCCCCAGTCCCTGAGGTTGCAGGGGAGGGGTGGGGCAGCAGCCACGAGGCTTCAGGTCAGGAGGCGGCGGCAGTCTCCCACGGGCACCAGCAGGAGGGGATGCCACCGCTCACTTAATGTACTGGTTCCTGCCCAGGTGGGGGGTTTCCGTGAACTGTAGTGCAGGGCCCGCCATCGTCTCCTCAAAAATGATGACCTGTGGAGAGAGGGCCCAGCTGGGAGGGCAGCTGAGGTCTGTCCTGGTGCCAGGGGAGGTGCTGAGAGGTGGCAAGGTCAGAAGGAGAGGGTTTGGGAACCAGGCTGGAAGGGACAGGGACCAACAACTCGTCCGCAGCGAGGAGGAGGGAGGAAGAACCCGCTGGCACACCCTCCACCCTGAGGGAAGGCTCCCTGGGAGGGCAGGTGGGCAGGGCGTCTTGGGGAACAAGAAGGGGCTGGAAGCTCCCACCTGGTTGATTCCGCTGCTCAACCAGGGACCTGGGAGGTACAGTGTCTTCTGGGGTCCAATGTTCCAGTAACGTCCAAGGTTCTGGCCATTGATGAATACAACCCCCTTCTCCCAGCCCTTGAAACAGAGTGGGAAGGGTGTTCATCTACCACGAGAGCCACAGCAAAAGTGGAGGGAGACATACACCATGCGTGCTTCTCTCAGGTCCAGGAGACCAAAGCGAGCTGCGGCTGGACAGCCATGAGGGTGAGCAGGTGGGATGCTCTATTTCCTGTGCCCCTAGTGCCACTGCCACGTTTCTCAGTGCCCCTAGTGCCACTGCCACGCCTCTCAGGCATGGTCCCCAAGCTCAGACTGCACGTGGGAAGCATGAGGTGGTTCTGCTGTGAGCCCACTCCCCTGGCCCAGGGAGTCTCCAGCAGCCCTCTCAGACCCTCTGGGCACAGAAGCCACCAAGGGCTCTCGCCAAGCTCATGTGGCTTTGGCTAAGAGCCCTCTAAGGCGGGAGGGACGTAGAAGAACCCGGCAGGGAAAGGGGGTTACCAACCTCCAGCTTTAGAAAGGTGTCACAAGGGGTGGAGCTGATGGACAAGCTACCCAAGAAGAAAGCAGGCAATGTGGGTGTTTCTGGGAGGGAACTCCATTTGTCCAGGCCGAACCTAAGGACAGAACACAGGGCAGGAGACGGAGGAGGACCTTCCCTAGATCTGGTCCCAGTCCTGCAGCTAATTCCCCATCCATGGCCCCCCACCCTTAACCAGGACACAGAATGGCAGCAGGGTAGGATGCTGGGAATTCCTAGTCTGCAAACGTGGCTTCCAGCGCGGGTGCCACCCCTCACCTCAGCCAGCCGATCTGGCCCCTGGGGCCATTCACACCTGGGTGTGGGCCAGGCTACGGTGCACCAGGGACCCTGGGGCCTGCCGCACAGCGCCGAACCTGTGAGTGCACGTGCTGGCACTGGGCAGGGACCCACCTCTGAAAAAAGCTCTTCTTCATATCCAGGCTGTAGATTCTGAATTTTTTCAGGGGTGAATCATTCAGATAGAGATTTCCAATCAAGCCTGTGGGAAGGAGGCAGAACATGTGGGTAGCCCAAAGGCAGGGGCCAAGTCTGCTGGGCCAGGGCCACAAGGGGAAGCCCTGGGACGCTGGGGTGAGGAGTGCTGAAGTGTACGCTCCCTGAGAAGCTGTTCGCTTGCAAGCAAGGCTCCCTAGCAATTCTATGGGGCATGGGAAGGAGGAAATCCCTAGGATTTGCCATGGGAAGGATATAGAGCTGAGGTGTTACAGTGGGAGAACAGCCTCTGGCCTCTCTCTGAAGGAAGTTCCAGATGACTGAGAGGGTTCCGGCCTCTGCAGGGCCAGTTTCAGTGGGGCCCAGGCTACACAGACCTAATAACTCAGCCAGGAGTCACCTATGCCACCGAGGATTAAAGCTGTGCATCAGGAGTATGGACTGTGGGCAGATGGCACCCTCACTCAGGCATCCAACAGGGAAGAGCTGTGTCCTTTGAGGAGCCACTCATCAGTGTCCCGGGGCTGGGCCAGCCCTGCCAGTCTCAGATCACGGAGCTGCTGGGTGGCTAGCTTGGGGATTCAGAGACTGGGGACTGTGGAGAGGCTTTGCGGGGCCTACAGACTCTGAAATGGCAGGTGCAGGTGTCTGTGGGCACACACATTTCTCAAGGGAGGTCTGTGACTTAAAACATTTAACTGTGATCCGGAGGACAGGACTCCACAGTGTGGGCCCAGGGGACCCTCAACAAGGGCTCAGGGAAGCAAAGTTAGGAACAATGGTCAGGCTGTTGCTCCCTCCAACTCCCAGGAGAACAGCGGAAGGACAGGCCCAGAGAGGGAGCTGTTTAGGGTGAAGGAGTGTGGGCCTGGATGGTCTAGATGCTGCTCTGAGGCCCATCTGCAGAGGCCCTGATCCCCGGGATCCCGGCTCCAGTGTCTGGGCCATGTCGCTTTCCTGGCAGGCCGCCAGACGGCTGTCGGATGAAATGTGGACCAAAAAGAGCCCTTCACGTTTCCTCCATTACAAACGCAGGCACCGTGAGAGAACTGGGAGGTCACCAGTGCTGCTCACCACAGTCGCATTCATTTTTTTCTGAGTTCTTTTTTTATAACTTACCTGAAACCACCCACATTTAGCTAGAGTTGCTTAAAAAAGGAAGGGCTAAATTAAAGCATAAAAGATTTAGTAGGCCAGGAAACATAAAGCAAATTGGCAGCCTGTTCCCAGAGGGGTGTGCTGTCAGAGGGGTGTGCTGTCAGAGGGGTGTGCTGCCAGAGGGGTGTGCTGCCAGAGGGGTGCGCTGCCAGAGGGGTGCGCTACCAAGAGGCGTTTTGTTTGCTATATGTCCCACATCCTCCTCGCGCCACGTCCTGCCCGCGCCACATCCGAGATAAGCTATGGGTTTCCCAAGATGGATCAAGAAGAGAAATTCAGTGTGGAGGCCCAAGAAGGCAGGGGTCTTGTGCTTTTCCTTGGATTCCTGGAAATCACATTCATTGCTCCTCACCGCCGTCCCCCAGGCAGACATCCCTGCGGAAACCGACTGCAGCCCAGGGGAGACCAGGCCAGCTCAGTGTTCACTGTGTTTATCACAAGCACGCAGACAATGCACATGTGCAGTGCTAACGGGACAGGGGCCACGCCCAGCGGAGCTTCTCTGGCCCACTCAGAACTGGCCTCATGTACGGGACACCCCAGCCTCCACCTCCCTGCAAGGGGCCTCCGTGTCCTGGTGGCTGCTGGCAAGAGAAGCAATAGCCACATGTCCAGCATGGCCGCTCTTCTTTCGACACGTTCTCGGACCCACCTTTGCGCTGGTCATCAATATTCTCCCCGTAGTTGACTCGCCCACGATTCTCCACCAAGATCCTCAGCACAGTGTAACCCTGCCAGCAACACGGGGCTAACGATGACCACTGGAAGGCCACAGCTGCCCCTCAGAATGTGCCTGTGGACCCCAGTTCTTCCCTACACTCTGGGGATGGGAGTGCACATCCCAGCTGGGCAGAAAGCCGTGCTCGCCCTCTCCACCTGCAGCTTGTGGGGAAGGAGCCACGGGTCTCCCAGGTCTTCCTCGGTGACTCCCCCCGTCCTCCTCGAAGCAGCGGGGGCTAGCCCTCACCCAGCGCCCAAAAACAATGAACCTGGATCAGAGGGACAGCGATCTTCGTTGTCTTGTAGTCCAAGAATCCTATGGATACTGTGTTCACAAACACCTGCCAAAGGGAACAGACAGGCATCCATGGCCAACAGGAGGAGGGTATGTGGGACCTCCGCTAGGCCAAGAAGGGCAGCACCGCATGCCTGTGGGCAGACAAGGGGCCAGCGGGCAGAGCAGAAACAAATGCCCCCATGAAGACAGAGCTGACTCGGAAGGGCCATATTTACAGCTGGTAATAGCTGATTCTGAGGGACAGAATGAGACGCGTATTGCAGGGCTGCTCATCAGAAGGTCACAGGAATTTGGAAGAGAAGCTCCTACCTGCCCCCGATCACGCACGCGGCCGCTGAGGACGCCGGATGAGGTGATGCTGGTCTCGTAGAGAATGTACCCAAAGGACTGTCCATTTCCCCCGTTGACTGGCAGGTTCTCCATGTTGATGGGCTTTTCAGACTTGATTGGCTACGTACAGAAGAGATGGCGGGGGGGGCAGGCTGAGCAGGAGCGGGGTCAGACTCTGCCTGGGGGCTGGCACGTGGGGTGGAAGCAGGGGTTTGGCAGGTGTTTCTACTTTGACTTCTCATTGCACTAAACCTACAGCTCTGCAGAGTGATGGGGAAGAGGGTGGGACAAAGGGGTGTGCACCGGCAGAGTGCAGTCCACAGGCAGGGGATACGCGTCACAGCCTCGGGCCACCGGAGGAGGCACCCCCCGTTCCTCTGCCCCTCACTCTCCTCTCTGAGGCTGGAGGAAGGAACGGTTCACAGGGCCACCCGCTGTTCCTCAGGGGCCTTTGTTTCTCCCCAACTCACACTCTAGCATGAGTTTGTCCTCTTCACTCTGAGCTCCAAGGCTGGAGAGCGGACCTCAAAGCCACTAGGCGCTGGCCTTCCTCTCCCCACACCCCTGCTACACCCACGATTGCCCCAGCACTCACCTCCCCCATGTACTTGAGGGCATCCCACAGAGACAGGTACAAGACTGGCGTTATGGGCTCATACGACATCTTGGGAAGTAGGTCAGGTGGGGGAGGGAGAGGGATGCCTGCAACACACAGACAACAGCGTCATCCCCAAGGGACCCAAATGTCACCGTCTGCTCGTCCTCCCCGCCCAGCTCCCATTCACAGACCCAGTGTGCTCCTGCATCCCAGCACCACGAGGAACAACAGGCCAGCTCTCAGCACCTGCCGAGGCCAGGGGAGGAAGGCCAGGGGCATTCTCCCGTCCTCCACAGGAGATAAGGAGCCTTAACACCTGGAACAGGTGAAGTCGGCAAGACAGAAACAGCCCCACATACCTCCCTGTCCCTGTCTAGAACATTCTTGCACACAGACCAACTGGAGTCCAGGTGGGACAGTAAGGAAGTAACTCTTTCGGGGTCTGAGGGCAGAAGCAAGGGCCTGAGTTGGAACTTGAGTCTGCTGTCTGCTGGGTACCTGAGATGGAGCCGAAGAAGTCTCGAAGCTTCATGTACTTGGCCGTGTAATCTCCGGCTTCTGTCAGCACAGCGTCATAGTCTGCAAGACACCGGGCCCTGTCATGGTCATTCCTGTCCCCAGCACAGCACATGTGGCAGCACAAAGAGCAGGGAGAAGCTCAGAAGGGCCGCAGGTCTTCATCTCAGCCATTGCGGAGGCAAGACACTTTTGAGCCATTCAGTCAAAATGCTGTAAACACGAAAGACCATGCAACTACAACAAGTGTCCACAAGGCCGGGCTCAGCGGCTCACACCTGTAATCCCAGCACTTTGGGAGGCCAAGGCAGGAGGATCACTTGAGGCCAGGAGTTCCAGACCAGCCTGGGCAACACAGTGAGACCACGCCTCTACAAAAAAAATTTAAAAATTAGCCAGGGGTTGGGGTGCACACCTGTAGTCCCAGCTACTCAAGAGGCTGAAGCAGGAGGATCACTTGAGCCCAGGTATTCGAGGCTGCAGTGACCTATGATCACACTACTGCACTCCAGCCTGGGTGACAGATGATACTCTCTCACAAATTCAAAAAAACACAAACTATCCATGATCACAGCATGGCCCTAAATTTCTAGCTGCAGGTGTAATTTCTACTTTCTGGAACTCTCAACCTAAAGGGAGCAGGATCACACCTCCTCAAGGGCCTGGGCAGGGAGCGGAGGCCACCTCTGCCAAAGAGGCCCCTCTGTAGAGTGGCCGGCTCACAGGCACACCACCCGCCTTGAGGCTTCCCTCCTCTGGGAGTGTAACGTGACTGTCCAGACAAAGCCCTTGCCTTCTCCAGGTCCTCCATTGCCAAAGACGCTGAAGGTGCCGGAAGTTGACCCTGAAGGCCTCTCCATAGCAAGCCCCAGCCATGCCCATGCACAGCAGACCAGGGAGAGCAGTGTTGACGAATACTTGCCATAGCTGGTGACATCTGACTTGTAGTCATGGAAGTGCATGGCTCCATTCATGAAGCCAAAGTTGGTGCCTCCATGGAACATGTAGAGGTTGATGGAGGAGCCGGCGTCCACAATGGCAGACACGGTTTTTAAAACCTCTGCCGGAGGAGGGAGAAAGGGGATGTGCAGAGTGAGTTAAAGTCTGAGATGAGCTTGGGGTCCCTTCACTACTCTCCTCTTGCCCAGTCCCACCTCAAGGCCAACGTTGTCACTCTGTCCTTCTAGCTCTCACTAAAACCCCAATCACAGAAGATTAGGGGTGGAGGACGTGTGGGCCAGAATCATGGCCCCAGAGCTCGAGCCTCCAGTTGTTTGTAAATCCTGGTCAAGTCTCTGAGCTCCATGTGGACCACCTGCAGCCCAGGGCGGCCAGGGCCTTGCAGCCAGCGCGATCCCCATGTGAGCCTGCCCGACCAGGTGTATCAAATGCACACAGATGGATGCATCCCTAGAGAGAAAACTCTGACACCTCCCCTGTTCTGCCTTTGTTAGGAAATCAACCATGACATGACAAGATCATAGCAAAGGAGAAAAACCAATGGTTTAATAAATATATATTTTATTAATATAAATCAAAGAAACGCAGACTAAACAATGATGTACTGAGTAGACCAATATTAAAAGCTATTTTAATACTCAGCGTTGCTGAATCTGTGGGAAATGGGTGCATCCACTCGGCAGCAGCGGTTGAAGCTGCCGTCTCTCCGGGGCTGAGGGGTGCGCATGCGCATGAACAGGCGCTGAGGGCCACCGGGAACGCCAGGTGCGCAGAGCGCGGGCTCCGGGACGCTCACCGAGATGGCGTGCGCTTAACCACCACCCGAAACGGCCCGAGAGACTGTGTCCACGAAGCGTGGCTTAGAACGGGGCTCTTCACATTCTTTAAAGCAGTCGTGTAAGTCTGTATTTGGTCATACAGAAAGCGGTCCGTATGTGCATTCACCGGTACAAGCAGGTGCCATGCAGCGCAGCATGGCTGCATCTGCCTCTGTGTGTGCGTATACAGCTGTCGGTACAGATACACAGAGAACTGCCTACATGGTGTACATCTAAATGTTGTCTCTGGGCTCTGGGAATTTTATTTCTTCTCTATACTTTTTCTGTATTTTCTGGATGTTTGCAATAGGCATGCATTACCCTTCTAATTACAAAAACACGAACAAGCAATGCTAAAAAGCCCTCCCATTCATCAAAGTGTCAAGGCAAATGACTCAGGAATATCCAGAGCCAACTTCTGCACACAGATAATCCCAGCAGCCTTGCACCCCTATGGCTGACCTACATTCGTTAGCCGGTGACTGAAACTCATCCTCACTTCTTAAGTAGCACACATGCTGGATGTAGTAACTGCAAGCACTCACCAGAAGAATCCAGGATATTGTGAGGGCCTCCCCACGAGTCAAACCACCCCGTCCAGTACTCCATCACCATCTTGGGCTGAGTCCCCTGGACACCACAAAAAGAGAGTTAGACAAGCAGGCTGGCCAGACACAAAAGAGGGAATCTCTTCGTGAAGGGGAGCCCCAGGATCCCTGCCCTCTCCACTCTTCCCTGGCTGCATACCCACTGCCTTAGAGGTCTTTGGAGGTGGGGCATAGGTGACGGCCAAATCCACCTGCACACCAGTTCTCCTGCCACATGTGGACCCCACACGTGCAGGTACAGAGCAGATAAAGCTCCCAAAGTCGCTACGGCAAACCCTGATGGTTTTAATGTTGTGCACATGTTAGCAAGAAGACACTGGTTCTGGATCAAGCCAAGCTTTGCCTGTCCTCTTCCAGGGAAGACAGACGTTCTACCCAGGACAACTCTGTATCTGGGAGGTTTACTGTGGATACAGACCCCCTGGGTATTGGCTCCATTAGCAGAACAATCAGACGCTACGAGTGGGCCCTCTTCAAGGTCCAACTCAGTTTAAACAGCAGCATTTTCTGAACCAGAAAATCAGGGCCTTACAGCACAGCTATTCATGGTGCAGGTTCTGTACCAACAGTTTGGATTTATACCTTGGCTGGGCCACTCAACAAACCTTAAATCTTCTTTCTGAATACTGACTTTGGCATAGGACTGCCCCAAGGAGGCCAAGATCATTCCTGGGACCATGACCACTCTGCCATGTTTGCAGAAGCCCAGCGTGCCTGGGGGAGGTGTAAAGACCAACGTGCTAGTATTTCAGGCTCTGTGCGAGACAGTCTTCCTCACTCATCCAGTGACAGCTTGTCAGGTATCTCTAGGTCAGTGATGGCCTCATGTTTAGAGCGCCACTGCATACGCAGCAACAACATCTGATCCAGGGGGACGGGACAAACTTACGGTCCATTGAGTAGAAGGTACCAGCCATACCCAGGTTAAAGCCAGAGTAGTTACGAGAATTCTTTTAGCAAGACTGGTGGCTTGGGTTTCTCTACAAGCCACCTACCTTCCAAGAAGGAGACATACCATACCACGTTTAAATCACTAAAAAGGGAGAGGCGGATTCAAAGTCCCGCAAGTCAGAAATCTCCCATGCCAGAAGCAAGGCTGTTGGCTTGGGGGTACCAGTGTCCACCCACGTGCCAGGCCACTGCACTGCACAACTGGCTACGAGCTGGAGCTCTGCAGTGGGACTGTGCTGCAGTCCCCAGGCCACTACTTACAGGGTGCCTTGTACACTCTATGGCCATCTCCTTCACTGGCTCACATGACTGTTGGGAGAATGAGATGAGAGAGTGCACGTAACGCCCTCAGCACACGGCCTGGCAGGTCGGAGGTGCTCAGGAAACACTTGCATAGTTATCCCCGTCACCGGTCTCGGGCGCGGAGGGCGAGTGAGGTGCTATCGACATCACCACGTGGCGCACACCTGGGGCCTGCGCTGTGCATTCAGACAGCCCTTGATTCAAATAGGGAGGTGTCCAGGTCCCCTTCCTTAATGAAAACAGACATCTCTGGGCTGTGCACATAAAGCCCTTCAGCAGGACCATTCTGTTAGCAGGACAGCTGGCCTGGGAAGGCTCGGGCACGGCTACCTCTCTAAGGATGACCTTGAAGGCTAGGTAAACATAAGGCATTCTGCTGTATCAGCTGCCGTGCTAGGCACTTTCCAAATATTACCTCATTTAATCCTCAAACAACCCTGTGAGTTGACACCGTAAGGCAATGTCCTCTCATCATCCTCACTTAGAAGACAGAGATGCACAGAGAGGTTAAGTAACTTGCCCAAGGTCACACAGCACAGGGCAGGAAACCCGTCATCTCAGTCAGAAGCGTGAGAGGCCCCCCACTCCACTACACACACCGGCAGGCACTCAGGAAATGTCGAGGAAGGAAGGCAGAGACCCAGCTGGATCGCGCGTGACCTGCCTCACGGGAGCCTGCCTGGGAGTGGGGCCAGCCCTCCCATCTCCTCCTGGGAGCCTCCCCACCTACTCTGGCCACCTGAACCCCAGGAGGAGCCACATCAAACACACACACGGCCCCACACGGCTGTGGTGGCTCCACGCAGATGTGCCTGAGGACACAGCCGCTGCTCTGAAAGACCATCAGCCAGAATGGAAAACGGCCCAGCATCTCCACAGGCATCCGTGCCTGTCCATCCAACACAGCTCCACTGCAGGCCCAGGACCAGCGTGACCATGCGGCACGGGGCAGTCTCCACTGCAGGCCCAGGACCAGCGTGACCATGCGGCACGGGGCAGTCTCCACTGCAGGCCCAGGACCAGCGTGACCATGCGGCACGGGGCAGTCTCCACTGCAGGCCCAGGACCAGCGAGACCATGCGGCACGGGGCAGTCTCCACTCCAGGCCCAGGACCAGCGTGACCATGCGGCACAGGGGCAGTGAGCCAGGGCACAGCCAGGGCCTCTCAGCTCTGCAGAGGGCGGCAGCATGGCCCCATCCATCCATCTGCTCCGGAGGGGCACACGCACTTGACAGAGAGGTCAGTCAGAACTACAGTGCAGCGTAAATGCCCATCGGTTTGACAGATATTGAGGGACATGTGGAAACTCCTGCCTCTCTCCAGACCTGGAGGGGACCAGGCTTCGTGCCTTGCTGATGACAGTCATCTTTCTAGGATTGCAGGGGCCTCACGGGTGAAGGTCCGATGCCTGTGTAGTACAGGACGGGGAAGTTTTTCTTCCCCCTCAATCCCTGGGAGCAAGTGTGGAGCTAATTGAGGCCACAAAAGTCGAGTCCTCCAGGAGTGCACCAAAAGGGCCCCTCTCTCAGGGCAGTGAGTGACGTCCACACTGCATCGGCCTACACAGCAGCCCTCAGAGCTGTTTGTGGGCAGCGGGTCTTGCAGGCACGCAGCGGCATGGGCCAGGGGTCAAGAGGCCAACAGCCCTGAGTCCAGCTCCCTGCACTGGGGACGCTGAGCACGCTGACAGGCATTTGGAATTCCCACAGGCCACTGAGCAGGCTGGGCGGCAGCTTCCCTGGGGCTGGACTTACCTGGACGTTGAAGAGAAAGGTGGTCAGTAGCTGCAGCTCACGTGTTGACTGCAAGTTGATGGTGGCCAACACTGTTAAAGGGAAGAGGAGAGAGAGAGACAAAGCATTGTCTCAAAGCCAGGGACCTTCTAAGTGACCCCAGACCCTTCTCAATCCACCAGCACAGTAAAGTAACCAGCCCTGACATGGTTTCCCACCTCCAGTTAGAAGTCAGCCACAGTCAGGTGCAGTGGCTCACACCTGTAATCTCAATGCTTTGGGAGGCTAAGGTGGGTGGATCGCTTAAAGCCAGGAGTTCAAGACCAGCCTGGCCAGCATGATGAAACCCCATCTCTACTAAAAAATACAAAAACAATTAGCCAGGGTTGGTGGTGCACGCCTGTAATCCCAGCTACTTGGGAGGCTGAGGTGGGAGGATCACTTGAACCCAAGAGGCAGAAGTTGCAGTGAGCCGAGATTGTGCAACTGCAGCCTAGCCTGGGTGACAGAGCGAGACTGTGTCTCGCAAAAATAAATAAAGAATAAACAGTCAGCCGGGACTCCAGGAGACCGATCTTGTTGTTTCGGATTCCGCCACAGCGGCACAGAGCTGGGCAGTCACTCACTGGGCACCTGGCCTTGATCAACTGTGACTTCTGCAAGCCAAGCGTGCACTTCAGTTCCTTGTTCTTTTGTAGGAACCAGAGCCTGATCCTTCCTTGGCACCCCAAGCACCCGGTCCAAGGTAATGATGTAAACAAAGATTCCTCTCTGATTTCTTGATAAGGGCTAATTCTGTATTCTACCCCATAACTGTTCCTTGTAAAATTTAAAAGGCTATTTTCAGTGGCTTTCTATCAGTGAAACATATGCTCAAGAAAGGTGCGCTCTGTCTGGCCGACAGCCGGAGATGCCCACGCCCACCCCCGTGGCACAGCCTTACCCTGGGGCCTCTCACCTACTGTCTGCCTAACAGTCAGCTCACAGGCACGGCTGTGGCCTGGGCTCCCGCAGGCCTAGGCACACACGAGAGAGGCTGAGCCAGCCTGGCAAGCCGGGCCACCCTGACACGCGGCCGCAGGACAAAAGCCTCTGATGCCAGTGAAGAAACGCGCGCGACAGGTGGGCTCTGGGGAGGTGCAATAACTTGCCTCCAGGTCACAGTAATTGACCTCAAGGTAGCGGCAGAGTGGGGCCGCACACCTGGGTCCCCCCGACACCACCCCATGGCCCTGCCCCGTCCCTGTCCTCCAGCAGCCCACTGGGTGGGACCCTCCACCCAGACCCCTCCCCTGAAGCCAGAAGCCCTTTGAAGACAGGAGGCCGGTCTGAAACCGAGCAGGCCGAACTCAATGTCCACAGGCTGTGCACGGCTAAGTGGACACAGGCATCTCTGTCCTGTCCTTCCTGACGCCTCTCACAAATACGAGAGGAGGGTGGACAGGCAGACGGCCACGAGGAACATCAAGAGGAGACACTGGCAAATCCTGGAATACTGAGAAGGACACAGGGACAGCAAATGGTCTAGGAGTGCGGAAGGGGTGACAGTCGGCTCCAGCTCCAGCCCAAGGCCTCATCCCACTCCCAGCCCCAGGCCCTGATCACCATGAGATGGGAGGATGCCCGTCCTCAGCCTCGATACTTGTTCTCACCTGGGCCCATCCCCTCCTCGGGGGCCATCCTGCCTGAGAACGCTGGGCCCGGCTGCTGCGGGAGCGGGTGTGTGTGGCAGGTGGGGGGAGGGCGGGAAGAGGAGGCAGGCAGTCTCCGCAGCACATTCCTGTCCACCACCGGCCTGGCCCAGAACAGCTGCCGCAAGACCCCAGGACTTCTCCAGAAACACTTCACAGTGGAAGACATTGCCCCAAACTCCAACAAGTGAGTGTCCCGTCTTGAAAAAGCCACCACGGCCCAGTCACCCCGGGGGAAGAACTCCTGTCAACAGCCTCTCCCACACCCAGAGCTCCCAGTGGCAGCCGAGAGCCTCGTTCCTAAGCTGCTGGGTAGGGGCTGAGCCAGAGCATCCCCTGGCACAGGAGATGGAGTGGAACAGACAGCAGGAAAACAGCAGGCAGTGCTAGGGAAAGGAACCCAGGCAGTGCCTGGGGAAGGAACGCGGGCAGCGCTAGGAAAGGAACGCGGGCAGTGCCAGGGAAAGGAACGTGGGCAGTGCCAGGGAAAGGAATGCGGGCAGTGCCGGGGGAAAGGAACACGGTCAGCACTGGGAAAGGAACGCGGGCAGCGCTAGGAAAGGAACGCGGGCAGTGCCAGGGAAAGGAACGTGGCAGTGCCAGGGAAAGGAATGCGGGCAGTGCCGGGGGAAAGGAACACGGTCAGCACTGGGAAAGGAACACAGGTAGCACTTTTGTAAAAAGCCAACTACCCTCGGAGGGAAATAAGAAAGGCAGTGTGCTCATTTTTAAAGTATGCTATGAGAAGAGAAATATATTCAAGAAAATTGTGACTCAGGAAATTACCGGAGGACTGGAAGATAAAAGTTCAGGAAGTCACCCAGAAAGTAGAACTGAAAGGCAAAGAGATAAAGAATAGAAAAGACGTAGACGATCAATAGGAGCTCCCAATACACAAACACCAGGATGACCGAAAGACCCGAGAACAAGACGGTGGAACACGCACAACCCGCACGCCCACCACGCAACTGTGCCAGCTCGCAGAATGCGCAGCAGCACCTGAAGGGGAGGGCGGTCTCCCCGAGGAACATGGCAGGGGCGAGGAGGGAGAGGACCCAGGAGAGGCTAGGGAACTGGAGTGTCCTGTGCTGCCGCAGCAACAGCGGGTGCCGGGAAGCCATGGAGCGACAGGAAACGTATTCCACGCGGGATGCAGCCGTGCAGCAGACCCCCCACCATGCAAGCCAGAACAACGAGAGCCAGGCCTCCAGACAGCCAGACTCGGACAGGTACAGGACCTGAGAAACACCAGCGGCAGGCGTCTGGGACATCTCTGGCAAAGCATTTGTTTAAAAGAGAAAGCAGTCCGGGGGGGGTGGGGTTGAGGGGAGGAAAGAGAATTTGAAATGAAAAGAAAAACAAACAGAATAATTACACTGAAAACTCAGCACACTGCAAAGAGAGCCGGCTGGCACCCTGAGAATTCACAGATACTGTGCAGGGCATCACCCACGTGGCAGGTGCCTGCCGTGAACCCCTGTCATACATCCGGGAGGCCCACGCTGGCGCCCACTGGAGTGCAGTGGTACCATCTCAGCTCACTGCAACCTCTGCCTCTCGGATTCAAGCAATTCTCCTGCCTCAGCCTCCTGAGTAGCTGGGATTACCTGTGCCCGCCACCACACTTGGCTAATTTTTTGTATTTTTAGTAGAGACGGGGTTTCGCCATGTAGGGCAGGCTGGTCTCGAACTCCTGACCTCAGATGATCTGCCCGCCTCAGCCTCCCAAAATGCTGGAATTACAGGCCTGAGCCACCGCACCCGGCCAACGGGCAGAATTTTAAAGCAAATGATGCAGGGCTCTATGTTCACAGTATTTAGAAATAAGAAGGAAAATATCCAAAGAAAAAGCCAAAGACTTGAAAATGGTCATTTCTGGACAATATGATGAAGAGTCGGCTACACTATATTTCTCTACCAACATTTTCAAGTATTTCACTTTTAGACCATTTAATTTTTTTTAATTAAAAAAAAAAAGAAGTTATTCCAGGCAGCAGGTGGCAACAGGGGCACGCAGGTGGGTGCCTGGAGGTGGGAGGGCCACAGGGAAAAGCAGTAGAGACTCCCGGCTGCCTTGCAAGGCCTGTAACCGGGAGGCTGCCAAGCGCTAAAAATGTGCTCCAGCGTGAAAAGGAGCCTCCCCGCACAGCCACAGCCCGCAGGAGCCTGGAGCAGGCCTGGGAAGCGGCCGTGGGGAGACACTGCCACCGCGTGGAAGCCGTGGGAATCGCCGCCGGTCCTGCCCATGCCGGAGACACAGGGACTCCGCCTGGGGACAAAAGCCTTTTCCTGCCCATCCATGGCACTCACTCCCTGGGTGCCAGCCACATGCCAGGCCTCCCTGGGTGCCAGCCACATGCCAGGCGCTGCTGCAGGGATACAGCGACATGTTCCAGCAGCTCGGTCTGTGGAGGAATGCAAAAGAAAGAAAAGAAAGCGTGGAACGTGCCGGAGCAGACAAGCGCGGTTGCAGGAGGCCGCAGGAAGGGCCCCGCTGCATCGATGGGAGGAGGCTATGCTCACCCAGGCCACGAACCACACCTGGGCCCCTGAGCACAGCTGAACCAGCCAAACCCCAAGCCCCGCCAAGAGTACTGCTGGGCGAAACAGATCAATGAAATAAACAAACTACCCCCAATGTGAGAGGGCGAAAAGAAATCAGGGAGAAGGACTGAGTGAGCCCCAAGGAGGAGGAAGTTCAGTTCCACGTGTGGTGCCACAGAAAGCCTCACTAACTTTAGAGAACAGCCTGCAGCTCTGGAGAAGAGCAAAGCCCCGGGGCTGGGGCTCCGGACGCTGGAGGAGCAGTAAAGAGGGGGCAACAGTGAGCAAAGGGAAGGAGCAGGAAGTGAGCTCAGCTGGGTCCTGGAGGCCACGTGGAGAGGCCTTTCAGGGTCATTCCCAGAACCTGCGCTTCACTCTGAGTGAGACAGACGCCCAGCGCTCAGCAGGGTACGGTAATCTTCACTCTGAGTGAGACAG
>NW_012105731.1:1745009-1771942 GCF_000951045.1 Mandrillus leucophaeus | reverse complement strand
GCGCTCAGCAGGGTACGGTAATCTGCGCTCTGAGTGAGACAGGCGCCGGGCGCTCAGCAGCGTAGGGTAATCTGGACGACATTTTCAGAGGCACGCGGAGAACACAGTGTGGAGGCAACAGTGAAAATGCTGCTGCAGCAATGCAGGCCAGGGGTGCTGCTAGCAGGTGAGTGCTGAGGCCTGTAGGGATTCCAGGAGCACTGGGAGATAAAGCTAACAATGGCTTAGGTGCCAGGCAGACTGGACAGGAGCTCACAGTCACTACCAGGTTCGGGGCCCATGCAGCTGGGAAAAACGGAGCTGCAACGTTCCGAAAACAGGAAGCCCACACATGAGGCAGTCATCTGCAGAGTGCCCTTGGAGCCCGAGTGCCCAGCAGGGCGGGAGAACAGCCACCCAGCTGGCGACGCACCATGGTCTCTCACACAGACCCTCCCCACTCATGGAACCCAAGGTTCTGCAGCCCAGTGCGACGTGCACGGGAGAATAACAGGCACCACAGAAACTCCTACTTGGGTCGCAGTCCCACAGGGGGAGTGTGCACAGCCAGCCCAGGGCCGCCGCCAGCCCCCACGGCCCAACACAAGTGCAATTACCTCCCTGGACAATCCCCTTGCTCAGCCCATCCTTGTTGTCTGAAGTCAGGAGCAGTTCCACGATGCCACGGTCCTCCAGTGCCTGTGGGGGGAAATGAGATAAGCCCACGTCGGCCCTGGCTCCTCAGAGCGTCTGCAGGGACACACAGCTGCAGCTGGGTAGCCCAAAGAGCTGGAGGGAGAGATGCTGAATAAAGCGTTTATTTCTCTGCCAAAAACAGAAAAGTCTCCTGCCATCTGCACCTCCATACTCAGCACAGCTCCAGTCAGCATGAATTCCCATCACAGCAGGGGCAGGGCTGGCACGCTGGGGCAGCCCCTGGATCTGGAAGCTGCCCAGTGGGCCAGCTAGCATGCCTAGGCGAGTCTACACTGAGGCCGGCTCAGGGAAGCCTGCTGCCACGTGTCACCCGCCACTGTCTGCTGGGCTCCAGCGAGCAGGTCAGGCCTCCAGGATGACACCTACATCCTTCCCTTCACTCACACCACAAGCGACAGGCCTGTCCCTTCCCCACGCTAGCCGGTGTGGGTTTGGGGGATGGCAAGGCCCAGGAGGGCCCACCATGCCCTGTCACGTGCCCATGGTGCACGTCCCACGTCCAGAACAGCAGGAAGCATCCTCCCAGCTGTAAAGCGAGAGTGAAGCGGAAGAAACGCTGTGCCTGAGGGGCAGTGACGACAAGAACCACTCAGAACATCCCGACACCCACAGGGCAGTCACTGCCGCGCCAGGCCTTCCACTCAGCATCTGACACAGACTGTCCTAGGCAAGCCTCACAGTTAATGTCTTCACAGTACAGACGCACCTCGGAGGGGTGAAGTCAAGCATCGCAGGCTACAGGGCCCAGGGCCACGTGGGCCTGAACCCAGAGCCAAAGGCTTGTGCTGAGGCTCTAGGATCTTTTGGATCAGAAACCCCCAGAGGGGCCTTCCTATAATCTTCTCTGCAGATATCAGGCCAAGACTGTTTATTTCCGCTGAAATCTTTTGGAAGTGGGTAGGCAGGGAGATATGTGCTGGGCGAATAAGGCTTGTGTCCAGTCCCACATGCTGGGAAGGAAAGAGCAGAAGCGGCTCTTGTCTCAGGCACAAGGGAGCTGCAGAGTTCAATCCATGAGCCCAGGTGGGATTTATCAAGAGCCCTGGATCTACCACCTCACGCTGTCATTCACTGATATTTAGCAAGCGTTTCCTTAGGTCCCTACCACATACACACCCCTAACACTTTCTGGGCATTCATTTACTGACTCCACCCCGCAAGGGGTAACTGCGCCCTCCTGAGCACCAGAGATCTGCAGAGCCAGGCCAGGGGTGGGCACCTCTTCTCTCACACCACTCTCCCAGCAGCCTCAGAGAGAGGCTGGGGAATGCTCCTAAGAGCTTCGGGACCACAGAGGCTGGACGCCGCTGCTTCTCTTTGCCCACCTGAGTCACACATGGGTACCTCCGCCCAGACACCAGGGAAGCATGAGTGGACCGGGACATCCCTGCGGGAGCTGCACTCTCCTCTCCGCAGCTGGGTAACTAAGTCAACAACCGCTGAGAGGCCCCAGGGCCAAGAAGCAGGCTGCGGGAATGGGGTATAGCAGGAGGCGCTTCAAGGCCTGGGCGCAGGGATTTCTTAAAACTCCCCCAGATAAAGCAAGTATGCAGCCTGGGCTGGGAACCACCGCTTTAGACTTTAGAATTGGAGCAGCCTCTCCAGCAAGCCCTTCCTAATCATCACCGTGCAGTTAAGCCAATTCCTTCATTCCCAGCCCCTGCAATACCAGGTATGTACTGAAATTCCCAGATGAAACTCAATCAAGGGTAAATAAGTGACAACCCTGCTGAAATAAAACAACAGAGAAAATTCACTAATAAATGACGTTGGAGGATGTATTAATATGAGAAAAATACAAGACTCACACGTCACACCACAGCCCACAACACACCACAGCCCACAACACACCACAGCCCACAACACACTCCAGAGGAAGGAAGCTAAAGAAGCGCCACGAGGACTCTCACCTTCTTGACGTAGGCCATATAAGCGGGGTCTTTATTATAGGAACCATATTCATTCTCCACCTGCACGGCAATGATGGGTCCCCCACGCTTGTACTGGGGAGAAAAGACAGACAGCCAGGAGCTGAGTGTGTAAAGGGAACCGTAGTATCCAACCCTGCCACGCCCATCACCAGTGACTAGCAAAATATCCCATTTGAAAACTAAAATCTCAAAAGATTCGTATCAATAAGACAGTGGAGGAAGAAGCATTAGGCCCTTGTTCTCCCATGAAAACATCAAAAAAACAACTCCAGACTGACTAAAATAAATTAATAGGAGCTCTGGAAATTAGTCAAATGTCTAACCAAACAAGTGACCACCAAATCAAAACACAAAGTCATATGCAAAATGGTACAAAACTGTATGATGTTTTCACAAGGTCTTGCCCCACCCCAGTGTAGCATGGTGTGGTCAGGAGGACGCATCCCAACTCCCAGGTCCCTCATGATGGAAGAAGCAAAACGGAACTTGTTTACAATGTTCTAACTTGTTCTGCCCAACGTACTGGTTTCTGTCTTGTCTGACATGGAGCTCAAACAGGAATCGTCAGCATAGTTTGGACTTGAGGCTGGATGCTAAAGATGGCAGTGGCAGGTTCTGCGGCATATGAAAACTGCCAGAGGACTACAAACCCTTGGATGCCTGGGGGGAAGGAATTATAAGCAGAAGAAAATGAAGAGCATCTAAGTGCACAAGAAGCAGCTGGGGTGAGACTCTGGGAATGAAAGACACTTGAAAGCAACCAGGGAGGTAGGGAAGGACGCACACACACAGGTACAGACAGAACACATGCCCAGAAAAGATCAGGTCTTAAGCCTTCATGCTGGGCTGGTCTCCGGGCTTCGGGGCCCACTCATTAGTGAGGGTTCCCCTGAAAACATGCAAAAACTGAAATAGGTGTCTGTTTTCTCAAATGCCCAATGTTCAACCAATAAAACACAAACATAAAAAGAAACAGGGAAGTATGACCCATCAAAGGAACAAAATAAATCTCCAAAAGCAGTATCTGAAGAAACACACACCAGACTCAGTAGAGCAAGATCTACAACAGCCGTTGTAAACACGCTCAAGGAGCTCAAGGAAGCCAGGCAAATGACACATGAAGAAAAAGAGAGTATCAACAAAGAAACAGAGATTATTTTTAAGAGAACCAAAGGAACTTCTGGGACTGAAACATACTATATATAAATTGAAAAAATTAACTAGAGGAGTTCAATAGCAGATTCAAACAGGCAGCAGAAAGAAAAGCAAACTTAAACACAGGTTATCAGAAATGATCAGGCCTGAGGAGATAAAAGAATAAAGAAAACTGAACAGGGCCTAAGGGACTTACACAACACCCTCAAGCAGAACAGTATGTGAATTATGGGATTCTTAGAAGAAAAGAGAGACAAAAGGGCAGGGAGGTTGTTTTTACAAAATATTAGCTGAAAACTTCTCCAATTTGAGGAAAGACATGATTGTGTAACTCCAAGGAGCTCAAAAAATTCCACAGAGCCACAGAGGGACACAACTGGCAGTGGCTGCCACCTCTGCACTGCGCCACCGAACAGACCCAACTGCACAATCAGTCCACCGAGGACAAAGAGAGATTCTTGAATGCCAGAAGTTCTGGTCACTTACAAGGGATCCTCGGTGAGACCATAAAGGGTATCTCAGCCAGAAAATTTTCAGGCCGAAAGGCAATGAGGTGATATAGTCAAAGTGCGAAAGAAAAATGTGTGAACTTTTTTTGGACACTTCTATATCCAGCAAAACTCAAAAATGAGGGAAAAATTCAGAAATTCCCAAAGAAAAGCTAAGAGAGTTCATTACCACTAGACCTTGCCTAAAAAAAAACACCTAAAGTTGAAGTGAAAAAATGTTAGAGAGTAATGTGAAGCTGTATGAAAATATAAAGTTCTCCAGCAAAGATAGACACATAAAAAATATAAAAATATTATTATAATTCTTCTTTACAATGTGTCTTTTTATTTCCCATAAGATTTTAAAAGATATAAAATAATTATAAATCTAAGTTAATGGGTACACCCAATATGAAGACATAATTTGTGACATCAATAAAATAAAGTGGGGGGCGGAGCTGTAAAGGAGTCAAGTTTTTGTGTGCAATTGAAGTTAGGTTGGCATCAATTTAAAATAGAATGTCTCAACTTTAGTATATTACATATCCTTTACCTTATCCCAAAGTAAAGGGAATCACTCTAAAAAAGTGTCACTATAAAAAATCAACTAGATACAAAGCAAGGCAGTCATAAAGGAAATGAGGGACAAAAAGCTGTAAGACATACAGAAAACAAGAAAATGGCAAAAGCAAGTGATGCTCTATCAGTCATTACTTTCAATGTAAATATATTAAACTCCCCAATCAAAAGACATACCTGGCAGAATGAATTTTTAACAAACCAATATCCAACTATATACTGTCTACAAGATGCTCACTTTAGATCTAAGGATACATGCTGGTTGAAAGTGAAAGGCTGGAAAAAGGTATTTTATGCAAACGGTAATCAAAAGAGCAGGAGTGGCTTTACTGATATCAAACAAAATAGACTTTATATCAAAAACCATTACAAGAGACAAAGACAGACATGATAAAATATATATAATGATAAAAGGGTCAATTCACCAAAAGGATATAACAATTATAAACACAGATGCACCAAACACCAGAATTCCAAAGTATATGAGCCAAACACTGGCAAAATTTAATTAAGGGAAAAATAGACAGCTCTACAATCATAGTAGGAGACTCAATATCTGAATATCAATAATGGATAGAATAACCAGACAGAAAATTAGTAACCAAATAGAGGACTTGGACAACATTATGGACCAGTTGGACCTAACATACATATATATGTACAACATTCCACCCAAAAGTAGCACAATACATATTTTTCTCATGGGCACATAAAACACTCTCCAGGATAAACCACATAGTAAGCCAAAAAACAAACCTTAATAAATTTTTCTTTTTTTAAAAAACAGAGTCTCGCTCTGTCACCCAGGCTAGAGTGCAGTGGCACAATCTTGGCTCACTGCAGCCTCCATCTCCCAGGTTCAACTGACTCTTGTGCCTCAGCCTCCCAAGTAGCTGGGATTACAGGTGCCCGTCACCACGCCTGGCTAATTTTTGTATTTTTTAGTACAGAACGGGTTTCAACATGTTGTCCAAGCTGGTCTTTAACTCCCAACCTCAAGTGTTCCACCTGCCTCGGCCTCCCAAAGTGCTAGGATTACAGGCATAAGCCACTACACCCAGCCTCAAGCCTTAATAAATTTAAAAAATTGAAATCATACAAAGTTTTATTTTTCCCAATCACAAAGGAATGAAACTAGAAATCAATAGCCAAAAAAAATCCTGAAAAATTCAAGTATGTGGAAATAATAATATCTTCACCAATAGTCCAAAGAGGAAATCACAAGAGAAATTAGAAAACATATTGAGAAAAATGAAAATGGAAACAAAATTATAAATTAGAGTGAAAGCAGTGCAAAGAAGGAAATTTTATAGCTATAAATACATTTAAAAGACAAAAGGTCTCAAATCAACAACCTAACTTGACACCTTAAGGAACCAGAAAAAAGGAAACAAACTGAAAGGTAGCAGAAGGAAGGAAATAATAAAAATTAGCGCAGAGATATACAATGAGAGTATAGAAAAACAATAAAGAAAAATTAATGAGACCAAGAGTTGGTTATTTGAAAAGATCAACAAAATTGACAAAGTGTAGCTAAACTAAGAAAACAAGATATGATTCAACTAAAATCAGAAACAACATGAGGTTATTACTGCTGATTTTACATAAAAAGGATTACAAAAGAGGAATGTGAACAAATTGTATACCAACAAATTAAATACTAAATAACCTAGATGAAACACACAAATTCCTAGAAACATATAATATGCCAAAACTCAATCATGAAGAACCATAAAATCTGAATAGACCTGTAACTAGTAAGGACACTAAATCCATAACTAAAAACCTCCCAACAAAGAAAAGTCCAGGACCAGATGGCGTCACTGGTAAATTCTTCCAAACATTTAAAGAAAAATTAACACCAGTCTTCCTCAAACCCTTCCCAAAAATTGAAAGGGAAGGAACACGTCCTACCTTATACTATAAGGTAGAATACAGTAATAAACTCTTTCCACTTTTCTTTGGGAATTTCTGAATTTTTCCCTCATTTTTGAGTTTTGCTGGATATAGAACTGTCAAAAAAAAGTTCATATTTTTACTTTGGGAGGCTGAGGCGGGTGGATCACGAGGTCAGGAGATCAAGACCATCCTGGCTAACACGGTGAAACCCCGTCTCTACTAAAAATACAAAATATTAGCCGGGCGTGGTGGCGGCGCCTATAGTCCCAGCTACTCAGGAGGCTGAGGCAGGAGAATCGAGTGAACCCAGGAGGCGGAGCTTGCAGTGAGCCGAGATTGCGCCATCACACTCCAGCCTGGGAGACTGCAAGACTCCATCTCAAAAAAAAAATTTTTTAAAAAGCTTCACACTTTTTTCTTTTATGACAAACAAAAGACACTATAAGAAAAGAAAACACAGACTAACAATCCTGATGAATACTGATGCCAAAACCCTCAACAACATGTTAGCCAACTTAATTCAGCAGCATATTAAAAGAATTATAAACCATGATCAAATGGGATTTATTCCTGTACTGCGAGGAAGATTTGCCATGTGAAAAGCAATCAGTGTAGGCCAGGCATGGTGGCTCACACCTATAATCCCAGCACTTTGGGAGGCTGAGGCAGGCAGATCACCTGAGGTCAGAAGTCGAGACCAGCCTGACCAACAGGGTAAAACCCCATCTCTACTAAAAATGCAAAATCAGCTGGGCGTGCTGGCGGGCGCTTGCAATCCCAGCTACTCAGGAGGCTGAGGCAGGAGAATCACGCGAACCTGGGAGGAGGAGGTTGCAGTGAGCCGAGATGGTGTCGTTGCTCTCCAGCCTGAGCAACAAGAGCGAAACTCCATCTCAAAAAAAAGAAAAAACAGAAAAACAATCAATCAGTGTCATATACCACACTAACAAAATTAACGGGAAAACCACATGATGATCTCAACTGATGCAGGAAAAAAGTGACAAAATTCAACATTCTTTCATGATTAAAACAACACTCAGTCAACTAGGAACAGAAGGAAACTACCTGAACATAACAAAGGCCCCACACAGAAGGCCCACAGTCAGCATCATATTCCGCGGTGAAAGACTGAAAACTTCTCCTCTAGATCAGGAGCAAACCAAGCATTCGTGCTTTCAGCACTTCTGTTCAACGCCATACTGGAAGTCCTGGCCGAGGCAATTAGTCAAGAAAAGAATAAAGGCATCCAAGTTGGAAAGGAAGAAGTTATCTCTGTTCACAGACAACATGATCTTAAATGCAGAAAACAGTACGGATCCCCACACCCTCGGGAAAAAACTGTCCAGCTAATAATTCAGTAAGCTTGCAGGATAAAAAAAAATCAATGCACAAAAATCCATTGTTTTCATACACTGTCGGGGACAATTCCATTTACGACACCATCAGAAACAACAAAATACTTACGAATATACTTAATCAAGGAGGTGAAATATTTGCACACTGATTGTACATCACAAAAAAATACTAAAAGAAAATAAAGGACAGTGGAGCGAGATGGAGGAATAGAAGCCTGCACCGTTCATCCATCCTGCTGGAACACGAAATTTAGCGATGATCCGCACACAGAAAAGCACAGTCACAAAAACCGAAACTCAGGTGACCAGTCACAGTGCCCGGTTTTAACGTCATGTCACCAAAAGAGGCATTGAGGCAGGCCAGAGAGACAGTCTTACACCACCAATGCCACCCTCTCCCATCTCCCAGCGGCGGTCACGTGGTGAGGAGAGAGGATCTGTGCATTTGGGGAAGGGAGAGCCCAGTGACTGGGGACCTTTACATTGAACTCAGTGCTGCCTTGTCACAGCACAGAATAAAGCCATGCTGGGCTCAGCCAGCATCCACGTGGAGGGAGTATTTGGACCAGCCCTAGCCAGAGAGGAACTGCCCACCCTAGTGACTGGAACTTGAGTTTCTCGGGAAGCCTCACCACCATGGGCTGAAGTGCTCCGGAGTTCTAGGTAAACATGAAAGGCAGTCGAGGACACAAAGACCACAGTTCCTATGCCATTCCTGGAGCTAGGATGAGCTTCCAGCCAGCGTACTAGCATGGCACATGGCCTAAGGAGACACCAGCTGGCACGGCTAAGGGAGTTCTCGCACATTCCCCTCCCCAACCCCAGGTAGCGCAGCTCACAGCAACGAAAGTGGCTCCTGCCTTCTGCTTGGGGAGAGGAGAGCAAAGAGGAAAGGGACTTTCTCTTGCATCTTGGATACCAGCTCATCCACAGTAGGAAAGGGCACCAGCAGAGTCAAGAGGTCCCCGTCCCAGGCCCTAGCTTCCAGCACTGCTAGACACACCCTGAGCCAAAAGGGAACCTGCTGCCTTGAAGGGAAGGACCCAGTCCTGTTAAGGAATTGATATCCAGAAAGTACAAAGAATTCCTATAATCAACAACATAAAAACAAATAACTAGATTCAAAAATGAGCAGAAGATTTGAATAAACATTTCTTCCAAGATATGCAAATGACCAATAAGCACATGAAAAGATGCTCAAATCACTAGGGAAATGCAAATCAAAACCACCGGGAGGGACCACTTCACACCCACTGATGGCTCTCGCCAGATAAACAGGAAATAACAAGTGTTGGCAAGGATGTGGTGAAATTGGAATGCTTGTGTATTGCTGGTGGGAACGTAATTTGGTGCAATTTCTATGGAAAACAGTATGGCAATTCCTAAAACAACTGAATGTAGAAGGACAAGTTGATCCAGCAATTTCACTTCTAGGTATATACCCAAAAGAAGTGAAAGCAGAGACTCAGAAAGGTATCCGTACACCCATGCTCACAGCAGCTTCACTCACAGTGGCCAAAAGGCAGAAGCAACTCAAATGTTCGTCAATGGATGAACAAATGTGTCATATACATGCAATGGAACATAATTCATCCTCAAAAAGGAAGGAAATTCTGACACAGGCTATGACACAGATGAACCTGGGGAGCACTGTTAAGTGAAATAATCCAGTCACAATACTATGTGATTTCACTTATATTTGGTGGCTAAAATGATCAAATGCATGGAGACAGAGAGTAGAATGGTTGTCATGAGCTGAGAGAGGGAAGAATGGAGAGTTTAACGGCACGGAGTTTACTTTGGGGGAGACAGAAAAGGTCTGGAGATAGACAGTGGTTGCAATAGACTGTGTTCCCCCAAAATTGACATGTTGAAATCCTAACCCCCCAGTGTGACAGTATTCAGAGATGGGACTTTTGGGCAGTAATTAGTTATGTGATTATTTAAATATGTTAAATAATAATTATTATGTTATCATTTATTTGAAAAAGATGCATTGGTGACTCACTGCAGATATGCAAGTGCCTTGATCCTGCTCCCAGGATGGCCTTCCTGCCGCCCACCCGACTCCTACAACCTGCTGACCCCTTCAGTGGCCCCAGCTTCCCGGCAAGATCTAGGCTAATGACTTCCTAGTTACTTGCTTCCATCGGCTTCCATCGGCTGCCAGATTTAGTAAGCAAAAATACCAGACATAAACTTAAATTTGAATTCACAACAGTAATTTTTTAGTGTGAGTATGACCCATGCAGTATTTGGAATATATTTACACTAAAAAAATTACTCCTTGCTTATCTGCAAGTCAAATATAACTGAGCATCCTGTGTTTCCTCTGGCAGTCCCCTTTCATTTATGTGTGTGGTGAGTATTCCATAGCACTGACTTGAACTGATCTTTTGCTCATGTACTAATTTCTCAGTGTCGTTCTTTCTGGTTTTACAGAGCAACTGCGGTGATTTTTCCCATTCCTGCTTTCCACAGCTTCCAATCGTTATATAAAAATGAAGATACTTCCTCCCCCAGAATTTACTTTAACGCGTGTTTTGAATAGTAAATGTGTACCATGCAGCACCTCTTTGGTAGCAGAGGGAAGCATCTCGTAAAGTCAGCCACAGGACTTTTATAATTTATAAAAACTCCTGCAGTCTTAGAGACAAAGGTTAATCCACACGTGCTCTACCTCCTGCAGAACTGAGCCGCAGTGCTACTGGGACGCTGGCAGGTGGATGGGTGCTCCCGGCTATTACAGCACCCCTGTCTCTCTGGCACCATGGAGACGCCAGTGGATGGGTGCTCCCGGCTATTACGGCACCCCTGTCTCTCTGGCACCATGGAGACGCCAGTGGATGGGTGCTCCCGGCTATCACCTCATCCCTGTCTCTCTGGCACGATAGAGACGCCAGTGGATGGGTGTTTCTGGCTGTCACCTCATCCCTGTCTCTCTGGAACCATGGAGACGCCGGTGGATGGGTGTTCCTGGCTATCGCGGTATCCCTGTCTCTCCTGTGCCGTATGTGGCAATGTGAGCCCTTACATCTGTCTGTCCTTTCAGTAACACACCCAAGTGAGACAACACTAAAATGCACAGATCTTTCAAAAGACAACTATTGCAAGCCCCTCAGTTACCAGTTTCAGGCAGTGGGGAAGAACCTGTTCCTGTGTTCAAAAACACTGGAGGACCCTTGGTCTGAGAACTCACCGAGGATGATCCACTACCTACAGGAAGACAGGCCAAGATCAAAGAAGGCCTCATTTACTTGTACCTGGAGTGGCACCACCCTGGACATCAGGTGGTCAAAATAAAGGTCCACTGCTTCGGTGAAGCCCTTGTAAGTTGTCCGCAGCCTCATGCCAGGGTCTTGGAGTAGCCAGCTTGAAGGATAAAGGGGGAAGGAAGGATGTCAGTGTCACGGTGGGTTTGCTGGGAGCAGGCTGCTGGTGCCGTGAGGAGGGAGAGGCCCCACAGTGCTCCGGAATGACCTGTGACCTCCTCCACCCCGCTCAGCCCAGAAGTGGGGAGCCGATGCAAACTGATTCTGGGGCGCGCACCCACCCGCACTCCTGCAGCTTCCCTCCCCCGGGACACAGCCTAGTGGAAGTTCATTTCCAGCCCCACAGCTACAGGGCCTGGCTGCCAGCAGTGAGAAGAGCTTTTCGCAGACTCCAGGCCTAGTTTCCGAGAACTTGCTCTATGATCCCATCACAAAGAGTGAAGCCAAAAGGGTTAGGAATCACCGAGGCTGTGGAAGGAGGAGACACAACCCTCTAGCGTCACCCCAAAAAACAAGCCTGACAGAGACTGCGAGGGGCCGAGCAGGAGGCAGCCCCCATCCTTGCCAACACGGCTAACGCCTTGGCATCAGTGGTGTGGGCTGTGCAGAGCTCAGCCCAGAGCAGCAGGTGAGCAAGAGTTGAATTCTCCTTCCACCCTGTTGTTGTGATCCCAAACTCCCCAGGGGAACACAGCAGCATGGATTGGTTCCAAAGCGGGAGTCAGGGCTTCCTTCTCACTTCAGCTTCTGAGAAGACACTTATATTTCCTAACAAAAGGCTCTGAGGCTCCTCTCGCCCTGGTCTGGAAGTCCTAAACAGGGTCAGGAAATTATTCCATTTCTGTGGGTAAAACAACGGGTGAGGAGAGCAGTTTCCTCTAGACCCACACTCCCACATTCGAACCCCATCTGACAGGTTAGCTTTCTCACTCCTGCCCGGACTCCCCCTCTGCGGGTGTGCCCACATGCCCCTCTCATGCATGGGCAGGTGCCACATGGGCGGGGTGGGAGAGGGGAGTCTGAGTGCCACAGCTCCCCGCTGCTTCTAAGTTAAGACTGTTAAACCCTTCGTCCTCCTGTCCCCGGCCCTGGCTAAGCCGAGGAAATCGCTGACGGTGGCACGCAGCTTTCTAATCCGCAGGGACTGGAGAGGCCGCCCTGGCTGTGTTCGTGTCAAGGGCGAGCCTACCAGGCTGAATGGATGAGTGCCTGAGAAGTGACCCTGGGTAGTGGAGACAGAAGCTATGCCTCTGAGGGAAGGGCAGGTCGTGCTGGAAACCAGGAGGAAAGCAAGCCCAGGGATCCCCGGGGGAAGGGGAGAGGGCTGGGGACAAGGATGGGCCTCTTCCCTGAGGCAGTCTGCGTCTAACCACCTGGTACACTGGGAGGCTGAGAAAGGTTACGCCTGTTAACAAGAAAATCTTAAAGGCCACAATGTTGAGGATGAGGAATGAATGAAGTCCCAGCTGATTCCTGTCCGGATTTCCACTCCAACCACAGAATAACAACCTCAGCCAAGACTGCCACTGGGAAGATGACACATGTGGGCCGAGATATGAAGACAAAACCATAACAAGAATTTGTTTCTCTTATACTTTATCAAAATACTTGGACTTTTCAAAACATGCTTGGAAACATTCCTAAGAAAGAGATAGGGAAGACCCAGCATGGTGGCTCATGCCTGTAATCCCAGCACTTTGGGAGGCCAAGGTAGGCAGATCATGAGGTCAGGAGTTCCAGACCAGTCTGGCCAACATGGTGAAACCCTGTCTCTACTAAAAATACAAATATTAGCTGGGTGTGGTGGCGGGCACCTGTAACCCTAGCTACTCAGGAAGCTGAGGCAGGAGAATCGCTTGAACCCAGGAGGCAGAGCTTGCAATAGGCCAAGATCATGCCACTGCATTCCAGCCTGGGTGCCAGAGCAAGACTCCGTCTCAAAAAACAAAGAAACAGACAGGGAAGGTCTGATTCTTCCCATACTGTAAACAAGCAGGTGAATGACGTGCCAGGGCTCCCAGCTCCACAGCAGAGCCCTGAAATACGAGATGCCAGGAGGGCCAGCCCTGCTGCTGCCTGTCACACAAGCAGCTCATGCAAGGCTCTGCAAAGGCACTCACTGCAGCATCACTGAATGTGATCCCCTCTGGGTGCTGCTTTCCCTGAAAAGGAAATTCCGTACGGAACGGGAACTGGAACACGGAAATTCCGTACGGAACGGGAACGGGAACACGGAAATTCCGTACGGAACGGGAACGGGAACACGGAAATTCCGTACGGAACGGGAACTGGAACACGGAAATTCCGTACGGAACGGGAACGGGAACACGGAAATTCCGTACGGAACGGGAACGGGAACACAGAAATTCCGTACAGAACGGGAACTGGAACACGGAAACAAAACTAGACCTATGTCTATGAGCTTTCTGCAACAGCACACAGGACTCTTCCCAGCCCCGCTTACCTGGGCAAGCCCCCGAGGTCCATCTCACTGCAGATGTAGGGGCCTGGACGCAGAATCACCCACAGCCCGATCTCCGCAGCCATCAGGACGAAGGCCCTAGGGAGGTCCACATCGTCAGCCCCTCCCATGACGGCCCAGGATGAGGCTGGGTGGGGGCCACACACGTCACAGGGTGGAGGAGCTGCCCGGTGGGGCGAAGGGACGCTCGGCCCCATCCCCGAAGAGCAGGGACTCCCACATCAGGGTGGTGGCCTGAGCTGCTCCCAGCCTCAGAGCCTCTGCACAGCCCCATCAGGGGCCTGAGGAGGAAGGGTGACAGCCAGGGCACAGGGGTCTTAACAGTGAACCTGACCCAACAGCCTTACTAGCCTAGAGGAGCCGCCCTGCCCCAGCCCAGGCAGCCGGACCCCATGCAGAGTCGGGCGGCTCCCGGGTCTTCTGCCCCTCTGGGCTGCAGTGGAGAAGTGGGGCCCAAAGGCTGCGGGCCCAGCAGGTCACGACTGGGGAGTATCTAGGTCCCGGGTGCAGGTCCTCTGGCAGTCCTAGAACAGGACTCCAGACCCAGGTCCCTCCCAGCCACCTCTCTGCCCCTGCCCCTGGCCAGGTCACAGAAGCAGCAACACCACGTACTCCAGGTCCAGGTTCCCAGAGAAGTCAAATTTGCCTCTTTCTGGCTCATGCAGGTTCCACGGAACATAGCTGCAACAGAAATGATAATTATAGGCTAGAGCGTGTTATTCATTCCACTTCATCTCCCAAAAATCCAATATGATGGCTAAAGATATGTTTCTTCATGATTTTAGGACTGGAACCAAGAACTACGTGAACGGATCTAGGGACCAGAATCGAGGGCAAGCCCTCTTCCCTCTGCATCAACAAGATCTGGACGAAGCATAGACCTGCTAAGTAAAAGGTCAGGCGCTCCGACCCCAGTCAGCTTACCACGCCCACGCCCCACTGGAGAAGAAAATGTAACTTTATCAGAAAAACAGCTACAAGGAGTAAGAGGAAAGTTCAGTGATCATCCTGTATTTACTGAACCACCCAGAACTCCAAACATGCAACAGAATGACGATGACGCTTCCACCTCTGAAGACAGGACAAGGGACAGAGCAGGCTCATGGACAGGCTCAACTCGACAGGCGGAAGGGACGACTCGTGGATGACACAGTGATGACAACTGCTCTTCTCCCAACCCCACCCCATCACTGGCTTCAGCAGAGCCTCTGCCCACTACAAAGAATATTCCCAGGCGAAGGAGGAGAGGCTGCCTGGCTTCCAACTCAGACACACGAGTTCTGCCTTTCAGAAAATGTCGTCGGTGCTGCTTCTGTGGGGCCGAGGGCTGAGCCTGCTGCACTCCTACAGCCTTCAGGAGTCCTTTCTGGGAAGCTGTCAAGGCTCAGCGCGTTTCTGTAACTCTTTAAGGAACTGTCTTCAAAATCAGTTCATCAGCCACCCATGAAAAGCCATCTCCTTGATTTGTAATCACATATTTTTGCCTAAACATGGAATAATCCAGCCTGATCACTCCCTTTATTTCGTAGACTTAGAGTCAAGTATCTGTTGGCAATTTGCGGGGGAAACCCATGAAAAGATCCAGGTTATTCGCAACTGAGCACATTTTATAAGTGATTTGCAAATTCAACATTTTATTGTGTGCCTACCATGTGCCAGTCATCACAACAGAGGCTGAGATGACAACCACAGCATCCTAAGACCACTGCCCAAGAGGAGCGCTGAAAACCGGGGCCAGGGAGCCTCTGGGGCAGGTCTTCGGAAGAGGACTCCGCTCACTGGCACTGGCTGTATGAACTGGAAGTGGGAAGCCTGCTTGTTAAAGAAAAGGATTCCCTGGCAGTGAATCACCTCCTCAACCTGCACTCACCTCCTTCACTACACTCTTTTGTGCGACATCGCTACTTGGGTTCCTCTAGACCTTACCTCCATTTCCTGTCCCTTCACGCCCATGAGTCAGGAGCTCTGAGGTGGGGAGGAGGAGGGAGACCCTGGCTCTCTCGCCCTGGGCAGAGGACCGGGGCTGCTTCCTCTCCTATTTTTCGCATGCAGACACCAGGCGCCCTACTCAGGCTCCATGGGGGCGGGGGTGGTACCTACGTGGTGAGGGTGTTCAAGCCACAGGCCTTCATCTTCAGCAGGCGGTCCCTCCAGTACTCCCTGGGCACGCGGAAATAGTGGACGGAGCCCCCGAAGATCCAGAAGGCGGAATCTTCCAGCATGAAGTTCCAGCCCTTGGCCTGCAGCCCCAGCTGCCGATGGCGGAGCCACAGAGGGACCAGGGCGCTCCAGTCCACCCTGGAAAGACAAAGGCATGTGGGGCCCGGAGGCCGCAGGGGCGCAGGCACGTCCCCGCCCGTCACAGGTGCTCGCATTTCTGTCCAGGTGGCTGGAAAAGCTCCCGCTCCCCGCGGCCGAACCTTGGGAGGGGCCGTTCTCCAGCACCGGGCACCGCGGCAGGGGAAGGGCAAGCCCAGGCTGCAGCCGGAGCAAGACGAACAGCCCTCGGCAGGAGGGCTCGCGGGCCAGCGGGAGAGGCCGGGGTCGGGCCACGGGGAGAAGCTGCTGCTGGGGCCGGGCTGCGCGGCTGCACCAGGGCCAGCGCCGTGGCCACGCGGCTGAACGCGAAGGCAGCAGCCGCCTCACGGTACCTCCGGGCCCCGGCACGGTCGCAGCCGCCCGACTCGAGGAGCAGAGGCCTGGAAAGAGGGTCTGCGTTAGCGGCGTCCTTCCATCCACCGATTCCAGGTCTTCATTATTTTCTGAAGACCCCGCGCCCGCCACGAGACGGCCCAGCCAGAGCAGAGTCCCCCGCGGGAAGCTTCGAAGGCTTCAGGCCGTGAGAAAGCTCCCTTGCCATCTCTTGGGGTCGGCCCCAGGGAGCCCCTCAGGTGGGTCCCAGTGACTCGGCGCTGCTGGGCGGGTCTCCTTCCCACCCCGTCTCCCGAAAGCCGTGAGAGAAGCTGGGGAGACCCACATTTCAGGTCAGGAAGTTCATGAAAGGTGGAGGCATGAAACAAGAGCATGGCTGAGTCTGGGGCAGGAGCCAGTGTTGGCTGTGCCTTTGTCCTCATCGGGGCTGGCTCCTGTCCTGACACTAGCAGGCGGTGGCCAGCCGGGCCCACTGCCCAAGATGCCCCCTTAGCTGCATGTCACGGAGGGATGGGGCAAGCGAGAGGGCCCAGATGGCCAGAGACGGGGAGGGGGCAGGGGGCCCACAGGACAGAAGATAGCTCGGACATCGCCAGCCTCTTGGGAATTTTGTCTGGGGCCACTCTCAGGCAAAGAAATGTGCTTTTTTACCTACTCCTTCCTACTTCTCACAGCCCCCAGGCCTTAGAACTCACATCAAAGCTCCAGGACCACAGTTCTGCTGCTACAGATGAAAGGGTCATTTCATCCCAGGGCAACTTAGGAATCTGTTCACCACATTCTTCTTTCTCTGAAGAGAAAACTTCCATGTTCTAGTAAATGGCTTGCAAATGACATTTTAGGACACAGCTCTTCCAAAGGACTGCATGAGAGAGTGAAGACAAAAACAGCCGGAATAGGAAGATCCGATGTGAATCCTGGCCCCCAGCTTGGTAGAACTGTTGCCTTGGGCTAGTGACACCAGTTCTGTGGGCAGGAGCTTCTTCCTCTGTAAAACAGGCTAATGCCTGTCCCAGCTGCTCAGAAGGGCTGCTGCGAGGGTCCCGGAGAAATGCAACGCTCTCTGCTGTGAGTCGGAGAGTCTTATCTCTATCTGAAATCAATTACTGTAGCTTATGTTTGCATATTAGACAGCTATGGGAACCTATTCACCACACATTTTTCTCCAAAGAGAAAACTTTAGAGAGAATAGCCACAAGTGGGTTTTATGTCCCTAATGTGGAATAATCTCAACTTCTCCATTCTTCCCATTGTGGTATATAGTTTATGTGCTAGACTTTGTGCCAAGCCATCTTATTACCATTTCTAAAATTCGACCACGAAAGATTCTGTACACTGAGACCCTATTAGACCGACACAGCCTGTATGCCACAGGTGGGTCAACCTGGGCCTTGAGTCAAATCCAGCCTGCCATCTGTCTTTGTGCAGCCTGCAAGCTAAGGAGAGCTTTCACATTTTTAAGTGGTTGAAAAAGAATCAAAAGCATAATATTTTGGGACACATAAAAATTTATATGAACTTCCGTGTTCGTAAATCGTTGTACTGGCACACAGCCACACCATCTACATGCGGCTGCTTCTTTGCAGTTGAGTACTTGCGATAGAGACTGCATGGCCTCCAAAGCTGAAAACATGTGCGATCTGCCCTTTCCCAGAAACTCTGCTGGCCTACATCCTTGCAGATGAAGCCCTGGACTGCTAAGACAAGGCCTCGGGCCCCTCTGGGCCACCATCCGGGCCTTCCTTTGGTGCCCCCTGCTCTGCTCACCAGGCACTTTGCTTTGGCTACAGGCTCGCAACTGCTCAGGCCACACCTGCTCCAAAGCACACACCCTGCCTCCTGCTCAGCCCTCCCTGCCTCAGGTACTCAGCAGACTCACCTGCCCAGCACAACACAGGTTCTCCCCCTGGTTCCCTCAGAGGCACATGCTGGGCTCACCTCAGGCCAGAATGAGGAAGAACTGGATGGACAGATTATTTTCTTAAAAACAGGGGCATTTTGACAATCTGGTGGTGAAAATACACACACACATGCACACACACACAAAATATCACTGTTTTTAAGACAGTGACAATACAACTTAGCAATCACTCCGCCAGGTGCCAAACCTTATTCTCCGGCCAGAACTTCAAAAGCGCAATTTCCAATTCTTATTAAAGCACACATTACTTATCCTAACGTCTATTTATGGGTGCGAGAGCCTCCACTCCCCACCATGCTAAATGCAGAGGTGTAGTCAGGGTTGGAAAAGCCTCTCTGTGACCGACATTCCAACACAGTCCCTGCTAGTAACCAACACTTTTAACCTGTCCCCTTGATTAGTTGATGACTAAGGATCAGGAAACCTCCCTCTGGGCTGACTTCTCCAGGTGTGGTCTGCAGGCAGCGAGGCCTCTGAACTCCCTCAGGGTCACAGCCGCCTGACTCAAAGTGCAGATAGCTGGAAAGAGGCATCCCGCTTCAACAACTTCCATCCACCAACCCGATTTCCAGGTCTTCATCTCCAGCTTGTCAGAAATGCATCAACCTTAAGCCTTACCTGAGACCGACTGAATGAAAATCTGCATTCCAAGCAATCCCAAGGTTACAGCTTCCGAAGCCCAATCTGCATCCCTCCTTTGACGCTACGTAGACTCCCTCCCTGGATGGAGCTCGTCTTCGCTAGTGTCTTTATAACACACAATTTTCTATATTTTTAGAACAAAACGTTCTTCTCAGTGCATATCAAGAGGAATGAAATAAACAACAAAAACAAAAAACAATCGAGCTGTTATCCAATTCCAAATTCTGGAGAATTCAACCGTTTCTTCCTGGGAATTTTCTGGTAGGTTACTGGACAAGTTGTCAATACGTTACCAAAAGGGATGAATTCACCAAGAAAATGAGGATGATACGTGTTGGGTTTCTCCAAGGAATTCACTGCCAGTAAATGAGACCATGCAAGTTAGAGCCTCATAAACAATGAAGCATCATGTAAACGGTTATTAACACTAATAATGATCATTAATACTAATAATCATAAGATGGAAAATAACCCCATAATTTCCTGAGTAACTCAGTAACAATAAAATAAAGAAAATATCAACTGTGTGGTTCGAGTTGGTTGGTTTAAAGGTCAGCAAGACTTTACTCCTAAATTAGGCTTGATACCAAGGAGCTAACCAAGTCCTAAGGAAGCCCGGCATGTTTCTGTCACCTTTCTTGGGGAGCAGTTCATCCATGATGGACCCTTACTTGATGAAACCAGGAACACCTGCCTTCTCTTGAACTGGAGCTTATGTTAACACTTTCTCCTGACATTTCTGTCGCCTGTTTATCTTGGCTTCATTTATACAAAGTGATTTTTCCGCCTTAGAAGAGTCTGGACAGCAGAGCCTGGCCACCGGCCTGAATTCAGTGCTCAGTGCCCAGGTCTGCTCCGCGCAGAGTCAGGCTCTGCTCCTCCACCTGAACGGAGAGGGTGGCCGTGGTCATGGTCCAAGGTGAGGTTCCTGGAGGAAGGCAGGCACATCAGCACTTCTGATGGGGCCTCGCACAACATAACAAGACCTCTACAGCCCATCCTCACCAGTTCCCTTTTGGCAAGTGGAAAAGGGGCATGCACTATTTGTGCTGAAGACTGTGCAAGCTGCAGACACAAAAACTGGTTGCAATGGAAACCTGAAGCAGAGGACACAGGTACCAAGTTCTGCTGTGCCCCGTGGTGAGGAAGCAGGGGGAGGTGGAGCCCTCTGGAGTAATTTTTCCTTGACTCGTGAGGTGGGTCCTGAGGATGAAGGGTACAGGGCAGGCCCCAGCAGTCAGGAGATTCTGGGTGTAGTAAAAATGTGAGTGGATGGAAAAGGGCAGATGGGCAGGTGACAAGGTCACCACCTCTTTCTGGGAATGGGACTGGCTGTCAAGTTTCAGAAGGGACCTTGCAGGGCGGCTGGGTGGGAGGTGAGCCAGATCCAGTCACCACCAGAAAGGATCTCCTTGAGTGAGGTGTGCCAGGCTTGAAATGCGTCCTGCCATGCCAGTGGGCATCCCTGCATCACCCGCCAATCCTGCAAACACTCATCAGGAACTGGGGTCATGGTAGGGCTGGGAGGCCTCACTGGGGTCACAGTCATCTCTTTCTGGTCTGCCATGCAGAGTATGACCAGACACAGATGGGCCAGGATCCATGCAACTGGGCACAGCAGAGACAGCCCCGTGAACATCTGGAGTATGATGACCGCCGGCAGAGACCAGGCAGCACTCACGCAGTCCGAGGCTGGCCATGGGCATACGCAAGCTGGCATCTGAGTCAGGAACTGCAATCATTGTCCTTTGATTCCCAGAACATAAGTCCTTGTCGGCCCCAAAGGCTGGTTATGTTGACACTATAACATAATGTGTTCACATGCTTGTTCATCTGAGATGATAGCTTACAAATTCAAGTTTTAGGTGCACTGTGGCCCTATTAGGGCCCTAAACAGAGGTTCAACTGAATCAAAAACCAGGAAATTCTATGAAGATCCTGACCAAGAAAACACTCCCCTCCACCCTCCTCCAAGTGGCCATGCCGGAGACCACCATCTGATGGTAAGTGTTCAGCTGCCCACAGACATCAAACACACGGGGATTCCTCACTTGGATCTGTCTCCAGTGCAGACTTCCATTCATCACTCTCAAGATTCTGGTTCCGTTCTAGGCTCCCACGAGGCTCAACTTCCTTGGACATCCTGCTGCCTTAAACTGTCTGTTTGGGGATATTTTGGTCCCAGCAGTCTTCAGCCATGTTCTCTCCACCCTCAGCAAAAGAATTTGAGGGCCTGAAGAAGGAACTATGCACTCTTTGGCCCAGATGGTGCCCTTAACGATTCTACTCCAGAATATTGTCTCTTCGACCAATCCCCGGGCTCCAAGAACTTCAGCCTCAGGGAAATGGAAGTCGGTCCCTGTGTCTGGCGCAGCTTTCTATATGTGCTCCTTGGTCTGGGCCCAAGGTGTTGGACTCCTGTTTGCTGGGAGAGGCATTAACTATGCCCAAAGGCTTAGGCCTGCCATTCCCAAGGCAAGTATATGCATTTTGCAGAGATGTGAGTTCCCCAGCAAGAGGTCCACAGCACTCCTGCAATCTTAGCTCCTCTGCTTTTTCCTCTGAAAGGGCTCCCGGGTAAGCCAGGAACCCTGGCCTCACATCCGGGCTCTGACCCAGAAGCAGGATTGGTGGTTCAGAGGGCAATATTTCCTACAGACTGTTCAGAGGAAAATATTTCCTCACTGTAGGAAGTGAGTACGTGAAGAAGAGTTTACTAGACCAAAACCTTGAGATCCAATAGCAAAATAACAAAAACCCCTCACTCTAATCAACCACATAACAACAATAACAACAACAAAAAGTGTTCTAACATTATGTGACTTTTGTAGTACTTTGGGACCACTGACAGCATCATGAACGAGAAAAGGACTGTGTCTCACCCAGAGAGAAGTGAAAGCTCTGTTAGGTAACACAAGGCCTCTACTCTTGATAACAAGCCCCTGATCTTCGAACTGTGTCTCACCCAGAGAGAAGTGAAAGCTCTGTTAGAAAACACAAGGCCTCTACTCTTGATAACAAACCCCTGATCTTTGAGATGCTTGTAGACTCTAAATGAAATGATCTCACAAATAGGGAAAAATATAACTATGGTAAATGTTTTTTTTTTTAATCCACCACATAGGACTTATCTACGAAGATACACAAGAGATGCACTGGTGCTTACAAGACTCAAGAATCAACTTGACCCTATCGAGTTGGGCGCAGAATCTCCTTTACACTGATTCCAACAGAAATAAAATGTACTATTTTCGAAATGTCTATCAAGATTTAAAATGAATCTATCCTATGGTCAGCAATTCTAATTATAGAAATGCATCCAGCAGATATCTGCGGCAACTCTGTTTACAGTAGCTAAAAGATTGCAAACAATCCATGTCCGTCAATAGAAGACTGTTTAAATAAATTATGTGTCTAACGGGCAAGGAGGATAATATGTGTAGCTATCTTCTTGTATATGCACAGAATATCTCTGAAAGAAGCCATTGTCGGTAATAGCGGCTGATATGAAGAGGGGACAGGGAAGGGGCCTAGCCTAGGGGCCAGGAGTGGGAGTTTCTTTTCACTTTATTCCCTTTCACACTCTGAATACTTACCATGTTCATAAATTACCTACTCACAAAATAACTTCTTAAGGGCAAAAAATACAATCTGTGCTTGAAAGGAACAAGCCCACTCACTGTTTTGCTAAGTGTCAAAGAACAGAAGCTGTGAGTATCAACAAGGAGTCTCTAACGGGCAGACACCAGTCAAGAAATATCTACCTCGTTAGCAGGAGCCTCTGAAAACACCTGCTGCGTTTCTATCCCAGGAGACCTCACACCATGAGAACTCTCTTTCAATACGGTCTGTAACATCCAGAGCAATAGATTTAAGCAAAATCTAAAACGGAGTGGAGAGGAAGCGGCAAATATCCCAACACTGACACCAAAAACCCTGCCTGTGCCGCGTGATGGTGGTGAGGGAGGGAGTCTGTGCCTAGACCCCGGAGTCCTTTTCAGGTCCAAATGTTCTAAAACCTTTCTCCTCAAGCTGCAGGATCTCCTGAATTCTTCCCAGAAGAGTGTCTGACAGGACCTCATGGAACTCTGCATCACTTCATCAAGGACTACATGTTTTTATTTCATTTGCTACTTCCTTACCTTAAGGTGGGAAGAACCCTTTGGTCAACTTTCTGCTATTTCTGCAGCCAAGGACCTTTGTCCCCAATCTTGTTGGCAGCCCAGTCCCTCCCTTGAACCACAGCTATACCAACACCATGGCTGCTCCAAGACAACTCTGGTCTCTTTCTGTTGCTGGCTAGCACAGTCCTGTAGGAATCCCAGAGCCAACTCGATCTTCCCAGCACAGGGTGGCTCAGACATCCCTCACCACCTGTATCCAACAGGTGGTCACCTGCTGAAAGAGACACTTCCCAATGCTGAAAACTTTACTACTACAAGATAAAAGGAACACTGTTCAAAGAGTTTGAACATTCCATGAAATATGACTCAGGCCTCAAGCAGAGCAGAGTCCTAGAATAGGCAAGGCCCATAAAATCAATTACCTCCCAGACGCTCAAGAGGAGAGGCATGATTTGGCCACACACGCTGGGAAGACAGGACTGGCCATGATTCACATTAAAAAAAAAAAAAAGTGACCTGCATTGCTAAGTTAGCCACCTTGTTCAGGAGAATGAGTTTGACACATCTCCTCCTTTTCCCTTCTATAGGAAGAATTTGCGGTCTGGAATACAGAAAACAGTGGGTCAGGGCAGTGTGTGAGATGGACCTCAGAGAAGAAATGAACTTACCTCTTAGGAGCATGATGCTGGCTGCCCACCTGAAGGCTTTCCCCTCTCTCAACTTTCCCAGCTGAAATTTCAGGTCTGAGAGATGCAGAGCTGAGTGTATTTTTGCTCAGTGATTCATTGATAGTAAGGAAAAAATCATGAATGAGAACCATGCCTTTAGCTAATACCAAGCAGGCATATTCTTGTGTTCATGGAGTGGGAATGGGAAACAGAATGAAAGGCAACTGGCTCAAAGGCACGGTTCACACTGATACATGCATCGCAGACCTCAAAATAATATGCTGAGTGAAAGAAGCCAGACCAAAAAAGAGAACATGCTTTAAGATTACAATTCTATAAAACACTAGAAAATGCAAACCAATATATCGTATCGGAAAGCAACAGATCAGTGGCTGCTCGGGGCTGGGGCACAGGGAGGAGAAGGAGGGAGGGATGACAGAGAGGGAAACTTTGGGGGCTGGTGGCTGTTTTCACAATCTTACTGTGGTGGTAGATTCACAGCCTGATTTAGATATATGTCAAAGTGTATCAGATTGTACATGTTAACTATGTGCTGTTTGTTGCATGACAATTAAACTCCAATAAAGGTAATTTTTAAGAAAGACCACTGTTTAAGCTTAAACAAAATAAAAATTAAAATTCTAAGACTGAAATCCTCCCCCAAAAGTCAGCCTGGTCATCCCAGCTCTTTGATATGATGTAACCCACCAGCTATGACTGGCCATGAACCAGCCCAAGGAAAAGTTGATGGAAAAAAAAGAAAAGCTATAGCCAAACATCCCCCACCCCATGCCAGCCACTGTCCAAACACCTGCCTTCTGCTACAGGAAAAGGGCTGCTCCTGACAGCTCGCTCCACAAAGAGTGAACTTGGTGGCCGGTTTCCATGTGACCCGTATTCCACTGGCCACCTCAACACTCCCCCGTAACAGCAGGGAGAGGCCCCCACCTCCCACTCAGTTAATGACCCAGTCAGAGCTGGAGCAAGACAGGAAGAGGGAAAGACAAAGAGGATGTTCTCCTCCTGCCTCCAGAGATATTACAGCAACTCATAATCATTGGTGTCCAGCCCAAGTCAGACAGGATGAACTGGGCAGAACATACCCATGAGGGAGAAAAAATCAGAAAGACGCCAAAAAGACATGTATTCCACAGGATCCAAAGAGACGGCCCTGAACTTGGTTCAGAGCTCCTTGAGCTTCTGTCCTACCTGCTAGAAGGATGGAGTGGCAAGAAAAACAACTTTCCTAGGCATGTCAAACTGTGTTCACAGCCTTTGGTCGCAGCTCTTTATTCTCTGTTGCCATTCTACGCAGCTCCAATGGCCCAAGACTGACTCCTAGTGCGGCCATCCCACCTAGGTGGGGACACGGTTACCTCACCTCAAAGAAGCTCAGGCTTCTTCCCAGCTAGGTCAGCTCCCTGACACCTCACCTCTGTCCCACCAAACAATAGCAAACACTCAGCCTCCTTCGCATACCTTTTCCTGGGGACTTTTTGGGTGTGCCACTCGGCCCATCTCAAGCCCACAGTGCTGCCCCAAATAGTGACCTGCGTGGGTCCTCTGCACGGACTCCTATATCCCTGATCAACAACAGGCCTGCAGCCGCTAGACCTTCTCTTGGCAGCTTGGGCGCCTTGCTACCCTGCCGTATGCAGGAGGATCTGCTGCTGCTGCCCTGAGTAATTCTTCCAGGGTTTGCATAAGCCTTGCAAAGGGAGGAAAGCTGAGCATCCCACAGGAGCCAGGGCCAATCTTCAGAGAGGAATGGCTTAGAGATCTTAGGCAGGACAGAAAACATCTTGGGAACAACTGGAGAAATGAAATGCCTGAAGTTTTCTGGGCCCCAGCATGAGAAGAAAGTCACGTTCTTCTCCCAAACAATATTATGACGTCCTCACTATCTCAGAAACAAGAATCAAGTCTTGACAAGGTGTAAACATCGAGTTTGTCAATGTGTTCTTGTGGCCGCGAAAGACTTCCAGGTATTTATCTCCATCAAAAACTTCCCTACCTCCCAGGGGAAGTTTAGAGAAACTAAGAAGGGGGATAAAAAAGAAGCAAATGACAAAGCTGAGCGGGGTAGGGCCTGCCACCAGTTCCAACCGTTCAGTTCATTCGATACTGCCAGTCGGCTTCCCACTGGAGGTTTTGAATATGGAAAGTGCTGACCTGAAAGACAGGGTCAGGGCTGTAAAATCCTTAAAATAGGCACAGTTTAGAAAAATTCTGGGCTACGGCACCCAGAAAACTTTTTCACAGGCTGTGGGTAAGTTACAGTACCACTGAAACCACTCATTTGCCATAAACAACATTTTGTAAAAAGGGGAGAGGAAAGTGTGAGCTGGTAACAGGTGCATGGTGGGAAAGTGGAGAGAGACGACCTATCAGTCCTAGAACTGCAAATCAATCATGACCCGGGATCTTGGAGGCCCACGGACATTGTTCTTATGACCCTGCCAGCCGAGCTGGCTAGACCGTAGCTGCCAGGCTGAAGCGCCGGCCTCTGCCGAACAAGGCGCCTCCCAGAGGCTTGGGAGGAAAAGGGGGGCCTGGGGGAAGAGCAGAGGGAGCCTTCCGCGGAGCAGTGGGCACGGGGCCGCGAGGGGGGGCGTCTGAGAGAGCTCTGGGCTGGAGGGCTGCGGCCGTCCACGAGGGGCAGAGCCCGGCATCACAGGCGCGGCGGGGTGGGCGGCTCGGGGCACAGACGCCGGCTCCCGAGGGCACGCCCGGTGTCGCCCAGAGGCCTGGATCGCGAGGCAGGAGTGCCTGGAGCCGCAGGGGAACTCGGGGTATTGGGGAGCTCCCAGAAGGAAGCAGCTGGGACTCGGGATTCGCGGGTCGCGGGAGAGAACCCGAGGCGCGGAGGGCTGGGGAATGCGGGGTCCGGGGCAGGTGCTGCGCCAAGCTCTCTCTCACCTGCGGAGCACCAGGAAGCCCAGGATGACCAGCAGCAGAAGTCCCAGCATGCGGCCCGGCCTCCGCCGGAGGCTCCACGTGGTCATCGCGTGTTCTCTGCGCGCAGGGACCCGGGTGCCCACTCCAGTCCGCACTCAGCCGCGCGCGGGA
>NW_012105731.1:1697700-1744744 GCF_000951045.1 Mandrillus leucophaeus | reverse complement strand
GGAGTGCGGAGCGGTGCAGAGCTCGCCGTCTTCCTGCTCGCCAGGCGCAGGCCGGTGCGGGAGCGCCGCGTACCTGTCAGACGCCGAGGTCAAGTCGCCCCTCGCAGCGCTACATTAGCAAGAACGTACAAAACGCGTCCGCAAAGCAGGGGCAACCAACAGAATCTTTTCAAACAATTCAGATTCTGAAGCAAACAACTTTTTAAATAATAAATCATCCCGTGAAAAGCCAGGATTTTGAAGAATTGTATTTGGACATATTTCAATGTGGTTGATGTCTGAGTAGGAGGGGTCCAAATATTTTCTGTCTTTGGTTTCCGCGAGTCTTACTTTGACCTTGACTCCAAGCGCTTCCAATTTTTTATTTTAAAAAGTTCTATATAAAACCTTCACATTTTAGGAAAGGAAGAATGTAATTCTTATTCTGAAACAGAATGTATGTCCCAAAGAACATGATGTGGTATTTAGGTGCAACTTACACTTTGTAGCAATCACAAACCCAACTCCTTCCGAGAACAAAATTCAGATTTTACTGAAAGAAATTCGAGGACGGGCAGTGTTTTCCAGAGCATCCGGGTTTGTCCAATGTCTCCCTTGCCACATGCTTTGAATTCATTTCCTAAACGGGGGCGTAGTTTTGAACTTGTAAAGCCGACAGGAACCAAATGAAATTGCAGATCCTGGAACAAAGACACAGACGGGTATGAAGGGTCCTGTCTAGCATTAAGCACATATTTAGTCAAGGAGCAAAAGTTAAATCAAAGACAGGCAAAAACAAACGAACAACAAACGAGAAAAAAACCCTGGCACAACTGGGGAGGATAAGCTGGGCTTGGTGCAATCTGGGTCTGACTTCAGCACCGCAGACATTCCCAGAGGCGCGCAGAGCGAGGCGCGCTCCCGTGGACGCGCTCCAGGCCCGCCCCTTTTCTCCAGTTAGTAAGGCTATGATTGCTTGATGGCTGTGAAGTCCATGATGAAAACATGTTGGTTTAATTGGAATACCAGCTGGCCCCTAAGCGTGTGGAGAAATTGTCAAAGGCTAGCCCCTTTACCTGCAGGGGACCATCCGAAAGACATGCACCCCACATTCATCCTCTCACTTCTGGTCACCTTGAGCAGTAGCAGAATCTATCAAATATAAGGGAATTCTCAAACGGTTTAAGCAATACCAGCATCTCCATTTTTCTTCAAATGTTTAGCAGAAATTTAACATGGGTTTAGAAACCGTGAACTCCTTGGCCCACCCTTGTGTCCTTCGTTTTTACTTGTGTGAGAAAAATATACATAACGGAGTGTTTTCCAAAAAATTTCCCCGTAACCTTGTGGGAAGTTCAGACCTAGGGATACATCCTGCTCACAGTCTAGTAACAATTTTACTCCATCTGGGCTTAATGATACCACAGAATGCTACGAGGGTAGCACTAACCGGAGATGTGTCTTGCTGAGAGGCTGAGACTTTGTTTGTTTGTGACAGAATCTCAAACTCTGTTACCCAGGCCGGAGTGCAATGGTGCAATCTCAGCTCACTGCAACCTCTGCCTCCCGAGATTCAAGCTATTCTCCTGCCTCAGTCTCCTGAGTAGCTGGGACTACAGGCACCCACCACCGTGCCCGGCTAATTTTTGTATTTTTAGTAGAGACGGGTTACACCATGTTGGCCAGGCTGGTCTCAAACTCCTGACCTCAAGTAATCCGCCCGCCTCGGCCTCCCAAAGTGCTGGGATTACAGGTGTGAGCCACCATTTCCAGTCTGAGACTTTTGTTTTTTAAAACATTAGAAAGATACTCCTTCAGTGTCTCCTTTCCAAAATGTCTAGTGATCTTAACCCAAAGCAGACAATGAAAATACTCAAATCCCTGGGAACAAAAGCTACAGGTACCATGAACTGGCGTAAGAGCGGTGTAACAAAGTGGTCTGGCAAGGTGCTTGGCTTGGTAATGAATCCCTGATACACAGGAATCATCCTCTTCCCAGGCCTTCTTTCTAGTGTCCAAGGTTTAGAAAATACAAGAAATGCTTTTTAAAAAAATTAAATCTTGTTGGTATGCCATATCCATTGCTCTAAGTCAGCTCCAACAGACCCAGAGGGCACAGTTCCTTCCTCGAAAATTCCTATGTCACAGATAGTCAGTGGGAAACAGAAATACATACGAAATGCACACACAGGAGAATAAAAGCCACATTGGTTCAGAATCAGTACAGTGAAGTCATGTGGGAAAAGCGATATCAAACTAGTCTCATTTGCTGTTTCACTTTTTATTTTTAATAGGTAACAGGTTTACAGATTAGTTATTCATTCACATAACTCATTTTTGACGGCACTCTGCTAATGCTTTAAACGCAGCATATTTGAATTTTAGGAAAACGTTGGCAAAATTTCTTTTAGTCATGAGAATAAGATGAAAAACATGGCTTCTATGACAGTACAGTCACTTGGGCCCCTGGACCAAGATATAACCCTCTGCTCCCCACCTCCTCCTTATGGACACACACCTCTCTGTCCAGCACCCCCCATCCACCCTCCACTCAGGAGGAGCAAAGTCCAGTCATGATGTCAAGTTGCCAGGGTCTTGAACAAAGAAATTAAGAACACAGGGGAATTCCTGGGAATAAATGAGGGCCATTTCAACCCTAGACAAAAATAAAATAGAAAGTCCTGGAATGGAGATTTGGCCTAGGAAAAAGAGAAAGCAGATTTAAGTCAAAGGAAGTAGAAAAAGCTTTTCAGTCCCAAAGATATGTGAGTGGGACTGGAAGGGGCCTGTGCACATCCGATAGGGATGCACAGAACTTGATCTTTAGCCTTACCAGGTCTAAACTATCATTTTTCAGGCTCAGCCTTTGAAGGCCTAATAGCCAAAGATCTAATTCTGCAACATTGTATTTATTAAACAGTAAATGACAAATTGTAATGATCATAAACTACATGCTGAACACTTTCACATGCTTGGGATGTATCAGTGGACAAAACAAAGATCTCTTCTCTTTGAAATTTCTGTTCTAGCTAGGGAAGAAAGACAACAAAAACTAACAGAATGAATAGGTAAGCTGTAGAGTATATTTAAAGGTAATAAACACCATTGCAAAAATTTAAAAAGTAATAAGGTGGCCAGGCCCAGTGGCTCACACCTGTAATCCTAGCACTTTGAGAGGCCAAGACAGGCAGATCACTTGAGGTCAGGAGTTCAAGACCAGCCTGGCCAACATAGTGAAACCCCATCTCTACTAAAAATACAAAAATTAGCCAGAAATTGCTTGAACTCTTAAGGTGGAGGTTGCAGTGAGCCAAGATCATTCCACTGCACTCCAACCTGGGCAACAGAGTGAGACTCCATCTCGGGGGGGGAAAAAAAGAAAAAGGTAGTAAGGGAAGGAGGACTGGGAATGCAGCGGGGAGGGGTCTGCAGGGAGGAGGTCTCCCTGGAAAGACATTAGCTGAACAAAGATCGGAACACAGTGGGAGTTCTCCATGCAAGTGAACCAAGATATAACCTGGAGGAAGCACTGCCCAAGCAGAGAGAACAGCTCGTACCAAGGCCCTCAGGAAGGAGCATGACCTGGTGTCCCTGGTGTCCAAGGAAAGGCTAGGACAACAGTGTGGGAGGTGATGGCAAGAAGGCAGGAAATGAGGACAGAGAGATACAGGGGCCTGATCACGCAGGGCCCTTAAGAGCAGGGTTTTGACTCTGAATGAAATGGGAGCCACTGCATGGTTTGAACATGGTGATGATAACTTAGAAGGATCACTGGTGTCGTGCAGTAATCCGTATGGGAGACGACGTTGGCTCAGGGGACAGTGGTGGAGGTAGTGAGAAGTGTTGAATTTCTGGAAGTATTTGGAGAGCAGACACGAGAGGGTTGTTGCAATTCGTGGATTGTTTGTAGGGGGAGAGAAATAAAGGGGGCTTAAGAATGTCCCCCACAGGCTGGGCCTGAGAAACAAGAAGTGCTGATCGCTGTGACCTGAGATGGGGAAGGTCCCGGGGCGAGTTTGTGGCGGACATCAGTAGCTCAGCTTGGACCTGCTGCGTTGGAGAAGTCTGGGAGGCATCTGAGTGGAGACACCATGCAGGCTGCTGAATATCAATCCTGATGGTCCAGAAAGAGGTTTGGGATGGAGATACAAATTTAGGAGTTGACAGAGAGTTGGTATTTAAAGGCAAGAACCTGCACCAATTAGCAAAGTGCAGACCGAGAAAGGGGATGAGGACAGGCCCTGGCACACCTAACACTGAGAAAAGATGAGGAATCACACCACCAACAGGTGAGGTTGAAGCAACACTGAGGATTGACCAGTGGATTTAGTACGTGGCCAGTGTTGGTGAACTGGACACAGGCAGCTTGGGTGGAGTTGGGGGTCATGGGATTTGAGAAGCCAACTGGAATGGGTTCGGGAAGAAAGAGTGAAGAGAAATCTAAGACCATTAATGTAGATGACTCACTCAAGAACATAGGCTAGGAAGGGGACACATAGGCTGGGTGCAGTGGTTTACGCCTTCAATCCCAGCACTTTGGGAGGCCAAGGAGGGTAGATCACCTGAGGTCAGGAGTTCAAGACCAGCCTGGCCAATATGGTGAAACCTCATCTCTACTAAAAATACAAAAATTAGCTGGACATGGTGGTGGGTGCCTGTAATCCCAGCTACTCGGGAGGCTGAGGCAGGAGAATCACTTGAACCCGGGAGGCAGAGGTTGCGGTGAGCCAAGATCGCACTATTGCACTACAGCCTAGGCAACAAGAGCAAAACTCCATCTCAAAAATAAATAAATAAATAAGAAAGGGAATACATAAATGGGATAGTAGCTGGGGCAGAAGAGGGAACTGAATCAAGAGCCACGTTCTGTTTTCATTTCTACCAGAGCATGCTTGTATGCTGAGAGTGATCTTGATCAGCAGACAGAACTGGTGAGGTAGGAGAGATCGTAGAGAATTTGCTGTGAAACCCTTGAGGAGGTAAAGTGTAGGGACAAGGTGACCAAGTGAAGGGATTAGCTTTAGGTTGGAGCATATGAGATAGTTTAAGGCCTCACTGCATTCTGGACAACACAGTGATCACTGAGGTTAATTTCAAATCCACATTGTAACCCCTGCCAGATGTGAGAGTGAGGCGTGGCATTGGAATTTGTTGTTAATATCAGAACACAGTTACCCCTCTGTATCCGCGGGTTCTGCATCTGTGGATTCAACCAGCCATGGATTAAAAATACTTTTTTGTAAAAAATTCACATCTAGAGTAGAGGGAGTGGGGATAGTTAATGGGTACAAAAATACATTTAGATAGAACGAATAAGATCTAGTATCTAATAGCACAACAGGGTAACTACAATCAACAACAACTTATCGTACATTTAAAAATAACTGGGAGGCCAGGCGCGGTGGCTCACACCTCTAATCCCAGCACTTTGGGAGGCCGAGGCAGGTGAATCACAAGGTTAGGAGTCCAAGACCAGCCTGACCAACATGGTGAAACCCCGTCTCTACAAAAAATACAAAAATTAGCCGGGCATGGTGGCACATGCCTGTAATCCCAGCTACTCAGGAGGCTGAGGCAAGAGAATTGCCTGAACCTGGGAGGTTGCCGTGAGCTGAGATTGTGCCACTGCACTCCAGCCTGGGCGACAGAGAGAGAGAGCCCGTTTATGTAGGAGTATAATTGGATGGTTTGTAACACAACAAAAGGATAAATGCTTGAGGTGATGGACGCCCCGTTTACCTCGATGTAATTATTACGCATTGCACGCCTGTATCAAAATACCTTATGCATTCCATAAATATACACACCTATGTACCCACACGCTTTTTAATTAAAACAAAGGAAACTACAAAGAAAACACATCTCTACTGAACATGTACAGACTTTTTTTCTGTCATTCCCTGAACAATACAGTATAACACTATTTACACAGCATTTACATTGTATTAGGTATCATAAATAATCTTAAGATGACTGAAAGGATACAAGTGAATGTGCATAGGTTATATGCAAATACTGCCTCATTTCGTATCAGGGACTTGAGCATCTGTGGATTTTGGTATCCACAGTAGATCATGGAACCAGTCCCCCATGAATACTGAAGGACGATTGTATTCACTTTGAAATGCAAGTATGCATTTGAAATGTAACATAAAGTGAAACATTAAAATTGTATCAATAGGTTAAAGTGAGATAAAGCAACTACTGATTATTATAAAAACTGTTGATTTAATGTCCAAAACAATTATTAAGAACTTTCAAATACTGAAGCACATAAGGAAATAGATTGACAGTTCATGTGGATGTGGAGAAAGTATATTAGCTTTGTAACTTTATAACTTTGGGAAGAATATGATATCCTCTTTAAGTCAACAATGTATAAAAAATATGTTTTTAAAATATAAAATATGTAGTATAAATTATATAAACATTTTATATGAAATATAAATTTAAATGTATAACTATATATTCGCATAATAAAGATTACATTGTATCACAATTATCATTTTAGAATTGCTTAATACCATTTATAGTACTAAACAACATGCATGCCTTCTTTATAAAAATGTGGTTTATACCAAATTTATTTTTATTATTTAATATCATTCAGGCCATGAATCTTTGAAGAAAAAGTCTTCTTTTGGGATTCTTGCCACCTGAGAATTTCATGAGAAGGCAAATCTCCAAAATTATGTGCAGCTACATCTATGATAAATCATTTTCAATTCAGACAGAACAAAGAACAGACAAGGTACAAAGGAAAAAATTGGGCACATTATGTTCTCACTAATCTAACTTCAAAAGACAGACTTATAATAATACTTTTAAAAGATAATTTCTTATAGCTTTGAGTCTACAGAGACTAAACAAAAAGCTTCTCAGAATAATTGCTATTTCCTGGTGTCTTCAGTAGCTTTTTGGCTGCCAAATAATTGTTCAAATCTGCCCAAGTTATGACTTCAAGGTACAAAACTCCTTCTACAAAATATGCTACTAAAATATGTTTTCCTGAATTGTATTTTACTGTGAATCAATCAGTGATATTATTAAAATATACATGTTTTGTATATCAGATGTTTGGGCATGCAGAAACAAATAGAAGTTGCCTTAAAGTTTGGTATGGTAGATTAATGAAAACTTTAACAATTCTTCTCCTTTATTCTTTATCATCATTTCTGAGTATAGCACAGCAATCCCAGAAATAGTTATGAAATGAAAAATTAGGATATAAAGTTGCCATACAATTGTCATTGGGGAAGAAAGAACAAGCATGGCTAACACCGTAAGCGGCTTAGGAATTACAGATGTATGACTGCTTCATTCACGACTTTTAGCTCATATTTAGATTAGGAATTATAGATGTATAACTGCTTCATTCACGACTTTTAGCTCATATTTAGATTAGGAATTATAGATGTATAACTGCTTCATTCACGACTTTTAGCTCATATTTAGGAAGAAATTTCAGCACAGTGTAAGGTAGGGACTCTTCAAAAACAAAGTACATGACATACAAAAGATTTTGAAACTCTCTTGTCTCTTTATGCAAGACATTCAAAGAGGTTGAATAGCAACTAATACATGCTTTTTAAAAAGCTTCAGCAAAAAAGAAAAAAAGGGATTAATATTATACTTTGCAGAGAATAACAGCAACAGAGGCCTTACAAGCAACTAATGATTTATTTGCTGGAATGTGCTGAAGAAATAAACCCACTGATATGGCCAGAGAGGAGAAGTTATCCTTCCATGACACCTGATGAAAGACACTACCACCTTTGTGTGGAAATGAAAGCTGAAGTGCACATAAAATTCAAGAGATTACTTTTTTTTTTAGACGGGGTCTCACTTTGTCGCCCAGGCTGGAGTGCAGTGGTGCAATCTTGGCTCAGTGCAACCTCCACCTCCCAAATAGCTGGGATTCTCCTGCTTCAGCCTCCCGAGTAGCTGGGAACTACATGCACCCACCACCACGCCAGGCTAAGAGTGTGTGTGTTTTAGTAGAGACGGGGTTTCACCATGTTGGCCAGCCTGGTCGCAAACGCCTGACCTCAGGTGATGCACCCACCTTGGCCTTTCAAAGTGCTGGGATTACAGGCATGAGCCACTGCACCCGGCCAATTTTTGTTATCTTACAGTCCAATTGCATGACTTCATTGCTACATGTTTGGATTCAATGTTTAAGAGGATAAATTTTTAGGGAAATGCAAATCAAAACCACAATGAGATAACATTTCATACTCACTAGGATGGCTGTAATCAAAAACAGAGCTTGTAAAAACAAGTGTTGGTGAGGATGTGGAGAACTTAGAAACCAAATACCTTGTTGGTGGGAATGTAAAGTGGTGCAGCCACTTTGGAAACAGTTTAATGGTTTATCAAAAAGTTAAACACAGAATTACCATACGACCCAGCAATTCCTCTTCCAGGTATATATAACCAAGAGAATGGAAAACATACAACCACGCAAAAACTTGTGCATGAATATTCACAGTAGCATTATTCATAATATCCAAAAAGTGGAAACAACTCAAATAGTCATCAACTGATGAATGGATAAACAAAATGCTGTGTATCCATATGATGGAACATCATTCAGCCATGAAAAAGGACGGAGTATACATGCTACAGCATCCATGAAGCTTGAAAACGTGAAAGAAGCCGAACACGAAGGGTCACATATTTGATTCCACTTTCAAAAAACGTTCAGAATAGGGAAATCCAGAGACAGAAAGTCAGTTCATAGTTGCCAGGGGCTGGGCGGAAAGGGGAATCAGGAGTAACTGCTGACGGGCTAAGGGCTTCTATCTGGAGTCATGAAAACGTTCTAGATCCGATGGTGATGATGGTGGTACAATCTCGTGAATATACCCTACTAAAAATGACTGAATTGTAGACTTTAAAAGAGTTTACAATCCATTTTGAAAAATGTTATGGTATATGAATCATATCTCAAGTTTTTAAGTAGAACAAACTTTTCTCAAGTACAAGGTACTTTTATTTTTCTATTTCTACATATAGATCTGGAAATGTCTGCTTTACATATTATGGGGCTACATTTTTAGAAAACAAGTCAAAATCATTATATCTTTCTCAGGAATTTAATTTCCATTACTACGAGTAACCCTCTATACCTAGTAACACCTTCTGTCGTTAAGTCTATTTGCCTGATGTTAGTACAGTTACTACAGTTCCTTCAGTTAGAATTTGCATATTTTTTATCCTGACTTTCAATCATTCCATCTTTATGTTAAAGGTGTATCTCTTGTAAAACTCAAATATTTATAGTTTTCTTTAAATAATATCTGACCACTTTTACCTTTTAATTAGAGTTTAGCTCATTTATAAAATTTACTATGGTTGCTAATATATCTGTATTTATTCTACTGTCTTAATAAGTGTTTCTACTTGTACTTACTTTTCTGTTTCTTTATCTTCTACTATCTTTTGTCTTTTATTGGTTAGAGGATTTTTGTTTGTTTGTTTGTTCTCACTCTATCCTTTTTTTAGAAAGTTAAAAGCTCTATGTGTATTCTTTAAACATTAAGCTAAGTTTACTAACTATGAATATTCAACAAAGTCTAAAGTTAGTATCTGAGAATTACAGAAATCTTAGATCACTTTTTTGTGATCACATGCCTCTCACTTTACACAGTGTTTTTGCCTGGTCTTAAGAGTTTTATGCTGATGCTACCTCAAGTTAGACATTGGTGCTATTTGTATGGAGTTAACGTTTGCTCATATTCACTCTCACATATGTCAGCATCCTTCTTGGACTCCACATTCTTTCTTAAAAGTCAGACTTTCCATCTGCTTGTGGCATATCTTTTAGAAATTTCTTCTCAACTGGGGTTCCCTGAGAATGTGAAGATGTAATGCCCCAAGGCATCCACAATATGTAATGAGTTAACGTCTCTAATACGCATCCAGATGATACAATGAGAAACTAATCACTGAAGACACTTTCTGCAGGGTTTAATTCTCCTATGGGACTTTGAGAAAGGCTGCTACAGAACATCATTTAGTGGGGATCTTTTCATAACTCTCTTGATTTTTCTGTCAGAAAGTTCTATATTTTATTTGTTTTTCTTGAAAAATAGTTTTGCTGGGTAAAGAATTCTAAGTTGTGAGCTTTTTTTTCTCTAAGTGCACTGAAAGCATTATATCTTCTGGATAGCATTTTTGCATTCATATTTGGAAAAGACTGGTATACGTGTGGAACTAAGGTAGTAGCAAAAGAGGAGGTGCCGATCAGAGAGACATGATTTCAAACACCTCTTTGAACCTTGGTTTCCCACCTGTAAAATGGGTATGTTGCACGGCTGTTGTTAAGTTTAGATGTTGTAGATGTTACAACTGAAATATAATACGTACTCATGATCATTAGGATTATTAGTTCTGCTTTCCTCCTTTACCCTACATTTTCCACAGAGTTCATAGGTTTGAGGCTACATCCCCAGAGAAAAGAGTTTTATGTAGAATTGTGGAGGTATCTGACAGAAGTTTCCTCCATTGAAAGAGTCATTCAGACTAGTGGGAGAGAAGATAATCGGACATCACATCTCTGTCTTCATTCCAATCCAAACAGAGTTCCCTTCCCTCTGGACACAAGATTACTTACTAATTACTTGAAAGCCCTAGGCACTATATTTAACAGGGTGATAAGATTTGTTTTTAATGCATTGGTTTGAATTTAGGCCAAGTGCTATGTTTTGTATATAAGAAAGTGTGTGGTTCCCAATGGTGCCAGTTTTTTCAAATGGCACCACTGGCTTTTCAGAGTGGTTAGAATACTCACGCATGTGTGGCTAATCTCACTAATACCTACCCACTATCAGGTATTGACTATAGCCAGATAGACAGGGAGTAAGGAGACACAGAGGACCCCATGCTAAGCTTTGTTGTCACACGTGTCTGAAGCAAACGACCAAACTGCTGTTCCTTCTCTGATTAGATGTGACACGCAGGGTCACCTTGTAGACACACAGTTGAAGGGAAATGAAAGACATTGTTCATTGCCCTCTGCTTTCCCCTACTCCACACACACACACGTGCACACACACACATGTGCACACACACACACACGCAGAGAGACAGACAGAGAGAGAGGAGGGAGACCGTGAGTTTGCCCATTAGTACATGCAATACTGTCTCTGGCATGAGGAAATCAGTATCCTTACTCTTCCCCAGGCTACAGACTTTTCCCTTCCCTTCAATTGAGTACGGAAGGCAGAAGTGAAACTTGTTTTCATTTTATTCACATCTACTTAAGGCATGTTTAATTAAAGAATAAGAGCCTGCTAAGGATTAAGCATTTAACTAGATAAATCAGCCGTTAAAGATTCTGAAGACTTTTTAAAGCCTAAAAATAGGCATCATATAGATAGACTCCAAAATACATAACAATTCTTCTGCTGGTTTTTGTTGTTGTTGTTGTTATTTTCACATTTTTGCTACTGTAAGCAACACCGTGTTTGATAGTCTTAATATAAATCTTATTCCTCAAAAATGACTTACAGATGAACTCCAGCAACCCAAAAAATATGTTCAGACACAGTTTTACAGCATGGGCTTGTCCGTAGATTTGATGTCTGAGCCACTCAGCATCTTCTCAAACAAGATGACCTGAGAAGAAAAGAAAGGCTGACGGTGGGAAAGGTGAAGCCTATTTAGTACAGGATGGAAAAGACACTGCAACTCACATTTTGATCTGAAAGTTTATGAGATGTCAAGGTAGAGACTGGGCGACGTACCTCGTTGTCTTCCGGACGAAGCCAGACTGCAGGAAGGTACAGTGTTCGCTGAGGCCCAATGTTCCAATACCGCCCAAGGTTCCGCCCATTGATGAACACGAATCCATAATTCCAGTTCTGAAAGGAACGGTGGCTTGAGATTTGGAAACAGGTTCACCTTAGCAAGGTAAAACCTAAGGCACTTGGGGAGTGAGAACAAGACTGAGACACGTTATGGCACTCAAAGGGAGGTGAGTCTAGAGTGGGATATGTTATAGAATTTCTACCTTGCACTCTAGGAACGAAAGAGAAAAACATAAATAGAACCAACCCTCTGATGGTAGGGCTGCTGTTGTTCCTGTTATGTGATATATAATGTCATATATTTTAAAAAGCAGATCTCCTACTTCCAGAAATAAATATCAGGTAATAGTGATGAACACCACTGCTGACAGTGGCTATTAATATAAAAGCTGCACATTTTTAAAAATCTGCTTACAATATAATGAAGAATTACAGGACCAAAATCTAGAAGAAGAAAATGGAGAGACAAGGAGACATCCAGGCAGTTTTCCACTAGAGGCACCTGCTTATTCTGGGATATAACAAAACGGTCTAGCATATACAATTGGAGTCTCTGAAATGCTCCAAATTAAAGGACAAAGGTTTCTGGACTTGATTTCAAATAAAGTAGTTATATGCTACATATAAGAGAAGCATCAAAAACATAAGGTATTGAAAAAATAAAAGAAAAACAATGGATAAAGATATGTAAACCCTAACCAAAAAGAAGTTGCTATAGCTCTGTTAATATTCAGAAAAATAATACTTTAAGGCAAGAAGCATTATTAGAGATAAAGAGGGACATTTCATGATGGTAAAATTCTTAATTTACCATAAATGTATATACAACATACATAAGGAAGATAAAAGCATAGATACAAAATATATCAGCAAAATTGACAGAATAATAAAGAGAAATAAACAAATTTACAACCATAGTAGGAAATTTTTATACAACCTTTCAACAGTCAGTAGGCAAAGCAAATAATCAATAAAGATATAAAACATATGAAAGATGATTAACAAAATTGAACTAATTGACATAATAGAACACTGATCTAACATCTACAGTATACACATATTCTTTCAAGTATACCTCAGAATATTTACAAGCTTGATCCTGTGTTAAACTAGTTTTCACATAAACTTCTCGGACTATAATGCAATTAAGCAAGAAATTGATAACAAAAAGATAACTATAAAATATCCAAATTCTTGGAAATTAAGAAAATCACTTCTAAATAAACCATAAGTCTAACAAGTAATGACAAAGGAAGTTGGAAAATATTTGAATTCACTGATGATGACAATAAAATAGATAGAAACTTGTAGGGTATAAGACTATCAGCAGATTTTTCAGTAGAAACCTTGCAGGCTAGCATGGAATGAACCGATATATTTAAAATGCTGAAAGAAAAACAACTGGCAATCAAGAATACTACATCCAGCAAAACTGTCTTTCAAAAATGAAGAAGAGATAAAGACTTCCAGACATACAAAATCTGAGGGAGTTCATCGCCACTAGACCTGCTTTACAAGAAGTGCTAAAGGAAGTCCTTCAGCTTGAAAAGAAAGGAACTTAAACAGTACCAAGAATCCACAAAAAGTATAAATTTATTGGGAAAGATCATCATGTTTCTCCCCAGCAACAACATGGCCCCCAGAGTGGCCTGCAGCTTTCTGGACAGTGCCAGCAGGACATCCAGTGCCTTAGGTTGAATACTACCTGCCAAATGGTACCATCAGTCTACACTATTTCCCTTAATACGAGAAGTACAGCCCTAACTATAGCAAAGTTCTGGTCCCAAGGAAGCTTCTCGATGTCCCCAAAAACACGGAAGTTGTCATTATGTGCAAGTCCTTGTGAAGCATGCGACCGTCAACAATCCGTACAGCCATACGAAGGAAAAGTGAAATTCCAACCTAAAACTTAGAGGTGAAAGAGCAAGAGCAGGTATTTTATAATTCCTAGCAGACTCAAGATTGGCCCTAAGCTGCAGGGTAAGTTGCAGACCTTCTCTTTTGTTGGGCTTAATTTGCCTGCCAGCTCCTCACAAAACCATCTTTAAGACATTCTAAAATGCCCACACCAAGGTCAACTTGATACCTTCAGAGAAGCACCGACACGTGAGGTGCTCATCTTTAGTATCAGCTGTTTTTACGAAACCTTCATTATTTTTTAGATAGAATTTGTACTTATGATTAAAATGTCAAGCTAACACGGCAACCCTAAAGCAGCAACTATCCAACTAATAAGACACTAAAATGATTCATCTCTTTCTATATAGACATCACTTGTCTTACTACAACTTATTTTTTCTGTATTTCAATATGAACCACTACCCATATAATGGAAAGTATAATATAAAAATTAATAATACACTAATATGAAATATGGCTTATAATTATGTACCTTCTGAATTCTTGCTTTGAAGAATATAATTTCTAAGTCATGAAAAAAATACATACTAAATTTATTCTTATTCTATGTAAAAAAAAAAAAAAAAAAAATGGTATGGGAGTCATTTCCGGTATAGGCAAATCCATAAAGATAATAAAAAGATTGCTATGGCCGGGTGCAGTAGCTCAAGCCTGTAATCCCAGCACTTTGGGAGGCCAAGACGGGCGGATCACGAGGTCAGGAGATCGAGACCATCCTGGCTAACACGGTGAAACCCCGTCTCTACTAAAAATGCAAAAAATTAGTCGGGCCTGGCAGCGGGCGCCTGTAGTCCCAGCTACTCGGGAGGCTGAGGCAGGAGTGAACCCAGGAGGCGGAGCTTGCAGTGAGCCAAGATCACGCCACTGCACTGCAGCCTGGGTCACAGAGCAAGACTCCATCTCAAAAAAAAAAAAAAGAAAAAAAGATTGCTGTTGCCAGGGGATGGAAGAAGAGGAAAATGGGGAAGTAACTGCCAAATGGTTATAGGGTTTCCTTTAGAATAATGAAAATGCATTGGAACTAGAGATAGTGGCTGCATGGCCTTGTGAAGGCACAAAATGCTACTTAATTGTTCACTTTACCAGAGCTAATTTTATGTTATGTAATTTTACCTCAAAAAGTCTTTTTAAAACTTATGAGATGCAACCAAATCCATGCTTAAATGATGATTAATAACCTAAATTCATATAATTAAAAAGACTAAAAATCCATGATCTAAGTATCTATGACATTATAAAAATAAAGCAAATTAATCCTAAACTAAGAAATTGAATAAACAAAATAATAAAGATAATGACAGCAATTAAAGAATCAAAAAAAAAATACATAACATAGTAAGAGTCATAGCCAAACACTGTACTTTGAACGATTAATAACACTGATAGTGTTCTGGTGAGAATCATCAAGAAAAAGAGCGCATCGGTATCCTGTAACAATGACAAGGGGCCTGTGACTACCAATGATCTCGACATCAAACACGAAGATTTTAAAGGCAACATATTTGAAAATTTCGATGAAATGGGAAAATTTCCAGAAAAATATATTTTCTCAAAGCTAACTTTACAAGAAACAAAATCCGAATAGTACCTTAATCTTTCAATAATTGAATCCACACTCACAAACTTTCTCAAAAAGAAAATGCCAGCTCTAGAAGGCTTCACTAATGAACTCCATTACATGTGTAAGTGGTACTTGTCTTATACAAATTCCCTTCCTACATCCTGTAGGAGAGCCCTAAACCTGGCACCAAAACCTGACAGAGAGATCTCAGTCATGAACATAAACACAAAGTAAGTCTTAACGATTTATCATAGACAAGCCCCAGATATAATCCAAATGTCCAGAGAAAGTAAAATGGTTAAATAAATTATCACGTATTTACTAAAGGAACCCAGTACAACAGTGAAAAGGAACAAATCACTGCACAATCGATAAATGGCTGAACCTCACAACACTGAACAAAAAAAATATTTAAAAAAGATGCCCTGTATGATTCCATTTACATAAAGTCAAAATAGGAGACACTGGCCTAGAGTGTTGGAAGTCAAGGCAGTGGTGACCTTTGCAGAGAAGGGGGCAGTGGTTGGGAGGGGTGCTAACAATATTTTTTTTTTTTTCTTTTTTTTTTTGAGACGGAGTCTCGCTCTGTCGCCCAGGCTGGAGTGCAGTGGCCGGATCTCAGCTCACTGCAAGCTCCGCCTCATGGGTTTGCGCCCCTTCTCCTGCCTCAGCCTCCCGAGTAGCTGGGACTACAGGCGCCCGCCACCTCGCCCGGCTAGTTTTTTGTATTTTTTTTAGTAGAGACGGGGTTTCACCATGTTAGCCAGGATGGTCTCGATCTCCTGACCTCGTGATCCGCCCGTCTCGGCCTCCCAAAGTGCTGGGATTACAGGCTTGAGCCACCGCGCCCGGCCACTAACAATATTTTTAAATTTCAATGATAATTATATGGTGTTCACTTTGTGATCATTTGTTGATCTGTACATTCACATTTTGTACGGTTACGTTATCTATGTGTATTTATACAGAAAAAGATATTCTAGGTAAAAACTAACCTACCAACTCACCCCACACAGAAAAACGAAGTTGCAGAATACATGGTACAATTCTATTCGTGTAAGAACAATTGTGTATGTGTGTGTTCAGGCAAAGTTATATACAAAAATATACCACTGTGGGCAGTGTTGAGTTCTGAGAAGCAGAGACTAACTGGAATGGGGGTGGGTGCAGAGGGGAACGTCATGCTCTGCTCTCTCCCCCTTGCTATTTGTTTGAATTTTTAATTGTGTTTTGATGTGTTATTCTCTAAATAGTGATAAATTAGGAAGACTGATCAACGTTGGAATGCTCGGTTGGAGATGAGGAAGAGGAGGAAAAGAAAGGGAAGTATTCCTCCAGGAACACTGGCTTTGCTCCAGAACCCTTTAAAAATAAAATCGGTGTTTGGAACACCAGGGCAGCAGAGGGCGTCACCTACCAGCAGGCTCAGGAAGGTGTCCTTGGGAGAAGGGCCAGCCTTCAAGGTCCCACGGTAGAAGGCCGGGCCCTGGTGGCTATCTGGGACAGGCTTCCAGGTGGCAGAGCGGAGCCTGGAAGGAAGGTCAAGTCATGGGGGAGAGGAAGCCCCTTCCCAACCCAGTTCCCAGTACCCACCCCAGGTGGCTTGGGCCGAGCCAAATATTCTGTTTCAATGAGCTAGCATAGACTAGACACGCTAGACACGTTAAGATCGGAATCAGGACACTTGCTCCAGGGCCCTAGTTCTGATGCCGCAGTGCCCGACAGCCTGGAGTAGATCACTCAGTCTCTGTATCTCGGAATCTTCATCTGCAGTGAGGAATCCGAAATCTCTGAGTTCCCTGATCACTGAAGTGTGCACGGGGCGCCAGCTGGAGCATACCTCTCAAAGAAGCTCATTTTCATCTCCAGGGAATAGATGGTAAAGCCCTCCAGGGAAGAGTTATTGATGCTGACAGATCCAGTTATTCCTGCAGATGCAGATGGGAGACAAGAAAGAGAATATGAGCCGGGACTGGACTAGCATCTGGGACAAAGCAATGCAGACATGTATGTGCCTTAGGACAGGGGCTCAGCCAGGAGGGCAAACGTTTGTCTGACCTGCTTTGACTGAAGGTTTTACCTACACGTTTCCACATTACCGAGAAAGTTCCCCCACTTAGTACTGAACTTCTCCTGAAATTCCCAAAAGGAAACTGGCCCTGCTCCCGGACAAGCCAGCACCGAACGCACTGGCTCCACCCTCTGGCCCCAGAGATCAGAGAAGGCAAGACAAGGGCGAGGGGCGGATTTTGCATCTCCGCTCCCAGGACCTGGGTAGCCCACTACTGAGGGGCTGGTTTTCCCCCCCAACCCCAGTGCGTAGCCCGGGTCTTCGGTTTTCAGTAACTGAGGAGAAGCCACAGCCAGAGCCCACCTTTCTGCTCATTCTGTATTTGCCATGAAAAATTGACTCGTCCTTGATTCTCCACCAGGATCCTCAGGTATCGGCAGTCCTGCTGAGACAGGCCAGGTCACGGAGACTACGCGCCATGAAGGGCGTCTACCCGACAACCCATTTTTTTGCTGAGTTCCACATGGAGAGACACATGGGAGAAAAGGAGGCTCCAGAGCCCAGCAGTCTTCCCTGTCACCTAAGGACTGCCTGTGTTCCCACAGTCAATCTTCCCTTTCCCTCTGCTGACCCTACTGGGAAAGGCAGAGACTCAGCTGTGCCTCTAACCAACCCTAAAAGCTCAGAAACCCAACCAGGGGCTGAGGACAGGCTCAGGGCTTAGTGAGGAAACCCCCTCCCTTCCAGCACGCGGTAGCTCCTGAGGGACCAGGGCCTGGGGGGCACTTAGGCTTCCAGACCTGCACACTTCCTGCCGCAGCCCCAGGTGAGGAGCAGTACCAACAGCAGGGGTGGAGAAGGGAGGCTGACTATCTCAGGACCAGGCTCCGTCTGCATTTGAGGGCGGTCAAGGGCATCACCTGGGCTCTCAAATTACATACCCTGAGTTCAGGAATGTGCAGGTCCTGATTATTCTCATTCAGAATCCCTATCATTGTCTCATCCAGAAACACCTGCAAAAGAAGAGCCGGCATCAGACTGCTAGGCCCCCCTGAAGAAAGGGAAAGCAGAGGCCGTGGTTTTGGCAGAAGGAGGTCAGTATGAAGGCAGGGACCAGCTGTGGTGTTCACAGATGGCATGAAGCTGCGTGGAGGCCCCAAGAGACTCTCGGTGGTGATAAAGCAGAAAGCAAGTCTATTTGGCCTGACTTTTTAGTCCCAGTGCCTCCCATATAGTAGGTCATCAAACAGCAACGTGCACCTCAACCAACTACCCTGCCCAACAGCATGGGGAGGTGATGCATTTTGCTTCCCACACAGGGAGCCTGTTGGCCCTACCTGTGCCATGTCATGAGCGTGGGCACAGAGGCGGCCTCCGGAGCAGATGGACTTCTCATACAGGACAAAGCCGTAGGACTGGCCACTCCCATTGTTTATGGGAAGGTTCTCCATGTTGACGGGCTGATGGGACCTGACTGGCTATGAGGAGAAATGGCAGGAACAGAAGCCCGAGGGCTGAGAAGTCAGGATCCTCCTTTCTAAGACCCTGTCACTTGGTGTGGTCCCACCTAATGGTCCCCAAGGGTTCTCTGAATGGGAAATGATAAAACAGATGGCATGTGATACTGCTCTGTGCTGACATCTCCCTGCCCAGGAAACTCCGGGAACTGCAGGGCACAGTGATGCAGGAGCAATCGCTATCATCCTAAGAACTGACTAACAGAGGAAATAGATGGGGCAAAGGGGCTCGTGCCTGTAATCCCAGCACTTTGGGAGGCCAAGGCAGGTAGATCACTTGAGGCCAGGAGTTTAAGACCAGCCTGGCCAACATAGTGAGACCCTGTATCTACAAAAAATTTAAAAACTTAACTGGGCGTGTTGGTGCCCTCCTGTAATCCCAGCTACTCAAGAAGCTGAGGCAGGAGGATTGCTTAAGCCCAGGAGTTCAAGGCTGCAGTGAGCCATGATTGTGCCACTGCACTCCAGCCAGAGCCATAGAGCAAGACCCTGTCTCAAGAAAAAGAAAAAAAGAGTAAATAAATTGTATTCTAAAATATTGAAGTCTAGCAATGAATTATGCACCAAGCAAATGTTTATTTCACTAAATTAAATTTAGTTACATTAAATAAATGTAGTTTCTTTAGTGTACCAGTCACTACCTTTTCTCCAAATTAGTGATAGCAGAGGTAAAACCAATGTGAATTCAAGGGTTACAGTTTTAGTTCCAAGCAGCTTTCACCTTTCTTCAAAATAAGACAGGAAGGCTGATGGAAAAGGAGGAGCAGTGACCGAGGAAGTTCAGGCCCAGCTGCTGGCAAAGCGGGGGCAGAAGCTGTTCTCCCAATCCCAGCTCAGCAGCTTTTCCTATGTGGATTTCATAAGGACCACGCAGTCTAAACAAGAGCATCCCCAGACAGGTTCATCTGAGCAGGAACCCAGGATCCTCTAACATCCTGCTGCCCCTCCCCTGCACACTGACTCCAAGGACAAACCCCTTCACAGTCCACCCAGAAGGAGGTGGTGGCTCTTGTCCCACAGTTCTAAATTTGAATGAAATGCAGAGGATTTGTTTTCCCACTTCCTAATAAAAGTTTCCTGAAGGAATCCCTGCCCCATCCCTCCAATGGCCACTCCACCTCCTGTGGCCAAGCAGCACTCACCTCATTTAAGTAGGATAGGGCATCCCACAGCGGGAGGTACAGCGACGGTCTCATGGGGGGATACACAGCCTTGGGAGTAAGTTTGGGTACTTGGGGCAGGGGAGTTGCTGCAATGGAGATGGGGCACAGGGCAAAAAGTGCCTGAGATGACCACTGCCTTCTCTAAGCCCCCCATGCCTATCCAACACGGCCTTTGCTTTCATATTCGGGATTACTATGTCATCCATGGTACTGAGAGCTTTACAAAGAGTAACTCAGTCTTCACAGTCATCACAGGAGACCAAGGTTACTACCTTTATGTTTCAGTGAAGAAACTGAGGCTTATAAAATGCTTAGAAACCCTTATTTCAAAATCACAGACTTTAAGCCCAGGGTTCGAAGTTAAGGTTGCCGTTGTTCTCAGGAGCTCGGCGTAACTGCTGCCCACAACGGACCCGCGCCCTCCTCACTTTTCCACAGAACGGAGACTCCTCATGGGGAGGGCTGGCCCGTAAGTTAAATGGGTGCTGAGTACCTGAGACAGATTCCAAGAGTTTTTGAAGCTTGAAATATTTTTCTGTGTAATCTCCAGCCTCTGTGAGCACAGCATCATAGTCTGCAAGACACCGGGGCCAGTCACCAGCCACGCAGTCTCCGCGGCAGGCCCTGTTTCAGCACCGCCGGCTGGAGACGGCCAGGGCCACTGAGAGTGAGACAGAAGGAAGACACCCTCCATCCCACGTGAGTGTGTGAGGCCAATCTAAGGACACTTCCCACAAGTCTTCCTGGGACCCCGAGGCTGCCGTGACACTGGGCGTGCCCCGATTTCACTTTCTAATGCAAACGTGTTCAACCCACAGCTCATGGGCCACAGACGGCCCAGGACAGCTTTGAATGCAGCCCAACACAAATTCATAAACTTTCTTAAAACACTTTGCACTTTTTTAAGCTCATCAGCTATCATTACTGTTAGTGTATTTTATGTGTGGCCTAAGACAATTCTTCTTCTTCCAATGTGGCCCAGGGAAGCCAGAAGAGTGGACAGCCCTGCAATGGATACTCTTTTCTTTGTTCAGCTGGTATTGCCCGGCCATGCAGGTCTGTGCCTTTACGGCAGTCGCCGTTCCTACCCTGCCTCTCTTCAGAGGTTCAAGCCAACAGGGCATTATACGAGATGCGTGAAGCGGAGCTCTAAGTCCTAGAAAGCCCTGTCTACTGCAATGACAGCCTGTTGGGGCATTATGAACATACAGAAGGAAGGAAAATAGATAGGAAAATCCTCAGTACTCAGCATAGATTAGAGGTCAAGAACCCAGTGACGCCAGAACAGGCTTCCAGAGCCTCCTCTGTAAAGCCCTAGCACCGCCCATGCTGGAGAGACTACTGCACCGGCAGACACTTGCCATAGCTGGTGACAATGCCAGCGTGCTTCCCGAAATTTGTGGCACCATTCATGAAACCAAAGTTGGTTCCACCATGGAACATATACACATTGAAGGAGATCTCATATTTGATGAATTCAGACACAGCACGTTCAACCTCTGCAAAGGGGAAGACGAAAACATAGAGAATGTTAGAAATTGAGAGGAGAAAGAAGTCTCTGGCAAACTCTTATCATTTCCAACCCCACTCCGCAATCAATTACAGTAACTGCTCGCTTTACAGCTGTACACATTCTTGGGAATGGAGACTTTAAGTGAAATAATATACAACAAAACCAATTTTTATCTCAATTTTAGAATGAAACGATGTTGAAGAAGATGGTATTACATGAGGATGTGCTGTGCATCATTTTTAAAGTTTCCAAGAACCTGCTGATGACGTTAAAGACCTACTGCAAATGTGTTATCACTCCACCTCTACAAAGATTCCAACAAAGAAATAGGCAGAATTGGCCAGAACTACTCTAGGACACCAAATCCTATCAATCCCAAGAGATTTTTAACATTTTTTTCCAACGTATCAACATAATTTGACTCCAACCTACATCTATTAAATAATACCCTAAGAATTCTCATGTCACTTACATATCTAATTTTCCTTAAATTTTTTGAAATCATACTTACAATTAGTATACCCTCATTACTACCTTCCAGTACAATGTTTCTGGGAACACTGACTTGGAAACACTGCAATAGTCCACGAGTGGTTGCTGTTAATCTTTAGCCACAAAAACTTCCATTTTTTACTGTGTTTAAACAGCTACTACCATCTCTCCACTGGCCACAGTGGGAAGGAGGAGGTTAAAAGTCATTCAGAGTGGGAGCCAATTCTGGCTATGCTCTTTACTATTTGTATGACTTGGTCAACCCATTTTCTTTCTCAACGCCACTGCTTCCTGATCTGTTAAATGAATGTATTAATTCCAACTATATCATGGGACTGATGAGAAAATTCATTGATGAGGTAATATATGTGGAAAAAGGCACAGTGCCTGCCATACAAGAGACCAGAAAACTGTTATTTGGTGGTGGTGGTGGTGGTGGTGGTGGTGGTGGTATTGTCGCTGGCATTATTGTTGGTGGTAGTGATGGTATTATTGTTGGTGGTACTGGTGGTGATAATGGCATTTTCTCTTGACTTTTTCTATTTTTCAACCCAAAACAGGCTTTTCTCAGTCCCCAAGTATTTTTCAATATTTTTCTATACTTCAGATACAAGTGGGCTTGTTTTCATAATAGGTCTTTCAAAATATCTTCTGTAGACACATATGGTTATTAAGTAAATGACTGCCAGGCATTGCTCTAAGTGGCAGCACTTAATCCTCACACTAGCCTCATGAGGTTGGTTTTATGATAATCTTCACGTTTGGATGAGGTCACTGAGACTTAAAATGAAGGAAGCCTGCATGAGGTCCCATGGCTAGCACTCCAGAGCTGGGATTAAAACCTGATCTCTTTGGCTCCAAGATCCATGCTCTTGGCCATCGCTGCATGTTGTCCCCTAACTATTAATGCTTAGCTGACAATGCCATCGACAGGGCCTGTGCACTGCTAGAGATGATTAATGTTCCACCTTCCTCAGACGTCACATTTTCAGAGAACCTTCGGTGACCACCTAACCTTACCTGGGCAGGTCTCTCTTCTGTCTTTTCTATCACTGCACCCTGATTGTTTGCTTCAAAGTATCAGCCACACATGGAACTATATATTGATTGTTTTACTCTGTAATGATCTGTGAACCTCACTAACTTATACTCTGTTGGGGGGGTGGGAACCATGTAATTTCTATCCACCAGAGCATCCTCAGGGCCTGGCTGAGTGCTTGTATATAAAAAGTTGCATGAATATCTATGGCTGATCAAATGAATCAATTAGCAGAGAACTGTGTGAATGAGTTCTCACGGGACCCGGGGCCATCTCTTCCTGGAGTCAAACACTGCAAAACACTCACCCTTTGCATCTTTAACATGGTGCTTATCTCCCCATCTGTCGAACCAGCCAACCCAGTATTCCATAACCAGAAGGGGCTTATCTCTCTAAAAACAAACCAAAACAAATACTAAGTCTGGCAAAAAACAAAAAAGAAAAATCAGAAAACCTCAATACAACAGATAAGAACTTAAGGAACTCATGCTTTTCTCCTTTTCCCCAATTCAGAGCTTTTCCCTTTTTGATCCATTATTTCTCCCCCCACCCCCTGCCCATTACCCCTTGGCCGTCATTCACAGCTCTGGTTCCTCTACTCCTAAATGTCCACGGTCTTCAGCTTCATGTCTTCCCCACTATACCTGCAAAGCACCGTCAGCCATTTCAACCCTGGCTCACCCAAGGCAGGTGTTGCAAGAATGAGTTTTGGATACACAAGGACCTCACCGCAATTCCTTATGTAGAAACTCAGATTCCACAGGCTTTCAGCCTGACACCTGCACTCCACTTCCAGCCTAGCATTTTCAGTGCTGCTGAAGAATGTAGGTTCTGTTTTTAAAAGGTGACACCTCCTCCACAGTAGGCCTGGCTGTTGCTGTGCCGTGGATATTAAACTGGAAGATCGTAGCTGAGCTTCTCCTGGGTGATATGTCAGCCACTCAGCATGCATTCTCCACTGCACTCCTGGAGTCCTCTAGCATATTGCTGCTCTAAGCCCAAAGAGTTGTCAGCCTAGGACTTTTGTTAGCTGCTCCCTGAATTTGGATTATGATGTTTTCCAGATCCTATGTTCTCTTCTGCCTTGGTTTCATTTCTCATTTCATCCTTCAAACACTTCCATAGAAAGGATGAGTGGAAAATAAATATTCTGAGTCCTTACATGTCTGGCTATCAACACAATTAATATTTAGACTGGGTATAAAATTCTAAGTTAAAATTCATTTAGCCTCAAATTTTAAAGGCATATGCCATTGCTTCCTATTATCCAGTATTTTACAATCCTATGCCATTCTAATTATTTGCTTGGTATGTAAGCATGTGGTTTTTCTCTCTGTAAGATGCTAATTTCACAATTTAGGTCTTTTTCATCACTTACTGTGCTTACCATTTGAGATATGCTTTTTATCTAGATGTACAGATACTTCAGGTAAAGGAAATTCTTACGTTACTTGCAATTTCCTTTCCTCCATGCTCTTTGTCGACTCTTTTTGCAACCAGTATTAATAAGACGTTGGGTCTCCTACAATAATCCTGTAAGACATTTATCTTGTCTCTTTTATGTTTTGTTGGCTTATACTAATAGTAATATTAGGAAATTTTATCATCTTTAGCTTCCAACTTCTATATTTAATTTTTAATTTCAAATATTAGATTTTTTAATTTCAAACAGTTGTTTTTGGTTCCCTGATTGTCCCTCTTAACAGCCCACTCTTGTTCGTGTATAATCTTATTCACATCTCTTTGCATATTAATAAGCCTTTTTACTACTCTATTCTGTTGCCTGAATTAACTCCATGTTCCCTGATTTCCATTTTCTTCTTTATTTGTAGTTTAATTATTTTCTCTTTGTGAAATATTATTAAGTAAATACAGATCCTTAATTTTCCATTTGTACTCAAGAGGAAAGACTGACTTCTGGTGTTAAAATTGTACTGTGGGTTTGATATTCTCCTCTCAGAAATCTTCCAAATCAAAACAAGGACTGAGAAATGGAAACACAAACAACATCCTCTATGGAGCTAAGAGACACCCGAAACTTCAAAATATAAATCAGGAGGAAGAAGTGCAAAGCATTGAAGGTCTGTCAGGGGTTCAAAAAACAGAGCGAGAAGTGCTCTTTGTCGAAGATTTTAGGGAAGACTCACAGCACAAATTTCTCCCAAGTAAGAAGCATACTCTATAGTGCAATACCAGCCATTTACTATCATTTACAGAACAGGGTGCGCAAGCTGGTGAAGGGAATACACTTTACATAATTCAATGCGTCAGAAGCTTAGAAGGACAAAATTATTGGAGAATCACAGATAAGAACTATAAGGAGGAAGAAGTTGCTGCTTGTGAGGTATCTGAGAGCACTCCTGCAATCTATACTGGCTCCCTGGGAGGACGGAGAAAGCAAAAAGGAAGATGGGTAAAGATAAGAATTCATCCCTGCCCACAGCAGGATGCCACTAAGATATACTGTTAGCACAGTCACATGAGTCCTTCAGCCAATAAGAATTCATCTCCATCAAAGACAATAATAAAAAAGAAACAAGAATAGAATCTACTTTTAAAATTCTAACGAAAAAGAGTTTTTTTCTTTTTTAACGGGGAAAGAAATTAGAGGAGGAACACCAAAAACTTTCTATAGCATAGGTCAAAATTGTGACCCAAAAATATTGTTATAAAGTTAAAAACCCCAATGAAACAATCACCTCTATAAATGGAGAGCATAAAAAGAGAACTAAAAGTACTCAAGGAAGACATGATAAGAAAATATAAGGAGCTAAAATATGACCTGGCAAAGATTTTTTTAAGACAGATAAAATAGAAAATATTAAGTCCAAACTGGAAGCAGCTAAAAGAAAAATAAACATTGTGAGAGACATGAAAAGAAAAGGAGTGAAAAGTGAGCACAGTTAAAACGAACAGAGAGTAGAAAGAATGAGAAAGAAATGGATGCAGGAGATGCGAAAGGAAGACAGAAGAATTTTGCATTACACATAACTTGTATCCCTAAAGAGAATAAACCAAAGGCCAGATGCGGTGGCTCACGCCTGTAATCCCAGCACTTTGGGAGGCCAAGGCGGGTGGCTCACGAGGTCAGGAGTTCGAGACCATCCTGGCTAACATGGTGAAACTCCGTCTCTACTAAAAATACAAAAAAATTAGCCGGGTGTGGCGGCGGGCGCCTGTAGTCCCAGCTACTCAGGAGGATGAGGGAGAAGAATGGCGTGAACCTGGGAGGCAGAGCTTGCAGTGGGCCGAGATTGCACCACTGCACTCCAGCCTGGGCGACAGAGCGAGACTCCGTGTCAAAAAAAAAAAAAAAAAGAAAGAAAAGAAAGAGAATAAACCAAATAAAAAAAATTTAAACATATTTAAAGATATAATCAAAGACTTACAATTTCCAACAATCATGATCTATGTTATTTGGACCAACCCTCTCACTGAGGATTTTTACAAAGTTAAATCAAATATAATATCACCATAGATACAGCTGAAAAGAGAATTCGTGTACATGAAAATAAATCAGAAGAAAGTATCCAAATAGCAGCATAAGTAGACAAAAAAATGTACAAACTAAAGAGATATACACCACATTTGAGAAGGTTTAATGAATTTAGCTGGAATTCCAGAATGAGAGGAGTGAGACAACCGCGCGGAAGCAATGTTTGAAGAACTACCAGCTGGGAACACATACATTCTGGAAGCCCAACAAACTGGAATAATAAGTAAAAAGATATTCAGAAAGAGACACAGATCACCTGAAGAAAATAAAAAAGAAAACAAAAAATCTTAGCAATAAAGGAGAAAAAAAAAATGCGTGACAGACGACCTCTCCATAACAGCAGGGAGGTCAGCAGACTGTGGGCTGAACGAAAACAGCCACATAAGAATTCAGAGCCAGTGAGAGACTGAAGCCAAAAACAGTCTGCCATAAACAGACATCACTAAAGGATAGACTTCAAGCAGAAGAAAATTTTATATCCTGGGCAGAATCTCCAGGATATAAAAAATAATAAATAGCAAAAAGATAAATATTGGGCTAAAACTAAATGAATATTGATCATATAAAACAAATATATAACATTTTTAGAATTTTAAAAAGATAGAAATCAAATACAAGAGTCAGAGTGCTTGCTCTGAGACACTGGTACCATCCAGGCGGAGGGCAGAACTTGAGACTGCAGGGGATTCCGTACTTACATTAAAATTTCAAGGATGACTTTTAAAAGATAAAAAACAGACTCTGTAACTCCAGAATGATATAGGAAAAAACAGAAATTGATTTTTTAAAATAGTGGAATCCATAAAAAGAAGCCAAGATTGTAAAGAAAAAGAAAAGAAACATTTAAAAGCACATAATCAGATGGCAGGTTTGACTTCAGTCTAACAAGAATTACATGAAATATGAGTGACTGAGAGCTCCAAATAAAAGTTTGTGTCAGACTAAAATAAAAATATTCAACTAATTTCTGATCTCTGATAAGAGAGATATCTAAAGAAAAATGTAGAATTACAGCAAGATTAAAAACCAAATGAAGATATAGAAAATGATACACCATTCAAATATTAATCAGAGAGGTCTGGCACGGCAATATCAACGACAGACAAAAGTGATCTTAAGACAAAAAGCAATACTGCATACAAACAGGATGACGCCCTAGTGATAAAATGTCACGTCCATAAAGACAAAACAAGTCCAAATTTACATAGCCTCAAAATACATCAAGCAAACTTGATAGATTTGCTAAAGTTCAGGTAAAATACTAAGGACTGCTGGTAGCAATATGCAAATCTGCAATTACGATAGAAATATTAACACATCTCTTTCAGTGACTAATACAACCAGCCAAAACAATCAATTGGAAATAGAAAATTAGAATAACACAATAAATAAAATTGACATAGAACTTAAACAGAATACTGCACCCAGTGCCACAAAATACATTCATTACAAGCACATAGGGCATTTACCAAAATTGACCATTGATAGGACATAAATACAAACAAAATTAAATATAAAAAAATAAAGAATCACACCCAAAAACTGAAAACAAATGAATCTAACTCTACATCAAGTTGGTAGAATAATTACATAAAACAAAGAAATTATTCCATGTAACCTTAGTACATAGAATTTTCACTACCTTAGTACATAGAATTTCTCTGTGTGATATACCTTAAAGATAAAAGAAAAACCACAGAAATCTTTAAGATCATTAGATTTTCTTATTTTCAGTAATATTATCAGTGTTGTTATTTCAAACCTATTAGGAATATATTGTAGAACTAAGTGAATAAAATTGTGAACGTTATCAACTACGATGTCCAGAGTCAGAGAAAAAATAAAAATATAAATCAGAAAAGTTAAATATAAGTTCTATATTTGCATTTTTAAAAAAATCAATGAAACCACAATTTTCTCTTTTATAAGATGCCAATATCCTGGCCCTACACACTGCAAATGCTTAGAAGTAACAGCAGTTGGATAGTAAGCACAGCTTGTATTCTACAGAAGCAACAGGGTTCTTAGGAGAGATCACTACTTCTGGGTTGAGGATTGGAAATGTATCAGGTGAGTCGGGGACATTGTATTTGGCTGGAAACCAAGTAAACTATGAAAGACTGATGGGGTCATGTCAGAGGAGAGAGGAGCCAGGTAGAAGGTGCTTCCAGCAGGCCAGCGAGAAGCCACTTTAAGCTTCAACAACATAATGATTAAAATTGATAAGAAAGCATTAAACATATTAAAAAGTCATGAATTAATAATCAAAGAAAACAATTTACAAAAGTTTGAAAAGGTACAGAGTATGTTTTCTGACTTCAGTGAAATAAAGGAAAAAAAAGAAAAACTCCCTATGTCTGAAAATTTAAAAATTAACTTCTAAACATACTCATAGGCCAAAGAAGCAATCGTATTGAATGTTCGAACTAGTCTGAATTACAGTATATCCAATATACCAAATATAAAACTCATGAACTAATGAGAAATCTATACCCTTAAATGTTCATAATAAAACATAGATAAAATGTGAAGGCTAATTACCCACCTCAAGAAATTAGAACAGCAAAATAAACCAAAAAGAGTAAAATAAATAAAGGAAATATAAACCTAAGAGCAGAAGCAGTGAAATTGAAATTAATTTGCAATAGAGACAATTTAAAAAGAAAAATCGGTCTCTGAAAAGAACCGACACGCTTCTGATGAGACTGATAAGACAGAGTAAAAACAAATAACTAAGATCAGAAATGAAAAGGAAAGACCAGCACAAATGATATGGCCATGAAAAACATGAAGATAGTGTACATAATTATATGCCATTATATTTTAGTTTGAATGAAATGGACATAGTCCTAGAAAAACTGTAACAACCACATTTACTCAGAAGGAAATGAACTTCTGAGTACAGCTCAGAGATATAGCCATGGGAAAAACATAAATCCCATCCTCACCGCAAGGACAAAGCTAGAAAACCTGTAAATTCACGGCTTCCTGGGTCCATCAGAGAACCTAAGTCACAGGGCAACCAAATACCTAAAATCCACGGAAAACCTGATGCCTGCAGGAGAAGCTGGACCCAAGCCACCTGCTTACCTGGGGCTAGATCCTCTAATATAGTGTCAACAGATCATATTAAAGAAGTGCCAAAGACAGTGTGGGCCAGCATGAGAGCACGAAGTCAAGGGAGCTGAGACGGGTGGCGGCTGACACCCTCATGCTGACTTTAACTCCCCAAGTCTACCAGCTGTTCTGAGGGGAGATTCGGGAGAATCCTGGGCAAGTCTCTGTTGCGGGCTGAATTGTGTTCCCCAGCCAAATTCACATGAAGGCCTAACTCTCAGTACTGCAGAATGTGACTGTGCTTGGAGACAAGGCCTTTAAAGAAGTAATTAGGTGAAAGGGAGGCTGTTAGTGTGGGTCTTAATCCCATGTCACTGGGGTTCTCATAAGAAGAGGAAGTTTTGACACACCAGGGTCTCATGTTCACGGCAGAAAGACCATGCGAGGGCACGTTAAGAAGGTGGCCACCTGCAAGCCAGGAGAGGCCTCAAAGGAGAACAGCCTGTGGATGCCTTGATTAAAAAGTGGTCAACAGGATGGGCACTAATCCAATATGTCTGGTGTCCTTGTAAAAAGAGATTAGGACACAGACACACACAGAGAAGACACCATGTGAGGACACAGGGAGGAGAAGATAGCCGTCCAACAAGCCAAGGAGAGAGGCCTCAGAAGAAACCTACCCTGCTAGCACCTTGATCTCAGACATCTAGTCTCCAGAATGTGAGAAAATAAATGTCTGCTGTTGAAGCCACACAATCTATGGTCCTTTGTTATGGCAACCCTAACAAAGTAACACAGCTTTCTTTCTGATGTTGGCTGAGGGGAGGGAGCCACCGCCACTGCCAGACCTTCTCCCAGCCCATCTTCCCTAGGGAACAAAAGCCCTAATCAGCTAAGAAACAGCACAGAAGTTGTCACTTAAGGGCAGCTTAACTGGATAAAATCCACTGCATCTGGGAAAAGGGATGGGGGATGCCCTATCCTTGGGAAAGAAGGAACACAGGCTAAGATCAAATCTGCCACTAGAAGAAGAGCAGGAGCAGGAGCACCTGCAAAGGCCACACCGCTCAGACCCAGAGACAGCATCTGCTGACAATAAGGCATAATCAGAACATCAGGGAAAGCCTTTCTCCCTCACCAGCAGGCTAACCAAGCTGGAGAAAAAGTAACACATACTATAGCTGAGAGAGTCACAAGCAACAGATTCTCTGTGGGACACAATGCAAAGGTGAGACTCAGAGGGGAATGCAGACAGAGAAAACAACCTCTGCCTAACCAGCACTTGCTGTCAACACAAGATACCACCAGAAACATTTGAAGCCCGTGATGCACAAAGGATAACACAGCAACAACAAACCTCACAACTAGCCCAACTCCAGACTAGAGGAACACAAAATCCCACATGGCCTAGCAGAATGAAAGGCGTGCTGATCTCCAAGACAGTATCCATGTCCTATGCATGATGTGCAGATTTCAATAAAAAATTATGAGACATACAAAAAGGCAAGAACAGAACACACTTGGAAGAGAGAAAGCAATCATCAGAAACAGACTTAGATAAGACACAGATGTTTTAACTATCACACAAGGAATTCAAAATAACTATGATTAATATATTTAAGCCTATCATGGAAAAGGTAGACAGCGTGCAAGATCAGATAGGTAATTCTGGCTGAAAGATGAAAACTATAAGAAAGAAGCAAATGGAAATATTAGAAATCAACAACATAGCAAGAGAAACGAAGAATTTCTTCAGTAAGTTCATCGCAAAACTCAACAGGCATGAGGAAGGAATCAATGAATTTAAAGATAAGTCAGTAGAAATTAACCAAACTGAAAAATAAAGAGAAAACAACACAGTGGGAAGGAAAAGAGCATCCGAGAGTTGTGAGACCATACTAAGTGATCTAATGTACGTGCAATTTGAACCGCAGAAGGTGAGAGAGCAGAGAAAATATCTAAATAAGTGATGGCTCAGAATTCTACAAAATTAATTACCTAATCTTGCATTCCTAGGATGACTCTCACTAGAATGTAACTGTATTAGTCCATTTTCACACTGCTGATAAAGACATACCTGAGACTGGGAAGAAAAAGAGGTTTAACTGGACAGAGTTCCACATGGCTGGGGAGACCTCAGAATCACGGTAGGAGGTGAAAGGCACTTATCACATGGCAGCAGCAAGAGAAAATAAAAAAGAAGCAAAAGTGGAAACCCCTGATACACCCATCAGATCTCGTGAGACTTATTCACTATCATGAGACTAGCACAGGAAAGACCGGCCCTCATGATTCAATTACCTCCCACTGGGTCTCTCCCACAACACATGGGAATTCTAGGAGATACAATTCAAGTTGAGATTTGGGTGGGGACACAGCCAAACTATATCAGTAACGTATTATCATCTTACATATTGCTGGATTCAATTTGCTCATCCTTTGTTGAGAATTTTTGCTTCCATGTTCAAAAGGGAAATTGGTCTTTGGTTTTCTTTTCTTTAGTTGCTTTCATTTGATTTTGGAATTAGGAAAATGCTGACCTCATAAAATGAGTTTAGAAGTATTCTCAGCCGGGCACGGTGGCTCAAGCCTGTAATCCCAGCACTTTGGGAGGCCGAGACAGGCGGATCACGAGGTCAGGAGATCGAGACCATCCTGGCTAACACGGTGAAACCCCGTCTCTACTAAAAAATACAAAAAACTAGCCGGGCGAGGTGGTGGGCGCCTGTAGTCCCAGCTACTGGGGAGGCTGAGGCAGGAGAATGGCATAAACCCGGGAGGTGGAGCTTGCTGTGAGCTGAGATCCGGCCACTGCACTCCAGCCTGGGCGACAGAGTGAGACTCCGTCTCAAAAAAAAAAAAAAAAAAAAAAGAAGTATTCTCTCCCTTTTCTATTTTCTGGAACATATTGTGTAGAATTTTTATTATTTCTTACTTAATGTTTGGTAAATTTCACCAAACCACCGATCCAAGAATCTCCTGGAACACCAAGCATGATAAATTTTAAGAAACAAACCACATATAGGCATATTACACTGAAACTTCTGAAAACTAAAGACAAACAGAAAATTCTAAAGGTAGCCAGAAGAAAAAAGACCAAAAAAAAAAAGATAAGGATTAATACTGACTTCTCATCAGAAACCATGGAAGTAGAAACAATAATGAAGAGACATCTTTAAAGTGGGGAATTATGAAGATACTATTGTACAATCCTAATACTATCTACACTTAGTGTGATTAGTAGTTTCAGGTTAATTTTTAAATGTATATATATATTTCTTTCTTTCTTTTTTTTTTGAGATGGAGTCTCCCTCTATTGCCCAGGCTGGAGTGCAATGGCACGAACTCAGCTCACTGCAACCTCTGCCTCCCAGGTTTAAGCAATTCTCCTGCCTCAGTCTCCCGAGTAGCTGGGATTACAGGCACCCACCACCATGCCCAGCTAATTTTTGTATTTTAGTAGAGACAGGGTGTCACCATGTTGGTCAGGCTGGTCTCAAACTCTTGACTTCAAATGATCTGCCTACCTCAGCCTCCCAAAGTGCTGGGATTACAGGCGTGAGCCACTGTGCCCGACCTACATTTTAAATTCTAAGTCGACAGCTACAATTTTTTAAACTGACATAAGTAGTAAGTCCACAGAAGAGATAAAATGGAATCAAAAAATTATCAATTAGCTCCAGAAAAGGGAGAAAAAAAGAACAAGAAACAAAGTACAAAGAAGAAAAGAATTTGCAAAGAGGTAAATTTCAATCAAACCATCTCAATAACTACTTTAAGTGTGAGTGATGTAGCCACATTATCTTAAAATACAACAACTGTCAAATTGAATTTTTTAAAGCAATATGTAAATATACGATGTCTACAAGAAATCCATTTTAAATATAGATTTTAAGGTATATAAAAAGCAAAAGGATAAAGACATGCCATGCAAATACTAATTAAAAGAAAGCTAGTTGCTATATTTACATCAAAATAGAGTTCAGAACAAGGGAGAGAGACATTATATAATGATACAGCAGCCAATCTTCCAACAAAATATCATAATCCTAAATGTGAATGCACCTCAAAACAGAGACAAAAACTAATAGGCCTAAAGGAAAAATAAACAATCTATGATTATATTTGGAGATGTCAACATTCCTCTCATAATAATTGATGGAATGAGTAGGCAGAAAATCAGTAAGGATAGTGATTACTTGGCCAATATCATCAATTAGCTTGACCTCATGGGAATTTATAAATAGATGTAAACTACACATTACTCTCAAATGTACATGGAACATTCACCAAGAATGACCATATTATGATCCATGAAACAAACCTTAACAAATGTAAAAGAACAGAAGTTATACAACTATGTTCTTGGGCCTTAACAGTATTAAACTAGAAATCAATTATGGAATACTAGCTGGAAAATCCCCTAAGATTCAAAAATGAAACAGCACACTCCCGACTGATGCATGGAATAAAGAGTCTCAAGGGAAATTTTTAAAAACGTTTTGATGTTTTGAACTCAATGAAAACACAGCCCATCAAAATTGATGAGATGCAACAAAACTAGTACATACGGAGAAATGTATAGCATAAATGCTTATGTTAGAAGAGAAGAAAACTCCCAACTCAGTAAGCTAAATTTCCACCAGAAAGACCAAGTGAAAGAACAAATGCAATCCGAAGGCAGCAGAAGGGACAAAATGCTCAAAGTTCAGAGCAGAAACCAAGGAAGTTAAAGACACAAAAATAACAGGGAATCAGAATCAAGCCAAAAACTGATTCTCTGCAAAGATCAATAAAAATTATAAACTTCTAGCCAAACTAACCAAAATAAATACACAAAATTAGCCATATTAGGACTGAAAGAGGAGTCATCACTAATGACAACAAACACATGAAGAGGATAACAAGGGATTATCACAAACAACTCTATGCCCATGAATTCAAAAATTTAGATGGAATAGAATGAAATGAGTAGAACAAATCCTTGAAAGACATAAACTACTACAACTCACTCAAGAAGAAATAACTTAAATTTTCCTGTATCTATTAGAGAAATTGAACTGCAAGTTAAAATTCTTCTAAAAAGGAAAACTTCAGGTCCAGGTAGTTTCAGTAATGAAAGTTACCAAACATTAGGAAACACTAATAATTCTACACTATCTGTTCCAGAAAACAGAAAAGGAGAGCATACGTCCAAATTCATTTTATGAGGCCAGCATTATCCTAATTCTAAAACCAAACAAATACCTTTTAAGAAAAGAAAACCAAAGACCAATGTCCTTCATAAACATGGAAGCGAAAATTCTCAACAAAAATATGAATAAACTGAATCTGGCAAAATAGAAAATGATAACAGCTCACAATCAGATGAGATTCATTCCAGGAATGAAAGACTGGTTCAACATGCAAAAACCGCAGTCACCGTATTAACACACTAAAGCAGGACGGCCTTTGGTTTTGACTATGACTGTACACATATGACAGCCAAGCACAATCCAGTCAGCTCTCGAAGGAAATGAAGCACTGAATCGTGCTACAACATGCATAAATGGACCGCAAAGAAACCTCAAAAGAACACCACCCTGTATGAAAGAAGCCAGACGCAAAAGACTAAATACTGCATGAGCCCACTTATGTGAAATTCTAGAAAAGGTAAATTTATAGAACTAGAAAGCAGATTGGTGGCTGCCCAGGGCTGGAGACGGGATTAACTGCAGCGAGCATTAAATGCAATGAACATTATGGATTGTGGTGATGGTTGTGGAAATCTGTATGTTGAATTACATGCTTACAATGGGTGAATTTAATGGTGTACAAATGAGATTTCAATTAAGTTGTTAAAAGAAAGTGACAAGAAAAAAACAAAAAGGAAGAAAAAGACTTAGCAAAGGTATTGAAAAACTAGAGATAGCCACAGATCCACAGAGCTCTGGCAGGGCCCCTGCCTTTCACCAAGTTGGAAACTACAGAAATTGATGAAAATCCAGGCGCAGTGGCTCAGCCTGTAATCTCAGCACTCTGGGAGGCCAAGGCGGGTGGGTCACCTGAGGTCAGGAGTTTGAGACCAACCTGGCCAACATGGTGAAACCCCATCTCTACTAAAAAGTACAAAAATTAGCCAGGTGTGGTGGCAGGTGCCTGTAATCCCAGCTACCCGGGAGGCTGAGGCGGGAGAATCGCTTGAACCAAGGAGGCGGAGGTTGCAGTGAACCGAGATCACGCCATTGCACTCCAACCTGGGCAACAAGAGTGAGACTCTGTCTCAAAAAAAAAAAAAAGAAATTGATGAAAAAACGAAATAAGGTTCATGACTCTTATTTACAATACAGGTGGAGGCTGGGGACAGAGCTCTGGAGCTGCAGTCTTTGGCTAGGCCGGGGGCCACAGTGTGCGGGAATGGAAGGAAGGCCCTCAGGGGCGGTGTAGTGGGGCTGGGAGCGGAGGCAGAGGCTCACAGCGGCCCAGTGGGCCAAGGCGTGGGGGCTGGATGGCATCCTGGGCACAAAGGACAACCAGGAAAGGGTGGTAAGCAGAGGAGACTGTGACCAGGCCTGGTCTTGAAGCGCGCACTCTAACCAGTCTAGAGAAACGACAGATGGACTCCCCGAGGCTGGGCTGTGGCTTGTCCTCCTTTGTAACTGTCACGGGAGGTCACCCACTGAGAGGAAGGTGGGAGCCGCTCAATCCGCGTCTGTTAAATCAGCGCAGGTACAACCCTCGTCCCTTCCCGCGATGTGTATGCTGTGGCGGGACAGGCTAACCCCACGAGAACTCCCTGGGAGGCCTCCATCAGCCACGCGCACGGCCCTCTCGGCTCCGGCTTCACAGGCCAAAGGCAGGAACGTCGTCTCCCGCTGATTCCGTCACCCCTCGCCCTGCCCACTCATCTCCGTGAGTGCTCCACAAGCGGAGGTGAACACGCGGCTCCCCTCCTCCCTCCGCACCCCAAAGGCTCCCCACATGGCCTGGAACCTGCCGAGGACCCAGGTGGAAACCTGCGCTCTTCTTGTCAAAGCTGTTTTCACGGAACACCAGTTACCCAGGCGAGGGCGGTCACGGCAGGAGCAGCTGTAAAACCCGCCTGTCTCAAACGTCTTACCTGGACTTTATGAAGCTGGTTGAAAGTATTCCGCTGAACTTTTTGCAAGTTGATAGCGGCCAACACTGCACAAACAAGAGAGGCCCGACTGAGGCGGCGCCGAGCACCTTCAGGAAAGGGAAGGAACCCGCCCCCGCCCCGACGCACGAGGAAGGAAGGAACCCGCCCCCCGCCCCCGCCCAGACGCACGCGGGAGGAGCGCAGGCGCAGCAGTGAGGATGGCGAGACGCTGCCCGGATCGCACTCTGCCACGTCCAAAGGGCTGCCATGGCCATCGCCACATCCCTGACACTTGCACGGACACTGATTGTTAACATTAGCTACGCTCTGTGCAGGAAAGTGAGCCAGGCCAAGGCTCCCTGACATGATTAGACCGGAAACGGAACGCAGCGTCCTGGCCCCAAGCTCAGCACGTGTTCCAGTGTACCACGCTCCGGTGGAAAAGCCGCTGCTAAGGAGGCAGAAGGGCAGCAGCCCGCCCCACCGGCCTGCTCACACCCGGGCGTGTCCCTCACTATTGCCATCTGATGAGTCCGTCCTGAATCTTCCTGCCACTTAATTCTCTAGGATCTCCTAAGTGTCCACACGGAGCCTTGGGCGGTAGGATCCCAGGAACGGGACAGGGTCTAGGCGGGGTTCCTGACACAACACCCATCTTCTGGTTCTCCCTGTGGTTTCCCACGTTAGTGGAGACGGCCCTGATCCCAAGCCAGGCCCAGTACTAATGCAGATTCCTTACCACAGAAGAACTATGGGAGATGGAAAGGCGTCCTGAGGACAGAGGAGCTTCAGTGCTGCTGTGATTAAAGACAGCAGGAGCAAGGCCAAGAGAGGGGGCTGGTGAGCGGCCCTGAACCTTGACCTTGAGTCCTCATTTATTATCAGACTCCAAGATCCATCCCAGTGGACACAGGAAAAGGAGGCATCAAGATGCACTTGTTTTTCTCTGAGGTGTGTTCAAGATTTACATGGGCTAGCTGAAAGCCTTGTTCTCCTGTGAACTAACTCTAAATGTGTACCTCCTTTGGTGTGGCCGCTCAGCACATTTTTCTCACCATCGGAGGTCAAGAGAAGCTCCACAATCCCTCTTCTCAGCAGAGCCTGTTGAGAAAATTAACCAAAATGAACCCAATTCCCTCATTCCATTGCGAAAAAAGAAAGACATACAGCTCCCCATACTCATGGGTTCTGCATCCATGAATTCTGCAATCACAGTCAGAAATGTTTTTATTTTTTTAATTTAAAATTTTTTTTTAGAGACAGGGTTGTTGTGGGAAGTCAGGGACCCTGAACGGAGGGACCGGCTGAAGCCACGGCAGAAGAACATAAAGTGTGAAGATTTCATGAACTTTTATTAGTTCCCCAAATTAATACTTTTATAATTTCTTACGCCTGTCTTTACTGCAATCTCTGAACATAAATTGTGAAGATTTCATGGACACTTATCACTTCACCAGTCAACACCCTTGTGATTTCCTATGCCTGTCTCTACTTTAATCTCATAATCCTATCATCTTTGTAAGCTGAAGAAGATGTATGTCGCCTCAGGACCCTGTGATGATTGCGTTAACTGCACAAATTGTTTATAGAGCATGTTTGTTTGAACAATATGAAATCTGGGCACCTTGAAAAAAGGACAGGATAACAGCAGTGTTCAGGGAACAAGGGAGATGGCCTTGGACTCTGACTGCCGGTGAACTGGATGGAACAGAGCCATATTTCTCTTCTTTCAAAAGCAAATAGGAGAAATATCGCTGAATTATTTTTCTCAGCAAGGAACATCTCCGAGAAAGAGAATGCACCCCTGAGGGTAGGCCTATGAACGGCCCACGTGGAGCCGGCCATCTTTTACGGTCGAAGCCAAAGGGATGAAATAAGCCTTGGTCTCCTGTAGCGCTCCCAGGCTCATTAGGATGAGGAAATTCCCACCTAATAAATTTTGGTCAGACAGGTTGTCTGCTCTCAAACCCTGTCTCCTGGTAAGATGTTATCAATGACAATGGGTGCCTGAAACTTCATTAGCAATTTTAATTTCACCCCATCTTGTGGTCCTGTGATCTCGCCCTGCGTCCACTTGCTTTGTGATATTTTATTATCTTGTGAAGCATGTGATCTCTGTGATCCACACCCTATTCGTATATTCCCTCCCCTTTTGAAAATCGCTAATAAAAACTTGCTGGTTTTATGGCTTAGGGAGCATCACGGAAACTGCCGACATGTGACGTCTTCCCCAGACACCCAGCTTTTAAATTTCTCTCTTGTACTCTTTCCCTTTATTTCTCAGACCAGCCAATGCTTAGGGAAATAGAAAATAACCCACGTTGAATATCGGGGGTGGGGTTTCCCCCAATACAGGATCTTACTGTGTTTCTCCAGGCTGGAGTGCAGTGGCATGATGATAGCTCACTATAACCTCAAACTCCTGGATTCAAGCCATCTTACCACCTCAGTCTCCTGAGTAGCTAGGACTACAGACACACGCCACCATATCCAGCTAATTTTTTTTCTTTTATAGAAACAGGGTCTCACTATGTTGCCCAGCCTGGTCTGAAACTCCTGGCCTGAAGTGAGCCTCCTGCTTTGGACTCCCAAAGTACTCAAATTACAGGTGTGAGCCACCACACCTGGCCAAAAATATATTTCTTAGTTGCATCTGTACTGAACATGTACAGGCATTTTTCCAATCATTATTTCCTAAAGAGTAATATATAGCAACTATTTATGTAGCATTTACATTGTATTGGGTATTAGAAGTAATCTAGAGATAAGTTAAAGTATATGGGAGAGGCCAGGCACAGTGGCTCATGCCAGCAGTTTGGGAGGTTGAGGCAGGCAGATCACTTGAGGTCAAGAGTTTAAGACCAGCTTGGCCAATATGGTGAAACCCTGTCTCTAATTAGCCAGGTGTGGTGGTGCATACCTGTAATTCCAGCTACTTGGGAGGCTGAGTCACAAGAATTGCTTGAAACCAGAGGCGGAGGTTGCAATGAGCCGAGATCATACCAGCCTAGGTGACAGAGTAAAACTGTCTCAGAAAAAAAAAAAAAAAAAGCATATAGGAGGATGTGCATAGGTTGCATGGAAATGCCACACCATTTTATGTCAAGGACTTGAACACCAACCGATTTCATGTCCATGGGGGCCCTGGAATCAATCCTCCATGGATGCCAAGGGACGACTACATGAGGAAATTGGAAACGAAACAGAGCATGGTTCAGTTGGGTGAGATGTGAGCTAGACAAGGGTTTGAATTCAGAGTCTGACCTTCTGCAACTTAGTAAATTCGGGGAAATCACTGTCTGTCTCAGCCTGGTGATTTTTGTGGGGAATGACCCCAAAATCGGTCGAGTGTGGGTTCTGACACCCCATAACCAAAGCCTCCAGGAACAGTGGGCTGAGTTTACCAGGAAATGCCCTGGAAGAGGATCTAAGTCACTGAAAGAGGAGGAAGACGACTAGGGAATCACTCTGTGCTGGAAGGGGAGAGGCTGCAGCTGTGGGGTCCTGAGAACCATCAGGGACTTCACCAAGCTCAGGTGCTGCCCAACACTGTCAAGGGGAACAAGGAAGCTTGCCATGGCTGCAGGGATGGGGAGATCTCATCCGAAAAACCATGGTTACGAGGCCAGATAGCCAGGGCCCGGCTGTGCGTCTCCTGTGTTCATTGAGCCACATCTGGGCCTGGGATTGGAGTTGAATGGTAATTTTTTTTTTTTTTTTTTTTTTTTTTTTTTTTTTTTTGAGACAAGTCTCACTCTGTCGCGCAGGCAGGAGTCCAGTGGCACAATCTCGGCTCACTGCAAACTCCATCTCACAGGTTCAAGTGATTTTCCCGCCTCAGCTTCCCGAGTAGCTGGGATTACAGGCAGGCACTACAACGCCCAGCTAATTTTTGCATTTTTAGTAGAGACAGGGTTTTGCCACACTGGCCAGGCTGGTCTCAAACTCCTGACCTCAGGTGATCCGCCCGCAGCAGCTTCCCAAAGTACTGGATTGTATGCGTGAGCCACGGAGCCCAGCCAGTAAATTTTAAAATCAAGAACAAAAAATGCTGGCTGAATACAACTGATTCAGGGCAGCCATGCAGCCCCTGGGAAAAGTTAGGGAGGGAAATTACTCTCTGACCTTGTCCAACTCCAGAAGCCACAGCTGCAGGGCGAGAGCCAGCATGTGGATGAAGTCCAGCCCCACCCTCCTCCCCACTTTGCCCAGCTGGGGACCCCTCCTCTTCCCCTCCCAGCCTCCAGACAGGTCTCCGTGCAGGCCCTGCTGCAGAGGCAAGGGTGGAGTCAGGACGGCTCAGGCCCACTGTGCAGCCCTGCACCCTGCTTGGCAGCCCAAGGAGGGGTTCAGTTGAGACTGAACTCTCATCAGCTTCCTGAATGTGGGAAGTCAGGGGCCAGCAGCGGCTGAGCCACCAGGAAGGACAGCAGGCAGAACTGCAGTTATTCCCTGGCCTGAGACGTCCCTCCATGAAGAAGCAAGGAGGACAGAAGAGATGACGTTTGTCTTACAGGCCAGAAAGCTTCAAGCTGAGAGTCACATCACTAAATTCTTGAAGCGTTATTTACAGCGGAGGAAGATTCACCAACCCCAGCTTTAATGAGAACGTGGGTCACAGAGAGAGGAAGCAGAAAGGAATAGCCCTTTAACGCCACGTTCTGTCTTCTAATAAAGTTATTAAGTACATAGTGATTGTCCTGACTGCTGTGCATTCACAGAGAAAATGAACTCGATCTACAGTTGAACCTTGAACAACACAGGTTTGAACTGTGCAGATCCACTTATCCTCGGAATTTTTTCAATACAAGTTAACTCTCCTGCCTCCCCTCCACCTCCTCCACCTCTTCTGCCACCCCTGAGTCAGCAAAACCAGCTCCTCCTCCTCCACCTCTTCTGCCACCCCTGAGTCAGCAAAACCAGCTCCTCCTCCTCCACCTCTTCTACCACCCCTGAGTCAGCAAAACCAACCCCTGCTCCTCCACCTCTTCCTCCCCCTCAGCCTGCTTAACATGAAGATGATGAGGATAAAGACCTTTACCACGATCCACTTCTGCTTAATGAGAAGTCAATATATTTTCTGTTACTTATTATTTCCTTAGTAACATTTTCTTTTCTGAAGCTTACTTTATTGTAAGAATACAGTATATAATAGATATACAAAACCTGCATTAATCAACTGTGTATTATCGGTAAGGCTTCCAGTCAACAGTAGGCTATTAGTGACTACATTTTGAGGGAGTCAGAAGTTATGTGCAAACTTTCAGCCACGCAGTGGGCCAGCACCCCTCAGCACCTCGTGTGCACAGGCCAGTATTCTCAGAATGCACAGTGCCCAGCCGGTCACCCATGCATCCAGGAATCAGAAAAGCACACCAGAAAAGAGACAGACGGAGGAAGGAGGCATGTAAACATGGGGCCAAACCAAGGCCCTCTTACCTTGTGGAGATACGGCATGTAGGTTTTATCCTTATTGAATGAGCCATATTCATTCTCCACTTGCACCGCGATGACAGGGCCTCCCTGGCGGTACTGAGAGACAAGCAGAGGAGGGTTAAAGAGTGAGGCTATTTGGGGCAAAAGCCTGGAGTCTCTGGGCTTGCTGCTAAAGGCTGCACAGCTGGTGTGCCAGGCTCTGATCCACAGCCCCCGCGGTCTGCGCGCTCTGCTCCAGCACTGGAGTTAGTCTGCTGGGTCACTTGGCTGCTGTGGGAGCCACCATCCCCAGTGCGTCGCAGACACGTAACTGCCACAGTTTTCCCTGTTTCTCACACTAGCTACTTAAACTTGAGCCCTCAAACCTACAAATGCATCTGCTTTCCCGCCAATCCCATCCATATTCCCACCTCCCTCCTGCCTTAGGGTTATGCCACCACTTGTATGTGGGTCCCACGACCTTCCACTGCCCGATCAGGAAAATGCATGTAAGAAAGATACAGAAGATAATTTGGCTTTACCTGGAGAGGAATCACTCTGGGAATCAGGTGGTCAAAATACTTCTCAACTGCTTCAGTGAAGCCCTTGTTGGTTGTCCTCAACAGTAACCGGGGGTCTTGCAGGAGCCAGCTAGGGGAGAGAGGGGCAGGCTCAGGGTCTGAGACAGGATGGGAGAGGGAAGGAGGAGAGGGCTCAGAGCTGCCCCAGCTCGCCCAGCACGTCTGCCCAGCTGCCTCACACCCGTGGTCCTGGAGCACTCAGGGGTCCTGGAAAGATCTGTGCCTCGTGAGACTTTCAGACCATTCTCATTGACTTTTGGGATTTGAAAGCAAACACCCGCCTCCACCTCCAAAGCACTTCGCAACTTCAGAAGTGCCTTCAGCTCCATTTGGTCTGACTGAGGGTCTGGCCTGTCAAGTCTCTTACAGTCATGTCTGAAAGAGCTTTTTCTTCTGCCTTTTGTTGAACACTCTCCATTCTTTTTCAGTTTATTGAAAACATTTTTCGGTCGGGCGTGGTGGCTCATGTCTATAATCCCAGCACTTTGGGAGGCCGAGGTGGGCGGATCACCTGAGGTCGGGAGTTCGAGACCAGTCTGGCCAACATGGCGAAACCCCTGTCTCTACTAAAAGTTCAAAAATTAGCCAGGTGTAGTGGCAGGCGCCTGTAATCCCAGCTACTCAGGAGGCTGAGGCAGGAGAATCGCTTGAACCCGGGAGATGGAGGTTGCAGTGAGCCGAGATCGCACCACTGAACTCCAGCCTGGGTGACAAGAGCAAGACTCCATCTCAAAAAAAAAAATTCTTGGGGACAGAAAAGTTTCCTTAGGCACACTGTCACATTTCCACTAAGAGCTAAGGCTTCAGGCTCAGGGCAGGAGCCTACGTGCCAATGACACTCTGCCTTCTCCAGGTCACTGGGGAAGTGCCAGGCAGGCCTCCAGTCAAGCTATGCCGGGAGTCACTGATTCCCGAAAACTCCACTCCCCTCAGCTCAGGCTTTCTCTGCCCCTAGAGAAAACAAAGGCCTCATCTGACCCTGAGGTGCAGAGGTGCTCACCGGAGGCAGAGCCCCAGATTCCCCAGGAAGCCCTGCCCACCACAGGGGTAGCAGACAGCAGTCTTGGAGTCTCACCCTGACCCTCAGCAGTCTGGGCTGGGGGCCAGAATCACAGAGGCGAGAACAAGGCAAAGAAAAGCAAGAGGGAAGGGAGGGGAGCTGAGGGTGGTCTCACTGCATGGAAAGGCAGCCCTCCCCTCACAAAATAAGCGAAAGATCAGAAGTTTTCAAAACAAGCCCAGAGTCGTCAGAACCTTCCCTTGCAGGCCTTAAAGCTTCCGGTCCCTTTCTTCCCAGGGCATTTTGAGAAGGACAGAGGGGGCCACAGCCCCTCCTGTGTGGGGAAAGAAGAGTGGAAGCCTCTTGTGACCACCTCTCCCCGCGCACACCCTCTTGACCCCAGTACCGCAGGCTTCACAGACAACGCAGGCGCGGTGCGTGGCTTGGGGCAGCACACCCCTCATCAGCTCCGTGAATAAAGTTACTTTCCTTGTTACTAGACTGAAATTCATGAAACCAAATACTTCGTTAGAACCACAACTCTGGGATTGCAGCCCCGCTTACCTGGGCAAGCCCCCGAGGTCCATCTCACTGCAGATGTAGGGGCCTGGACGCAGAATCACCCACAGCCCGATCTCCGCAGCCATCAGGACGAAGGCCCTAGGGAGGTCCACATCGTCAGCCCCTCCCATGACGGCCCAGGATGAGGCCGGGTGGGGGCCACACACGTCACAGGGTGGAGGAGCTGCCCGGTGGGGTGAAGGGACAGCTCGGCCCCACCCGCAAAGAGCGGAGACTCCCACACTAAGTCGGTGGCCTGAGCTGCTCCCAGCCTCAGAGCCTCTGCACAGCCTCATCAGGGGCCTGAGGAGGAAGGGTGACAGCCAGGACACAGGGGTCTTAACAGTGAACCTGACCCAACAGCCTTGTTAGCCTAGAGGAGCCGCCCTGCCCCAGCCCAGGCAGCCGGACCCCATGCAGAGTCGGGCGGCTCCCGGGTCTTCTGCCCCTCTGGGCTGCAGTGGAGAAGTGGGGCCCAAAGGCTGCGGGCCCAGCAGGTCACGACTGGGGAGTATCTAGGTCCCGGGTGCAGGTCCTCTCGCAGCCCTAGAACAGGACTCCAGACCCAGGTCCCTCCCAGCCACCTCCCTGCCCCTGCCCCTGGCCAGGTCACAGAAGCAGCAACACCACGTACTCCAGGTCCAGGTTCCCAGAGAAGTCAAATTTGCCTCTTTCTGGCTCATGCAGGTTCCACGGAACATAGCTAGAAGAGGTGAAAGGGAAGTATGATGAGTATCTTCTTATTTCTTCCTCCAAATTGTTAGGTCTGCCCCAAATCCAGGCCAAAACCATGCATAGCTCTATTTTGAAATAAGTTGAAGTTTCCAATGGAAATTAAACCTCTGTTACGCTAACTATGACTAGCTTTAATAGTTTCTTGCTCTATTATCCAATTGTGGTTCAAGGTGCCAATTATCCTGTGATGCTAGATTTCTTGGGATTTATATATAAATTCTTCCACTCACTGCCCTATTGTAACACCCATTAAAAGTATAAACTAAAGAAGAGAACAAAAACAAAAATGTCTACATCTGCCTTACACAGTATTGCTATGAGTTAGTCAAAATCAGAACGAATGAGGAGTTTCTGTGAAGATAGTGGAGACACAGTAAATCTAGTAAGGGTACTACCTTTAGACCTTAGCAAGAAGGGCCCCCATAGGATTGGCTATGAGTAAAAATTTTATTAGGTGTACTAGGCATAGTTCGCTAGGCAACTGTCTTTTTTTGTGCCACTGGCAACATGTCTGAGTGTTATGCCCCTTAACATCCCGTTTCCTCTAAGCCCTGTGGTTTTTATTACACAGTTTTGTGCAGCGCAGAGATTTTTGACGATACATTGTAGAAGTGACTGTATGAACCACCAAGAAGACATACTACTCACGGCCTTCTATGAGCTCAACAGCAGAGCTTGTTGTATGTCGTCAGTTACAACGTAGCTTGTTGTAAGTAAAGGAGAAGCTGACTGAATTAGAGAGGACATGGATACATCAGTTACCATCACAGCGAAAAGATTTAAAGTACCCCTCTGAGAAACAAAGAAAATAAGCAGGAAAAAAAAAAAAAAAAAAAAAAAAACTTGTAAGGATATAGATTTGAACTGCATAATTAACAGACTGCATTTAATAAATAAGGAGAACCCAGTAGCCAACAGATGGAGCATTTACATTCCCTTAAAAAGTGCATCTGTAGAACTAAGTATGAAAAAAGAATGTAAAATTTAAAAGACCAAACTTTAAAATGCATGAAACAGTTGTAAACATTTGCATGAAACAGTTGCATGTACTATGTCACAAAGTAAATCTCAGCAAATTCCAAAAATCTGTATCACATAGTCCATGATCCCAAGACAAATGCAAATAAATTTAAAAATCACAGTTAAAAATAGTAAAAATTAAAATAAATAAAACAGAAAGCATATTCCCAAATAGCTAATGGAAACAACATCAAAACTTAGGAAATATTGGAAAATAAATGACATTCAAAGCACCGTATAGCAAAATATGTAGGCTATGTAACCAAAGCAACACTCAAAGAAACATTCGTATCTTTGAATGAATATATTAGAAAACACAAAAGACTGGAAGTAAAAGAAGCTAAATATTAACTCAGGGAAAAAGAAAGAGGAGGAGGAAACTGAGGAGGACAGAGAAGAGAAGGTACTAAATTTAATAAAGTAGAAAAGGAAATTACATTTAACTCAGAAACTGTGACATAGAAATCCGAAATATACAGAGTATTAACAAAGCTACAAGCTAGCTATTTGAAAAGACTAAATAGAAATAGATAAGATTAAGAAAAAAACAAAAAACAGCCAAAATACACAATGCGATGTATGTAACTTCCAAGTGAGTACAGGAAAGAAAGGAAAAATTTCTTAAGTCCCAGTGGGTTCAAAAGAAGAAAGAAGGCCAGGCGCGGTGGCTCAACACCTGTAATCCCAGCACTTTGGGAGGCCGAGGCAGGAGGATCACCTGAGGTCAGGAGTTTGAGACCAGCCTGACCAATATGGTGAAACCCCATCTCTACTAAAAATACAAAAATTAGCCAGGCATGGTGGTGCGCACCGTAATCCCAGCAACTCAAGAGGCTGAGGCAGGAGAATCACTTGAACCTGGGAGGTGGAGGTTGCAGTGAGCAGAGATTGCACCACTGCACTGCAGCGGGGATGAGAGAGTGAGACTCCATTAGAAGAAAGAAAAGAGGCCGGGCGCGGTGGCTCAAGCCTGTAATCCCAGCACTTTGGGAGGCCGAGACCGGCGGATCATGAGGTCAGGAGATCGAGACCATCCTGGCTAACACGGTGAAACCCCGTCTCTACTAAAAAA
>NW_012105731.1:1694904-1697340 GCF_000951045.1 Mandrillus leucophaeus | reverse complement strand
AGGAAGGAAGGAAGGAAGGAAGGAAGGAAGGAAGGAAGGAAGGAAGGAAGGGAGAAAGCAGGATGTATTCAAGAAGAAATAGAGGACGTGAGTTAATAACCATTCAAAGAGCTATGTTGTCCCAAAATCCTTCATCTCACAAACCACGAAAGATAGTAGTCACAGAGTTTACAGGTGAATCTTAAAAAACTTTCAGGGTAAAGATAATTCTTGTGCAAAATATTTTCAATAACTAAGAAAAGAAGATTTACTCACTTTATGAGCTTATTATAAGATTGATTCAAAACTGGACAAGAATACTAACAAAATAAAATTTTAAATGAGTTTTGCTTATAATCATAAACACATTTGAAATAAAACACTAGCAAATAAAGTCTAGCAATCTGTGTGTATGTAATGTGTGCATCTCTCAGAGCCAAGCAGTTTATACCAGAACCATATGGCTGCTTGACTATCAGAAAAATTGTTGATGTAATTCAGCAATTCAAAAGAAGGGTGAAGAAAAACCACATTGTCCCCCCAAGAGATGCAGTAGCAGCTCTCAATAAAACTCAACGATTATTTCTGATTAAATTCTTTGCATTTTAAATGAACCAGTTGTCAATTTACTGCCTCTCAGCTTCAAATTCACCCTTCAATACCAGCTCTGCAATAAGGCACAGGGCCCTCTAAGCATCTTCTCCTTTACAGTGAGGGTGATGGTAAGCTTGCCACAAGATGGTGGAGGCAGGCCCTCAGGAGGACGGGGCCTCTCATTCTGGAGCAGTTTTGCATTCCTATGGTCATACAGGGTGGCTGGTCAGTTGTATACAGGTATGAGGACAACCATGGTGTTTCCTTTTAAAGGGTGAATTGCTTGAGTCCAGGAGTTTGAGACCAGTCCAGGCAACAAGGCGAAACTCCATCTCTACAAACAATTCAAAAAACTAGCCTGGTGTGGTGGCATGCACCTGTGGCCCCAGCTATTCAGGAGGCTGAGGCAGGAGCATCACCTGAGCCAGAGAAGTAGAAGCTGCCCTGAGCTGAGATCGGGCCACTGCACTCCAGCCCCAGCAACAAACAGAGCGAGACCCTGTCTCAAAAAAAAAAAAAAAAAAAAAGCATGTATCTGTAAGTACATATTTATCTGTAAGTGTGCCTTAAGCTTCTGTCATTAAACTGAGTGCTCCCAAGGGCTCCTGGTGTTCCTTCACTAGACAGACAGATTCCTGAGGAAATAACCTTCTCCCCTGAGATTCTCCCACGAACCCCTATCCAAGTTTTGGATCACAGAGCAAGCTCAGCATGAGACGTAAGTGACAGCTGGACGCTTAAGCATAAAATGTATGTGCTGGAAACGACTGCGCGGAAGGTAAGTCCTCACGCTGGGCCCCCAGAATCGGAGGCTCTTGCTACCCTGCGCTTGTAGGGGAACAAGATCCCGGAGGTGAGGGCAGCACTCACGTGGTGACGGTATTGAAGCCACAGGCCCTCAGCTTCAGCAGGCGGTCCCTCCAGTACGCCCTGGGCACCCGGAAATAGTGGATGGAGCCCCCGCAGATGAGGAACCTGTGGCCCTCCAGCGTGAAGTGCGGCTTTCCCCGACCTGTGCTTGCAGTTCCGAGTCCCACAGATCGATTCTTCAGCTCCAGAGGGGTCAGATGAGACCAGTTAAACCTGGAGGGGGCGGGCGAGGGAAAGAAAGCGGAAAGGGAGAGAGAACTCGGGAGAGGGCTCGAGGGACGGCTGAAACCCTAGCGAAAAACAGAAGTTCTTGTTGGTAGGACGTGTTCTGTGCACAATCGCGACATGATTCTCTCCAAGAAAGGTGAGGTCGCTCCCCTCCCGCCCCGGGAATGCGGCTCTCAGGCAAACCTGGGCTGGGGCGGATGCGCTGTTCCAAGCATGAGGCTCTCTTCGTGCTTAAACCGAGGAGCGAAAGCTGGTAAGATGAACGGCAGGAAGAAGACGCCCACCATTCTCCTCCAGGAGAGGCGCGGGCTGGAAGGAGAAAGGAGAACAGTGACAAGGGGAAGGTGCTGGCCCCACCAAGCGCCGGGGGCCGCGAAGCTGTGCCGGGGGCGCTTTAGGGGCCGGAGCCAGGGAGGGGGCCCGCGACACAGGCGGCTCTTCTGGGCGGGCCCAGGGCCAGGAGAGCGCAGCATGGAGGCCGGGGACAGACGTTCAGTCCTAGACCCTAGAGACGGGGCTGGGCACTGCGGGTGGGTGTCTGGGAGAGGTGGAGGCGGGCGCACTCCACCACCAGGTTCAGGAAGGACACGGTGTCCAGCCGCTGGAGCCCCCGGCCTGCGTCCCCAGCCCTGATTTCCTGGCATCTGGTGAACAGCCCCTCCGCAGGGTGGGGGTAGCAAGGGGATCTGCAGAGGAAAGCTGCGGAGAGCGGGCTTAATGACGCGGCTCGGCGCGGCGCACGCCTGGGGCGCCTGGCTGGCCACA
>NW_012105731.1:1692603-1693619 GCF_000951045.1 Mandrillus leucophaeus | reverse complement strand
CCCACCAGAGAACAACCCCCCTTTGACTGTAATTTTCCTTTACCGGCCCAAATCCTATAAAATGGCCCCACCCTCATCTCCCTTCACTGACTCTCTTTTCGGACTCAGCCCGCCTGCACCCAGGTGAAATAAACAGCCATGTTGCTCACACAAAGCCTGTTTCGTGGTCTCTTCATAGGGATGGGCATGAAATTTGGTGCCCTGACTCGGATCACGGGACCTCCCTTGAGAGATCAATCCCCTGTCCTCCTTCTCTTTGCTCCGTGAGAAAGATCCACCTACGACCTCGGGTCCTCAGACCCAACAGCCCAAGGAACATCTCAGCAATTTTAAATCTGGTAAGTGACCTCTTTTTACTCTCTTCTCTGACGTCTCTCACTATCCCTCAACCTCTTTCTCTTTCAATCTTGACGCTACACTTCAATTTCTCCCTTCTCTTAATTTCAATTCCTTTCATTTTCTGGTAGAGACAAAGGAGACAGATTTTATCCGTGGACCCAAAACTCCGGCGCCAGTCACTGACTAGGGAAGGCAGTCTGCCCTTGGTGTTTAATCACTGCGGGGACTCCTCTCTGATTATTCACCCGTGTTCCATGGGTGTCTGATCTCCGCGGGGACGCCTGCCTTGATCATTCACCCACATTCCCTTGGTGGCAAGTCATTTGCGGGGACGCCTGCTTTGGCTGCTCCCCACCCCCTTCTCTGTGTATACCCTTCTCTTTAAACTTCCCTCCTTCACTATAGGCAACCTTCCACCCTCCATTCCTCCCTCTTCTCCCTTAGCCTGTGTTCTCAATAACTTAAAACCTCTTCAACTCTCGCCTGACCTAAAATCTAAGTGTCTTATTTTCGTCTGCAACGCGGCTTAATCCCAATACGAACTCGACAGTGGTTTCAAATAGCCGGAAAACGGCACTTTCGATTTTTCCATCCTACAAGATCTAGATAATTCTTGTCGTAAAATAGGCAAACGGTCTGAGGTGCCTGACGTCCAGGCATTCTTTTACACATTGTTC
>NW_012105731.1:1686491-1687488 GCF_000951045.1 Mandrillus leucophaeus | reverse complement strand
CGCACCGCGAGGACAGCCGAGCTCTGCCGGCGCTCCAGGTGTCTCCGCAGGTGGTTCGGGCGCAGACGCCTCTCCGCCCTCGGAGGGAACGCGGGAGGGCCCTTGGGTTAACGCCCCGACCTTGGGCTTCCTGACCTGGGTGCACAGCCAGCTGGCACAGAAAGGCCGGCGTGTGGGAGAGAGGCGGAGAGAGCCCAGCGCTGGGCAGGGCCGGCAGCCTCCGTGCTGCGCGCACGACTGGAAACGACCTGCAGATCCTAAAACAAGGATTCCACAGACGGTCACGAAGCACAGGGGAGAGTCCCTGGAGAATTCTAGTTTCCCCACACTGCTACCTCTTGGTAAACGAGTGAGAATTAGAGCGCAGAGCTTTGGGAAGGCGATTCCCTCGGCGGCAGCGCCTGAGCACAGCTTCACGCAGGTGCAAGCGCTGAGGATGCTTTGGTGACAAAGTAGCGGGACCTGCAGGAGGCAGGCCCCGGGGGCTGTGGACGCAACGGGGAGCTGCTCAGACCCTTCCAGAAAACAGGGGGGACTATTCAACGGTTTCCAGCAGAAACTAAGCCAGGTGTTCGTTTTACGGAGATTACTGGCTGCAGGGGGGAGGCTAGATGGGAACAGACGTCCTATCATGGTGGTCAGTAACGCTGCCCAAGAGGAGGGCACGGGTCCGGGAAGACTTGGGAGGTTAAACCAGCAGCTCCGAATAACTGAGCTCATGAGGTCGGTGATACTGTCAGGTCTCTGAGCCGAAGCTAAGCCATCATATCCCCTGTGACCTGCATGTACACATCCAGATGGCGGGTTCCTGCCTTAACCGATGACATTCCACCACAAAAGAAGTGAAAATGGCCGGTCCTTGCCTTAAGCGATATACACATCTAGATGTGTATAAGAGACAGGAGCGCAGCATGGAGGCCGGGGACAGACGTTCAGTCCTAGACCCTAGAGACGGGGCTGGGCACTGCGGGTGGGTGTCTGGGAGAGGTGGAGGCGG
>NW_012105731.1:1660751-1685586 GCF_000951045.1 Mandrillus leucophaeus | reverse complement strand
ATTTTTCCATCCTACAAGATCTAGATAATTCTTGTCGTAAAATAGGCAAACGGTCTGAGGTGCCTGACGTCCAGGCATTCTTTTACACATTGTTCCCTCCCTAGTCTCTGTTCCCAATGCCACTTGTCCCAAATCCTCCTTCTTTCCCGCCCACCTGTCCCCTCTGTCCCAACCCCAAGCGTCACTGAGTCTTTCTAATCTTCCTTTTCTACAGACCTGTCTGACCTCTCCCCTTCTCCCCAGGCTGCTCCTCGCCAGGCCGAGCCAGGCCCCAATTCTTCCTCAGCCTCTGCTCCCCCACCCTATAATCTTTCTATCACCTCCTCTCCTCACACCGCGTCTGGTTTACAGTTTCATTCTGTGACTAGCCCTCCCCCACCTGCCCAACAATTTCCTCTTAAAGAGGTGGCTGGAGCTAAAAGCACAGTCAAGGTTAATGCTCCTTTTTTCTTTATCCTACCTCTCCCAAATCAGTTAGCATTTAGGCTCTTTTCCATCATATATAAAAACCCAGCCCAGTTCATGGCCTGCTTGGCAGCAACCCTTAGACGCTTTACCACCCTAGACCCAGAGGGGCCCGAAGGCCGCCTTATTCTTAATACGCATTTTATCACCCAGTCAGCTCCTGACATTAGAAAAAGCTCCAAAAATTAGATTCTGGCCCTCAAACCCCGTAACAGGACTTAATTAACCTCGCCTTCAAAGTGTACAATAATAGAGTAGAGGCAGCCAAGTAGCAATGTATTTCTGAGTTGCAATTCCTTGCCTCCACTGTGAGACAAACCCCAGCCACATCTCCAGCACACAAGAACTCCAAACGCCTGAACCACAGCTGCCAGGGGTTCCTCCACAACCTCCTCCCCCAGGAGCTTGCTACAAGTGCCGGAAATCTGGCCACTGGACCAAGGAATGCCCGCAGCCTGGGATTCCTCCTAAGCCGTGTCCCGTCTGTGCGGGACCCCACCGGAAATTGGACTGTCTAATTGGCCCAAGGCTCTGACTGACTCCTTCCCAGATCTTCTCGGCTTAGCGGCTGAAGACTGACACTGTCCGATTGCCTTGGAAGCTCACTGGACCATCATGGACGCTGAGCTTTGGGTAACTCTCACAGTAGAGGGTAAGTCCGTCCCCTTCTTAATCAGTACGGAGGCTACCAACTCCACATTACCTTCTTCCAAGGGCCTGTTTCCGTTGCCTCCATAACTGTTGTGGGTATTGACAGCCAGGCTTCTAAACCTCTTAAAACTCCCCCACTCTGCCAACCTGGACAACATGCTTTTATGCAATCTTTTTTAGTCATCCCCACCTGCCCCGCTCCCTTATTAGGTCGAGACATTTTAACTAAATTATCTGCTTCCCCGACTGTTCCTGGACTACAGCCACACGTCATTGCAGCCCTTTTCCCCAGTTCAAAGCCTCCTTCACATCCTCCCCTTGAATCTCCCCACCTTAAACCACAAGTATAAGACGCCTCTACTCCCTCCTTGGCGACCGATCATGCACCCCTTGCCATCCCGTTAAAACTTAATCACCCTTACCCCACTCAATGCCAGCATCCCATCCCGCAGCACGCTTTAAAAGGATTAAAGCCTGTTATCACTCGCCTGTTACAGCATGGCCTTTTAAAGTCTATAAACTCTCCTTACAATCCCCCATTTTACCTGTCCAAAAACCAGACAAGTCTTACAGGTTCGTTCAGGATCTGTGCCTTATCAACCAAATTGTCTTGCCTATCCACCCCGTGGTGCCAAAGCCACATACTCTCCTATCCTTAATACCTCCCTCCGTAACCCATTATTCTGTTCTGGATCTCAGACATGCTTTCTTTACTATTCCTTTACACCCTTCATCCCGGCCTGTCTCTGCTTTCATTTGGACTGACCCTGACACCATCAGGCTCAGCAAATTGCCTGGGCTGCACTGCTGCAAGGCCTCACAGACAGCCCCCATTACTTCAGTCAAGCCCAAATTAGTTCCTCATCTGTTACCTATCTCGGCATAATTCTCATGAAAACACACGTGCTCTCCCTGCTGATCGTGTCCAGCTAGTCTTCCAAACCCCAATTCCTTCTACAAAACAACTCCTTTCCTTCCTAGGCATGGTTAGTGCGGACAGAATTCTTATACAAGAGCCAGGACCGTGCCCTGTAGCCTTTCTGTCCGAACAACTTGACCTTACTGTTTTAGCCTAGCCCTCATGTCTGCGTGCAGTGGCTGCTGCTGCTTTAATACTGTTAGAGGCCCTCAAAATCACAAACTGTGCTCAACTCACCCTCTAATCTTTGCTGGCAGGGCTATGCTGAACCTCCCTGGGCACTCTCTAATTAGATGTCCTGGGGCCTTCCAATTCTTAGTCCTTTAATACCTGTTTATCTCTTTCTCTTTTTCGGACCTTGTGTCTTCCATTTAGTTTTTCAATTCATACAAAACCGCATCCCGGCCATCACCAATCATTCTGTATGACAAATGCTCCTTCTAGCAACCCCCACAATATCGCCTCTTACCACAAAGTCTTCCTTCAGCTTAATCTCTCCCACTGTAGGTTCCCACACCGCCCCTAATCCCACTTGAAGCAGACCTGAGACTCCATACTGCCTGCAAAAAAATTTTCGCCGCCCCAACACTTCAACACTTTTGTTTTATTTTTCTCATTAACAGATACAGAGAGGAGTCTGGGAGGCCACATGTTTCAGGCTTAAGTAACTTGGTGGTGACATTGATTGAGATGGGAGGAAACAGGAAGCGAAAGAGGCTGCGTAGAGCGAAAAGGTGACGAACTCGGTTTTGGAAGCGCTGATGTGAAGTCCCTACGATGAAAAAAGAAGTCTTCCGATTTCCCCCTTTGAAGTCTTTGCTTCTTCCCTTGGAAAGAACACAGCCTATGGCATCAGGTTGAAACCAGGAATGTAGTTCTCTGAGAATATTGTGTGTGGGGGTTGGGGGAAGGAGTTTGCCTTGTCCGATTCATTGCAAGGATACTTTCCTCTCTGAACCCTTAGCTCCCTGAACATTTCCTAGATCGTCCATCTTTTCCTCATTTTTAGATTGTAAGCAATGAACTGTTAATAATTTTGTACGTTTTGGTTTTACAGCCACACACTTTATTCTTCTTTGTCAAGTTTAAAGTATTGTAGGGCTTGTGCCTTCCCACATAAAATTTAGAATAAACTTGTCTATTTCCACAAAAAGCCATGTTGGTAGTTTGAGAGGAATTGCAATCAACCTATGGATCAAATTGAGAATTGTACCCTTATTATGTTGAATCTTCCAACCCACGGACATGGTATGTCTCTCTATTAAAATAGTTCTTTTTTTCACTTCTTTCCTCAGAAGTGTGTGATTTTTTTTCAACATACAGATCCTATGCATGTTTTGTTAGATTTATATTTAAATACTTCCTTTGCTCTTAAGAGATTTAAACTGTTATTATGTTTTTGATTTCAGTTTTTACATGTTTGTAGTTAGCATATAGAAATGTGATTGCATTTCTCATGTTGACCTTGTATTCTGTGACCTTGGTAAACTCACCTATTAATTTTAAGAGGTTATTTGTATATTACTTAGCATTTTCTATGTAGATAATCATGTCATCTGCAAATATGGACAGTTTTATTTCTACCTTTCCAGTCTGCATGGCTTTTAATTCTTTTTTTGTGTGTCTTAGTATGATGACTAAAATTTCCGTGTTGAGTAAGAGCAGCAGGAACTGACACTGTTACCTTGTCCCCAGTGTTAGCTGGAAAACATTCCGTTTTTCACTATTAAGTATGATGACAGCTATAGGTTTTGTGTACATATTCTCTATCAAGTTGAAATAGTTTGACAGGTGGGTCTACAGTCACTTTCATTTGGACTGACCCTGACACCCATCAGGCTCAGCAAATTGCCTGGGCTTTTTTAGTTATCCCCACCTGCCCAGCTTTATTGGGCATTACTGTTGTGCTTTATTGGAACAAGCTATATATCAAGAATTGTGATTTTCTGCAGCGGTTGATGGAGGAATTTTGACAAAGGTAGAAGAATCAAAGAATGGATTATTGGTTCATTTGAAAGGTGACTCATCCTGTGTCCTTTTGCCATCAGGGGCTCTGCTCTGCTGATGGAGTATTTGAGAACCTCTATGAATGAGCCCTGGAGAGTAAGAAAGTTCCCCCAGGTTTCTGTGTTCATTAAACCTGTAGAACTCTTGAAACTGTGCAAGATGAAGTAACAATTTTGATCAAACAGAGCTGTCGGTTTCTGTCTTGAGATTACAGAAGTAACTCTACAAGGCCAACATCCCAGGCACAGGAAAGAACAGCCACTGGGGCTGCAGACCCAGCATCCTGGTGCAATTTATTTAAAAAAAAAAATCGTAATTTTCCCCTTCAGTTCCCATCCAGATAACTGATGATGAAGCAAAGAGCTAGCTTCCCAAAGCAGGCAGAGAACATCAGAAAGCTTCCAGAACTGTGTGTGCAAACTTCCCGTGCCGTGCTTTGATGTTAGTGAAGCACAATTCCTGCTCCTAAATTGCTCTCTTTTAAGAACAGCAGCTTCTAGAAAAAGAAGACAGCACCTTCTGTTGCTTTAGTAGTGGACGACCCTATAGGAGTTTCTGTATGAACCGGAAAAGACAATTCTTGATTTCTTCTCAGGCTGAACTTCTTAAAGAAATGTATGAGACAACTGTAAAATAAGAACCCTTGTGAGATCCAAAAATCTGGGTTAGGAATTGATATTATCAGTGAAAAATTAAAGTGAAAGATGATCAACTATTAATATTCCAGTGTCAGAGAGCTGTGAACAAAGAGTTGAGGTGGAGGTAACTTTAAGATTAAAGTATGCAAAATCTGTTGTCTACTTGTAAGATCATCTTTCCAGGTTTATTGATAGTTCATAAAAAGCAGCAAAATTTATAAAAGTGAAAATTTAGCCACTTCTACTTGTAAGCCATCCTTGTTAGAGAAACTCTGTTTACTTACGTCATGTTTACTACAGAAAATGAAAAATGCTCATTTGAGCTATAAAGTGGACTCCATGGTCTCTTAGTAATTAATTTAACCCACGATGATACAGTTAACAGGCTGAGATGGAGGGATAGGGAGATGACAGCTACATCCCTGCTACAGATCTTCAGACCCTAGCTTTAAATTTTGTCCTTACAGACATTCAAACTTTAAGTAAATTGATAATCGTCTCCAACAGGTTAAAAAACAAATGACGTGGGTATGCACCCCATCACGCAGGGCCACTCCCAACGGAGGGAAGTGAAGCAGCCTCCACCTCCACCTGTCCCTCCACAGGGTGACTCTGCTCAAGTGCAGGCTGACGGAGGTGCTCAGCAGGGGGCAGCCCAGCTCAGCTGCCCGGCTCTGGCTGTTCTCATTCAAATGTGTCTTTTTTAGGGACTGAGTCTGCTAGATGCATTCGTTAGTTAAGAAAATGGAAAATCGTGCAGAACTCTAGGTGAGAACCCAAGGTTAAAACGTGTTCTCAAGAGTCTTTTCCCCTAGGAGTTGAAGTTAATCGGCCTGATCCTGTCGGGGTGGAAAGCTTCCTGTCTTCGATCTGGGACATTGGTCTTCTCCTGCCTCCAACTCTGACTCAGACTGGCACCTACACCGTCAACTCTCCTGGGTCTCCAGCTTGCTGACTGCAAAACTTGGGACTTCTCAGCTTCCATAACTATTTGAACCAATTCTTTATAATAAAAGTCTTTCTCTACATACATTTTATTGGTTCTGGTTCCCTGGGGAGCCCCAGTACAAAGAAATTCAAGACATGATGCAATATGTAAGTGCCACAATACAGAGAGTTCTGCTGAAGGCGTTATGGTGGAGGTGGGAGTCACTCAGAAGAGGGTTCACTCTTCTCAACAGGCAGAGGCCAGGAACAGGGGAGACATGCTCAGATTCATAGTTCAGCAGGCCCTTCTGCATGGTAGTAGAGGGCATGCATTTTAGGGTTAATATAGATTACACTATAAAACCATCACTAAAGCACAAGGATCACATTAATGGCATGAAAACATGCCTACAACACGATTAAATCTAAACAGTGTTTAAATTTTATTATCTAAGTATTGTTATCTCATTTCTACCTCAGTAATCAACTCATGCAGCTCTCTTGTTCATAAAAACTTTTCAAACTTGACCTTATGTTGAGTTTCAAATCCGTCTTAGAAATTTTCAAATAATTGACATTTTAGAAAAGGCATTTTCCATACACAAAAGGCAAATTAGAAATCAGCATCAAAAAGATTAAAAAGCCACGTATTTGGGAACTACAGTCAAAATAATCAATGCTTTAAAAAGCAAATCAGAATACAAATGTTTAAACGTTTAGAACTGAACGAACTTGGATGTGCTTTACATCAGAATTCCTGTGATGGCTTTTTGGAGCCAGGCCACATATGGGAAGCAAATATTCTCTGCTTTTCTGTGTACACTCCTGTGGTAGGTGTTCAGCCTGTTTCCGCTGCTGCCTGTGTGTGAGCAGGGATAGGGTAATTGGCTTTTGACAAAACTTCGGTTCCTATAGTTAGGAACCTAACTTCCTAACTTTAGGAAGTTAAGACAAGAATTGAAAAATAAATTTCAGGCATCTAGACATGTAAACTATTTGGATTATGGGCTGCAGAGAATTTCTAGCCAAGACAAATGAACAGCTTGGCTAGCAATCTCATCTTGTTCAGAGTCTTTCTCAAGCAATGAGTTCTCTTCACTGAGGGAATGAACCCAAAAAATATTTGAAAAACTTTACGTATTAGATGACATTCCAGATTCCTGTGGGAAGAAAGTACAATTGGTTAATATGTTTTTAAAATACTGGATCTTACCTCACAACGTATATAAAAATTAATTTGAAAGGTGCATAAGTTTGCTAGGGCAGTTGTAACAAATACCATAGACTGGTTGGTTTAAACGACAGATACTTATTTTCTCACAGTTCTGGAGGCTGGAAGTCCAAATCAAGGTGTCAGCAGGGCTGGTTCCTTCTGGGGCCCCTCTTCGGCTCACAGATGGCCATCCCTTCCCTGTGTCTGCACATAAGTTTCCTCTGTGTCATGATTTCCTCTTCATATAGTGACACCAGTCACATTGGATTAGGACCCACCTTAATGAACTTATTGTACCTTAGTTACCCCTTTAGAGACCATATCCCCAAATACAGTTGCATTCTGAGGTACTAGGAATTAGGGTTTCACACAATTGAGCCCCTAATATACAGATTAAAGATTTTAAAATTAAAACAAACAGTAAAACTTTTAGAAGAAATTATAGGTAAACTCTTGTTACAGTCTTGTTACAGTAAAGTATTTTCTTAAATAAGACATGAAAGCACAGCCATGAAGTAAAAGCTAGGTCAACCTGACTACTAAAAATAAACAAAAAGCTTCCTGTTCATAGAAAGACCCCATTTTTTACAAAAAGGAAAAGACAAGACATAAATTGGAAAAAGTTATTTGAAACATTTATATTCTTCAAAGAATAAACATTCAAAATCATCTCTAAAGGAAATCAAGAAATAAACTAAAGCAAAAACATTACAAAAATAGGCAAAAGATAGAAATACTCATTTCACAGAAGAAGAAGTATAAATGGCCAATAAACATATTAGAAGACACTGACTTCCTTACTAGTAAGGAAATACAGCTTAAAAGCTAAAAGAAGATAAAATTCCACATACATATGTTGATTGGCACTGTGGTAGAAGTTTATTCTCAACTACTCTGGAAAGCAATTTGGTACCATCTAGTGCAATTGACAATGTGTTAAGTCCTAAGACGCAGCAATTTTACTTCAAGTTGTCCATCCTATAGAAACGCTTTCACATGCACACTGAAACCTACACATAAATGTTTGCATCAGCATTGTTCATAATATCCCCAAACTAAAGAAAGCTAACTGTCCACAACAAAAAAGATGTATGAGTGATCTTTAGTGCATTCAGAAGTAGAAGTAGATTTCTGTAGAGTGGTATAGGTAATGAACTCAATGTTGAACAACAACAAACAAATAGACCAAGTGCGGCCCCGGAAGTCACGCCTCCTCCCACATCCAGTGACGGATCCCTGTGCACCTACAAAGTCCACCCATCTCACCCAGCCTGGGAAAATGAGCAAGGCCATTCGCTCTTCAGGGATCAGCGCAGCCTCCTCCGGGACTGCATCACTGCCCGCTGCTCCCTCTGCCCAGCGCTGCTTCTGCTCCTCCCTTCGCGGGTGCTGGTCCCAAGCACGCCTGCCGAACGTCCTGCACACTAGTCAGGACTTCAGAGCAGACCCCAAGCCCAAGCAAGGGCCCATTGTTCTAGGTAATAGAAAAGGTGGAAATCTACCAAGTTCACTTTATAACTAAACAAGGGGAATATAAGAAAGGAAATCATTGTAAACATCACTAATAAATATAGATGCAAAAATGCTAAGTGCATATAGCAAATCCAATCCAATAGTGTCCTAAAAAGCCAAAATATAATGATTTAGTAGGGTGTATCTGAGCAATGCAACTGTTCATTTTCAACGTGGAAAAAATTGTATGTAATTTACCACATTAATGAATCAAAATAAAAATGACATATAATCATCTCAATAGATGCATAAAAGCATTCCACACACATCCATTATAAAATTAAAAGTAATGCTTTTAGGAAACCAGAAATATAAAATGGAAATTATTTTACATGATCAAGTCTGTACCAGTACAGAAAGTTTTTATTAAACTAGCTCAAACAATAAGAAAATTTTGTAATCTCTAAAAATAAGAAATCAGACCAGAGAGATTCTAGGATCAGTTAGTTCAGTGGTTCCCCCTGTTCTCCCTGCTGCCCTTGGACTGTCGGCTTGCCCTTAGGCTGGCCCTCACAGTGGCATGGTGGCTGCAGTGACTCCAGGCTCCAATACAAACTCAGTAATGTCCAGCACCAGCACGTACCCTTGGAGACTTCTCCAAGAGGCCCTCAGCCGCCTTACTCTTATGTCTCATGGTTCACTGTAGAGCCATAGGCCTACCCCCAAACCAATCACTGACAAACACAATGGGATTACACAGTTGGCTTGGATCAGTTAGAATTTAGCGCTGCACAGAAGTTAAAGTTATATTTTCTAAGGTGTAGATTCCACAACAAAACTTGAACTTTATAAACCAGGAAGTGTAAAGGCATGAATATTGGGGAGTACTGTGCAAAAATGTGCCGAACACACACCTTTGATGCCATGACATATAGATACACAATGTGTTATTGACAACAAACTTACCAGCAGTGAAGTGGTGGAGTTTGCACAATCTCCCCGAGCTCCGACCATCCCACTGCTCAAGCCAGTTACCAACCGTAATGACACATTCAGCCACTGTCATGACGTCAGGACAGTGGGAGTGGCAGCGGTCACGTCTATGTTTAATCATCTAGAGTATTCAGTAATACTCCAAGATGAAGTGGTTTCCACTGGCCAGAAAGAGCTGCTAAACTTACAGTGCTGTATGGCATCCCTGCCTGTATTAAATCTTGTGTGAAAAGGCCAAGTACCTTCCTTCCCCTGGTCTGACACATTGTGTGCCATCTTGGCATGATTTACAGGTCATTACTGGCCATGTATTTAGCTGACTTCACAGGTGCCAAAGACAGGTCACAGGGCATGCAACCACTCATACGTCTGTGCAGAGCACTCTGTACCGAAAACAACCATATCAATTATACAGCTGGACAAAGAACAGAAGGTAAGGTCCACCCACCCACCCACCCACACATACACATCAAAATAGCAGCCACATAAACTCCGATATGCTGAAGACAGAGGGAACGGGTCCTGCCCCTAGTCCTTGTCTCAATCATCACAACCGTTGTAAAAGGGCCCTACACACACCACTAGTGCCCTACAACTTAGATACAGCAGAAGCTGTTTGCGGAAATCGAGCAGAGGCGTAGTAGGATGTACCCATGCCTCCCCAGCTCTCCTCTCTCACAACATAGTCTATGTGTGCCAGAGCTATGCCCCCGTGGAGGGACCCTACTCTTGCAGCACTGCGTATCTATAGGCTCAGGGAGGCAAAGCACTTCCAGGTGACCTTGCCAAAGTGGGAGCTCCCTGCTCCACGAAGCGGCCTGCTTAGAAATAGGGAAGCTCAGGGGCCCAACAGGAGCTGAGATCCGGCCACTGCACTCCAGCCTGGGCAACAGAGTGAGACTCCGTCTCAAAAATAATAAAGATCCCCCTAAACCGAGGGGATCTTGTAGGAGTGGTTTCATTTCCTTCTTGAAATTCCTAACTTCAGTACTTTTAAGGAGAGCATTTACAAAGCCAAGCTCTCCCTGTCCCATGGGAACTTCCCTAAGACGGAACATTCTAGATGCCTGCTGGGTGGAAGGGATAGGGAAGTTCTCAGTATCCCTCTTACACAGTTCTAGTTCTTTTCTTACATTTGGATAAGGATTTAAAGGAGCAATTGGTTCGGCTCCCCCGTGGTCTCTGGGTCTTTCTTCCTCTAACTCTCCTGCTGCCCCTTGGTCTTCCTGTCCCTTTTTATGTGAGACATATGGAAAGGGTAAGCACGATAGGGGATCTCAGGGCTTTTCACTGAGCAAGGATTTTCACTAGGCTGTTTTTCTTCTTCTTTGAGGGGAACATGGGGGCTAATTCCTTGATGCAGCAGAGAGCATAACCTACCTCTTCTTGTGAGGATGGGGTTTTATCATGCACATAGAGGATTAAAACTTGGCACACCCAATCCTCATCTGAGCCAGACTTACACCGAAAGACTGAAGGCTTATGAATGGTGTCTTGGGCCAGATAAGACAGCAATACTTTGCCATCTTTTGCTTTTCCTTGTCCCTGGATCAAGCGTTGTGCCTCCAAACCTTCAGCATTCTCCCAAAAGGAGTATCTGGGGGAATGTCAGAGGGAGTCCCTTTGGCTCCCTCTTTCCTTTGTTCCCTAGGCCTAGAATTCCTGTCTCCAATTTTTGGTCAGTCTTTGTGTCTGAGTTTTTGCCTGTGTACTCAAACTCTCTTACTGGAGGTTTCTTGCACACCCCAAGGATCGCTTCATCGTCTCCAGCTGTTTCCCTCGTGGGAAAACAGTTCTCTTCCCTCGTGGGAAAACAGCTCTCTTCATCTGTCTCCAGCTGTTTCCCTCGCATTTTTGGAGATCGAGTATGTGTGACTCCAAGATACGAGACACGTGAGGATCGGGACAAGGTGAGGTGGCTGTGAGATTCAAGCTCTGCCTCTGGGTAGACTAGGGGGCAGGGGCCGTGGGCAGAGTTCACCTCATTTGTTCCAGAATGAAGCCACGGTGTGGAAGGTAAAGGGTTTTCTGGGGACCTAATGTTCAGTAGCGACCTAGGTTTTGTCCATTGATGAACGCAACTCCTTTCATCCAGCTCTGAAAAGACTGGAAACAATCTTTTTCTTTCTTCCATCCAGCCCCGAAAAAGACTGGACATTGGAGGCCAGGGCAGGCAGATCACTTGAGGTCAGGCATTCGAGACCAGCCTGGCCAACGTGGTGAAACCCCGTCTCTACTAAAAATACAAAACTTAGCTGGGAGTGGTGGTGTGCGCCCACTGGGGAGGCTGAGGCAGGAGAATTGCTTGAACCCGGGAAGCATGAGGTTGCAGTGAGCTGAGATCATGCCGCTGCACTCCAGCCTGGGCAACACTGTCTCAATCCAGTTGTTACAGTTTTAGAGTCAAATTTGATTTGAAAAATTGTGATTTAACTTAAACAATCTAAGAAGCAGATTATTTATCCTTACCTGGTCTTGCATGGCCCGAGTGGAGTCTTTGGCGTGGCTCCATCTGGGGCTGAAGCAATCCTGTAGGAAACAGAAAAGAAATAGGTTTACGTTCAGATCACCCCCAAACCAGACAGGGTGGTGGCAGCAGCCTTTCCAAATAAGAATTGGAGGCCAGGTGCAGTGTAATCTCCACACTGTGGGAGGGCCAAGGCAGGAGAATTGCTTGAGCCCAAGGGTTTGAGAGCAGCCTCAGCAACATAGGGAGACCCTGTGTCTACAAATAATTAAAGGAATTAGCTGGGCATGGTGGTGTGCACCTGTGGTCCCAGCTACTCAAGAGGCTGAAGCAGGAGGAACACTTGAGCCCAGGAGGTCGAGGTTGCAGTGAGCCATGATTGAGCCACTGCACTCCAGCCTGAGTGACAGAGCAAGACCCTGTTAAAAAAAAAAAAAGGGGTTGAGGAAGCCTGGCAGAATGGGATCTGTGGTAGAGGGGAACCCGGATGGCAAGGTGGGCAGAAAAGAAACAAATGAGGTTCCTATGGTCCATGCCTTCCCTTTTATCACCATTTTTTGACAATATCTGTTCATCCTCCACCTTCCTTTTCTCTGTCATTCCTTGCAGGTCTTTTAAATTTCCCCTCCTTGCCCTGCAGTGGAGCTGGAGCCCGAGGGTCATCTTGGCCACATTTCTTCAGCCTTTGCCTTCTGCAGGGAGTCTCTGTGCCCCTCGAACTACTGCCGGTTTTTGTGAGCTCATGGTTAACTGGCTTATTCGAGGAGTCAAAGAATTCATTATTGCCCTCGATTTGCCTTTTTCTTTGCTTCTTTAAGGCCCCTGTCCTCCCTTTCTTAATGAGGACCTAATAGCTCTGCCTTCTTTCTTTGGCAGGTGTTTTTGAATGAGAAGTATATGGGAGTCCTGGATCATGTCACCGATCAGCTGACTATTAAGAAAAATGTATCTAACCCAGTGAGGAATAAGTTCTAGCCCTTCCAGGCCCTGCGTGGGTTGTGGATGAGGCCTAGCCCTGTGTAGCCCTGGCAGGGCCCCTGTGGGTTGAGGGTGTGGTCTCACCCTAGGTAGCCCTGGCAGGGCCCGTGTGGGATGTGGGCAAGGCCTGACCCTGGGTAGCCCTGGCAGGCCCCGCATGGGTCGTGGGTGAGGCCTGGCTCTGTGTAGCCCTGGCAGGGCCCGTATGGGTTGAGGGCGTGGTCTGGCCCTGGGTAGCCCTGGCAGGGCCCGTGTGGGATATGGGCAAGGCCTGGCCCTGGGTAGCCCTGGCAGGCCCCGCATGAGTTGTGGGTGAGGCCTGGCTCTGTGTAGCCCTAGTCAGGGCCCATGTGGGTTGAGGATGTCGCCTCACCCTGGGTAGCCCTGGCAGGGCCTGTGTGGGATGAGGGTGTGGCCTGACCCTGTGTAGCCTGTTTGCTCCTCCCTGCCCTTTGGCTTGTTCCTCACAGAGAAGCCCAATGCGGAGGACACCTCCTCCAGAGAGACCCCTGCCCACAGCCCTGACATCTCCGTGCCCCTCCTGCCTCCTTCAAGCTCCCTTTCTTTCCTCTCCTGCAGATTTAACTGGGCATATTTATCTGGACAATACTCCACTAAGAATATTTGTAATCTATAGCTTGGAGATGAAAACTAAATTCATTTAGTTTAGGGGTAGAAAGGGGTGGAAGAGACCTCAGAAATCATCCAGACAAATCTCCCTCCAGTTTTTAGTAAGAGACCCAGAAAGTTGAAGGAGATGACCCCACGTTTCACAGTTGCCTGGGGGCGGAGTGGTGCCACCCCTCGTCCCGCCTCCTGGCCCAGCGCCTCACTCACTGCACCCTGAAGCCACCACTTGTGCTGCAGAGGGGCCCAGGCTCCAGGGAAGAGGCTCACTCCAAAGTCACAGCCGGCACGTTAGGAAGGCCTGACCATTTGCTGGGCCCTGACTCTCTCTTAGGACCCTACCCACCGTCTGGAAATCCGTCTTCAGTCGAGTGCAGGGCCTTGCATTCTTCCTCAGTTTACTGCAAGTTGGTGACCCCCCCGAGACACCCTCATAAAACTGGAGGTGAATGCCATTTCTCTCCTGCCTGTGTCTGTCCCCGCCCCAGCTCCCATCCCTAAAGAATCTTTAACAAACGCTCCTTGGGGCATAGGCCCCGCCTTGTGCAAGGGAATACTGGGGCCTCAGCCACTCTACGTGGCACAGGTAAGTGAGTGGTGTGTTCCAGTGAGGGTGGATGGAGAAGCCACTGCATGAGGAAATTGGGGACAGTCACCCACTAGTCCCCAGACATAGTCCATCATCCAACCCATGGCAGGGATGTGGTGGGTAAAATGGGTAAAATGCCGGTATACATTTGCTCCGCACCCAGAACTCTACGATGCTAGCTGTGTTTTGCACCCAGCGTGTTTTGATGAATACCTGATGGTGAAAGGGAATTCGCGGCCTCTGTTGGCTTGGGGCAGATACAGGGAGACACGTTAGAAATCAGAGCCCTCCCCCGTGAGGCCAGGGTGCCCAGCCAAGCCCAGGCCAGCGGCGGTACAGAGCTCCCTGGGGTACATCCCATCCAGGGACCCAGTTGGTCATCCATCCTGTGTGGATAGATCTGGCTGAGATAGAAACGAAAGAGGCAGGACGTGCATTCTCGCAGGAACCCGAAGCAGCCTCTGTCTCTGCGTGATCTGATTTGGTGTGTTGGTGGTGCATGGTGTGTATGTGTAGTGTGTGTGTGTGTGTGTGTGTCTTCACCCTGTGTCTTTACATCTAGAACTCAGATCTTGAAGCTGCCAATCTTTTTCAGGACTGGACAAAAGGAGTTGTGTTCATCGATGGACAAAACCTAGGTCGCTACCGGACATTAGGTCCCCAGAAAACCCTTTACCTTCCACACCGTGGCTTCATTCTGGAACAAATGAGGTGAACTCTGCCCACGGCCCCTGCCCCCCAGTCCGCCCGGAGGCAGAACTTGAATTTCGCAGCCACTCCCGCATCACGTTTGAGGGAGTGGAAGCCGGTCTGGAGATCCTGTTCACGGGAACAGCCTCATCTGGGTACGGCATTCTGAAGGGTCCTTTGTGGCATCTGGGATGACCTTCTAGATGTTTCCAGCTGAGGCTGGAACAAAGGAGGCAGGATGTGCGCTCTTGCAGGGCCCGGAAGTGGCCTCCATCCTTGCCTGATGGCCGGGTTCTCTCAGGCCTGCACAGCCCCACTCATCCCTTTCATTTTATGATGACCTAACTAGCCCACTCCTCTGACAGCCTGAGCCCGACTCCCTCGGCCCCACTTCCACACATCTTCACTGTTTTCGGGATCCCTGTCTCACTGGAAACCTATCCCAGCCTCCACTCCTGGCCTTTCTGAGGCATATTCTGCCTCCCACTGCTTTCTCCCATGGCCATGGAGGTAGCTCCAGGGTACTTTTTCTAGTACCTTTCCCCAGGCTGTCGCAGGACAGGGACAGCCTGGACCAGTTATGTGAGGTTGCAGTGTGACCCTCTGGTGCCTGCTGCAGTGGGCGCCCGTGGGATCCCGTCTCCCCAGCTCCTTTTGTTAGCAGTAGGATCCAGACGTGCTTTGGGGAGTCACCCCACTTCAGTGGAGCCTTTGTGGGTCTAATAACCGAGCTGCACTCCTGCCCCTGCCCTGCGTGGGTGTGTGGTGCACAGGCGGCCAGTGGGACATTCTTTTCCAGGCCACCGAGCCTCGAGGGGTGTGACGCACAGCAGGGAGCGGACAAAGCTGAGTCACCGCCACGGTGGTGCGTGAGTAGGAACAGTCCTCACACCTGGGCCGCAGGATTTGCCCCGGCATCTCCGTCTGTTCGGGCCCTGCGTTGGGTCCGCTGTCCACCCTCTAACCTGTGGTGTGTTCCTCCCTTGGCATAAGTCGGCTCACCTGTTTCTGAGGCTTATAACAGAATAAGCCCACCCAGTGCACACCCTTTGTCATATGGCTACAACAAGAGCGGTTTCACTCCCAAATAAAGTGTTGGGGAAAAAAAAAAAGGAGATGCTCAGGATACTTGACTGTGCAAATGCAAATCTGGGGCAAAAGTGACCTTTTTCCAACAAGAAATCAAACAAAATAGAAAAGCCAGTGCAGGAGATTATGGGCTGTTCATAGATGCTTTGTGTTTTCAGTGTTATAATTTTTTTTAAGTGTGTTCTTTTTTCTTCCTCATAGTTTTCCATACCACTGGTTTTCCACACTCAGGCCGAAACCCTGCTTCTCTGAAATTTAGGCCAACCCACTGTGCCTCTCCTAATCACCACGGGCACCTAACTTACAGCCCTAATCGTTCCCTGTTCTTCTCTCAGTTTTCCTGTGGGTGGTACTGGTCCTTCTGAGCCATAGCAAAGGGCAGAGAGAGCCGTCCCAGCCCCAGAGTGAGTCAGCTTGGTGGGACTGCACGGGCAGAGGGAAGACCTGTAGTATTTTTGGTGTTTTGCTTTTTTAAGCCATTACAAGTTCCGAAGTGGTATAAATTGGCTCAGGGTTACCTAACAGGCTCTGTGGGGAGCTTGGAGGAGTGGGTCACCCTGGTGGCACGTAGGTCACGGGGCGAGAGCTGCCTGAGCTTGGAGGAGTGGGTCACCCTGGTGGCACGTAGGTCACGGGGCGAGAGCTGCCTGCCCAGGTGTCTCCTTTTCTGCCCATCCCAAGCTCCGTCTCTCAGCTGCAGCCCACAGAGGAGGAAGCAGCACAGAGAGCAGCTTGACTCCCTTCTTCGGTCTCCTCCTCCTCTTTACCACCACGGCCCAGAGCCAGAAAGCGCCAGGAGTTCCCATATCGTGGCCTCTTACTTCCATAAGCCTCAGGTGCATCACAGCACCTGGCAGGCTTGCCCAAGCACAGCTGGCTGGGCCTTCCCTGAATGACTGGCGGGCGGGTCTGGGGTGAGGCCTGGGGGCGTGTTTCTAGTGGGGTCCCGCATGGGGCTCGCGGTGCTGCTCTGGGACCCCACTCTGAGGACCTGTGCCATTGAGCAGGGTCTCACTCGCGGCACTCGTGGTGTTTGGGGCCAGGTCATTTTCTGTGGGCGTGGGACTATGCCAGGCATTGCCGGGAGTTTAGCGGCGTCCTCTGGTCTTACCCACCAGATGCCGGGGGCACACCCTCCACTCCTAGTTGTGACAACCCAAAGTGTCTGCAGACACCGCGCAGTGTTCTCTGGGGTGAGAATCCCTCCAGGTGAAAGCTCTTCTGTGGAACCAGCTCTCCCAGTCAGAAGGATGTTTCTGACCCTCCAGGATTGCACCAGGAGCTGGGCCTCACGGATCAGTCCTTCGTAAGTGAAAAAGCAAAGATGAGGGAACCTGGAGAATCTTCTTTCAGGACAGTAGGCTGTGACCCTGTTTTTCTTCTGCACAGTCCTCATTCTGAGTATCAGAAACAGCTTGTTCCTTCTTTATTTCTCTTGTTCTACTTTTGAAACAAATGCTGATATTCCCACAGATAATGAATTCGTAGGGTAAACTGGGGTAAAAGCCACTTACGGGGGAGGCTGAAGAGAAAATCATTGTTACACTTTTACAGATACTGCTCCCTGCACACCCGTAAACAGGCAGGCACGCTGAGGGTGCTGCTACAGATCCTGTCCATCCAAGGGCAGCTCTTTGCTGGCGCCTGGCCCTTTCCCCTTCTTCATGACCCCTCAGTCCCAGGCAATGTGCAGCACTCCCGGCCCGTCAGGCAGTCTCCTCTTACCCAAGCTGCCCACGAGGAGTAGCTTTAAGGGGGATTTCATGGTGCTGCTGGTGGTGGCTTATCCCTGACACCCTGAGGTTAGTGCCTTAGGTGAATGCCAGATCAAATCATAGAAGCTACAATTTTCTCTACCCAAGTGAGTTGGGGAATGAATTATTGTCCCCCTTTAATTGTGTCTTTAGGGCTTATCACAGTGTTAGGCATCTAGGAGATACAAATAAGTTAAATTTAGTTGCATATTCCCATCCAGATTCTGCCTCAGATCCCAGCAGGAGCACTAAATGCTTACTGTATCAAAAGTGCATTTTTATTTTTCCAGGGGTAAGTTGCAGGCCAACAGAGAGCTCTGTGCTTTTCTCCTCCATCATGCAGAGGTCCCTGAGCAATAAGAGAGCCTCCTATTCTTCCAACCATGGAAACAGAAATTTGTCTGGGAAGGAAGTAGGGAACCTGAAACACTTTGTAACCTGTTAAAAGCGTAACTGGTGTATTCGTCCATTTTCACACGGCTGTAAAGATACTACACCACACTGGGTAATTTATAAACAAAGGAGGTTTAATTGACTCGGTTCTGCATGTCTGGGGAGGGCTCAGGAAACTTCTACTCATGGCAGAAGGTTCCCCTTCTTCACAAGGGACCTTCTTCACAAGGCGTCAGGAGAGAGAGAAGAGTGAGTGCAGGGAAACTGCCCTTTATGAAGCCATCAGATCTCGTGAGACTTACTATCATGAGAACAACATGGGGAAAACTGCCCCCATGATCCAATCACCTCTCAACAGGTCCCTCCCTTGACATGCTGGGATTATGGGGATTACAATTTGAGATGAGATTTGGGTGGGGACACAGAACTCAATGCTATCAGCTGGTTTCCAGGAGCCTTTCTCCTTTTGAGTGACCTAAATTTATACAGAAAATGCAAGGCCTGCTCTTTTTTGATGAATGCATAGGACAGAAAGTGAATCAGCACAGAGGCCTGGACAGTCTTTAAGTCTGCAAGCCCTCTGTGGATGTGTGGTCCTGTAGATGATACCTTAATCTTGATTCCCAAGCCAGGTGACACCACGTGGGGCAATAGTAACAGCCTCTTCCAGACCCTTTCTGCCACCTGAAGTCCAGTCAATAGCTGACTCCCCATCCCCAACTTGCTTGCTAACACTTGGATGAGCCAATGTCTCACTTGCTTTGACTGACTAGGAGAAGTTAGTCCTGAGTGGCAACCCTCAATTCTAAAAAGACAAGAAAACTGACCCAACAGAAATGTATTCTGGAGCCAGGAACTATCAATTCGTATGTCAGCTAACCACGAGAGCACCAGCTCTGAGATCATTTCAGCAGCTGTTATGCAGGGACTGGGAGAAGGGCGCCCCTGGCTGTGCAGCACTGACCAGAGGGAGGCTCCTCAGGGAGGCAGGATAGGCTGCTATGCCCTGCAGAGGCTGGGGCGCATCTGCTCCATGCAGGTCATCTGACCCTTGTAGTCAGAGTCCTTTCAGTTAAAAGCAGTGCATTTCCTGTTGTTTGTTAGACAGGTTGTGGTTATTTTGCTTTAATGAAGCTTACAAGAAGCAAACGTGAGCCCAGTTTTTCTGGAAAGAAAAGATTAGGTCGACTCATATGCCAGGATACGAGCCAGGTGAAGGAGCCGGTGCTACCGCCCCACGCAGGGTAGTGGCTGCTTGCCTCTGTTTTGCGTGTCAGCTCCTCAGAAGCACAAAACACCGCGGGCAAGTCCTGCTCCACCCGGACCTCTGGATTTTTACCAGCTTCCCCAGGCGATGCTGATAAACACGGATCTGAGAACCATTGCTCTAGGGCACTTGGGGAGATTTATAAAAGTAATGATGTTTAGGTCCCACCCTCAAAGGATCAGATTTGACTGGGATAGGGTGTAGCTTGGATGTTGAAGTTTTAAAAAAGCTTTTTTTTTTTTTTTTTGAGACAGGGTCTTGCTCTGTCACCCAGCCTGGAATGCAGTGGCATGATCACAGCTCGCTGCAGCCTACCCCAGACTCAGGTGATCCTCCCACCTCAGCCTCCCAAGTAGCTGAGACCACAGGTGCATGCTGCCACACTGGCTAATTTTTTTTTTAAAGCGACGGGGTCTCGCTTTGTTGCCCAGGCTGGTCTCAAACTCTTGGGCTCAACCAGTCTGCCTGACTCGGCTTCCCAAAGCGCTAGGATTATAGATGTGAGCCACTGTGCATAGCCTAAACATTTTAAATGTTTATTAATCAATTTAAAAAATAATGACAGTAACCCACTATCCGTTTTGTGAAAAGTTAAAAAAGTACATTTTTAGAAAATCAGAAATATTTCATTATTTTATATTTTTGCAGATGTCTAATTATCAGCCATAAGAGATGATAGCTGGATTCTCAGGTCTGCTTCAGCATTCAGTGTGTGGTGATTTTTTTTTAATGCTTAGGTTATTTATTTAACAGAAATAAAATCATGCATAGCAACTTATTACTAACAGAAGCTGTTTTATTATTCCTTTTTTTTTTTTTTGAGACAGAGTGTTGCTCTGTCACCCAGGCTGGAAGTGCAGTGGTGCGATCTCGGCTCACTGCAACCTCCGCATCCCGGGTTCAAGCAGTTCTACTGCCTCAATGTCCCAAGTAGCTGGGACCACAGGTGCACGCCACCATGCCCGGCTAATTTTTTTTATTTTTAGTAAAGACGGGGTTTCACCATGTTAGCCAGAGCTTTGGGCCTCAGAAAGTCTTGCCTCTGGTCAGGCTTCTCCCTGAGGAATGCCGTGGAGCAAGGAGCTTCCTGAACCCTGCCCTTGGGGCCTGAATCTCAGGCACAGAACCCCTCACTTCAACACTGAAGCCCAGACCCAACCACCTATCTCGCCACTGCCCTTTTCTCCCACCTTGCCTTGGCTCAAATCCTTGGTCACCTGCGCTCTCCCCTAAGCAAGCTCAGAACTGTGGGCAGGGAGGGAAGTAATACTGGGCTGCCCCTGCACAGCCCGTCTTCAGACCTGCCTGGACGCCACAGCGCTCCCATGCCACCCGCGTGTAGATATTCCTCCCATCACCAACCCTAAGCCCTGGCAGCACTAACCGGTTTTCAAACTCTGTAATGGCATTGACTCCAGAACACCACATAAATGGATTACACAGGGTGCTGCCTCTGAGTTTGCCTTTTCACTCCCTGTGCTTCTTTATTTCTTTCTTTACTTTTTTTTGAGACAGAGTCTCGCTCTGTTGCCCAGGCTAGAGTGCAGTGGCATAATCTTGGCTCACTGCAACCTCCACCTCCCAGATTCAAGTGATTCTCCTGCCTCTGCCTCTTGAGTAGCTGGGACTACAGGCACCCACCACCACACCCTGCTAATTTTTGTATTTTTAGTTGAGATAGGGTTTGCCATGTTAGCCAGGCTGGTCTCGAACCCCTGACCTCAGGTGATCCACCCACCTCAGCCTCCAAAAGTGCTGGGATTAGAGGTGGAAGCCACTGCGCCTGGCCGTGAGTTGACTTTTGATGGGGTACCTTCCTTGTTACTGTGTGAGATTTGCCAGTAGCTGCAAGAAGTAATCATTGCTGATGATCCCTTTTTTCCAGTCTTTTTCTATTTGTTCCATAAACATTGAGTTCTCTACTATGTGCCAGGAAGGCACTGAGGATAAAGAGATGAATCAAATATGCTTCTCACACTCTGACAGCCTTGAAGTCTGGTGGAGGAATCTTACGCCCACAGATTGGTTTACAGACAAAATGGAAGTTTCAATAGAAACTTCCAGATTTTCCGTTGAAGGACCAGAATTTCTGTGTGGGAGGCTCGGGATCTTCATCCAGGTGAGGGATGGGGAAAGTAGCCAGTGGACTGTCTTGGAGCATTGTTTATATACAGAGTTGAGGCAATGGTGATGCCCATAGTGAAGTTGGGGAGGCGGAGAACTGAACCACACCGAACAGTGTGCACTAGAAATTAACCCCAGGCCCCATCTTTCCCGGGCAGTGATGGCTGCCTCAGGCTTGAGACATCTGCTCCTCTGCTGGGGTGGGAACTGGACATCCCTTTCCTTTCTGTGGGACTAAATATCCCCTAGTGGAGGAAAGCTGAGATTCCTTTCTGCTTGTGGTGACAGGAGGTGCGTGCTCGAGCACTCTCCCCAGCCCCAGGATGCTCTGGCTCCAGAGCCAGAGACTGGCTGAAAGGGGCAGGGAGCCGGTGCATCCACACTCGACACTCACACGTGGTGACAGAGAACCTGGATTCTGCCTGCAGTGTGGGAGAAGCTTTGAGGGCCCTGCCTTCTAACCTCAAAGAAGCTTTGAGGTTACAGTGACAAATTTTCCTCCACTCCAAGCAATGAAAAGACGTTCTGTCACCCTGGCTCATTCTGTCCCTCTTCATCCACCCCTTGCTGTCTGGGGTTTATTTTCAGTTGGAAGGACTGGCCAGTTGGGCCTCCCACTCCATTCTCTGGCCCCTGAGGGTCCCTCTCCTCTTCCTTCCGTTGTGGGTTACTAACCTGGAATTGCTGCGGTGGAGACGCACAGAGCCAGCCTGCTCCAGTCTGTTCACCGCACCACTGTGGCAGTCCCTCGTCCCCCTACCAGGTCTACACGGACACGGAGAGCTTCCAGCCACACGGAGGTTTTACTGACCACAATGCCCTGGAACAGAAAGGCTTTCTGAGTGCCAAAGAGGAATCAAATTTGTGGTAAGAACAATGCATACGGAAGTATTTAGGGCCAGGTGTGGTGGCTCACGCCTGTCATCCCAGCACTTTGAGAAGCCAAGGCAGGTGAATCACGAGGTCAGGAGATCAAAACCATCCTGGCCAACATGGTGAAACCCCGTCTCTACTAAAAATACAAAAATTAGCTGGGCATGGTGGTGCATGTCTGTAATCCCAGCTACTCGGGAGGCTAAGGCAGGAGAATCACTTGAACCCTGGAGGCGGAGGTTGCAGTGAGCCGAGATTGTGCCTCTGCACTCCAGCCTGGCAACAGAGCAAGACTCCATCTCAAAAAACAAAACAAAACAAAACAAACAAACAAACAAAAGCAGCATTTAGACAATGCAAAGTTTATGGACAGTGGGAAATTCACTGTGAAGCTGACGAAGCTGAAGCTTCTGAGCTCCTAACCTGTGAAACCTGTATATGGGCCCCTCCTTTTCTTTCCCCCTTTATTAGACAGGGTCTTGCTCTGTCACTCGGGCTGGAGTACAGTGACAAAATCATGGCTCACCGCAGCCTCAGACTCCTGGGTTCAAGCCATAACCTCCCACCTCAGTCTCCTGAGTAGCGAGGACTGCAGGTATACACCAACACACCCAGCTAGTTTTTACATTTTTTATAGAAATGGGGTCTTGCTATGTTGCCAGGGCTGGCCTCAAACTCCTGGGCTCAAGCAATCCTCCCACCTAGGCCTCTCAAAGCACTGGGATTACAGGCCTGGCCTGTGTGGACCCCTTCTTCCTAGGACCCTGGGAAAAAAATCTTAGCAGTGTGCTTATGTGCTTGTATTTTTGTAAAATTGGCAAAAGGGAAATGCATTCCTGTCATTTACCCAGAAGAGAGGCAGACCAGAAATATTAGGTGTTCAGCACCACAGAATACCAGACACAATCGTCAATACCTTGAAGGTCTTTGGAAGAGTTGTGCTTTAGACCTTCAGCCTCTGCCACCGTGTGCATCTGAGAAAGCCCTTTATTCTCTGGAGGGCTGTGTCCATTTATGGAAGAGGTTAATAACGCTAATATTGATTGAGAACGCTTTGCTTGACATGCTCTGTTCTGAGCCCTTTATTCTTCCTCTTGATTCACCAACCATGCTATGAGGTAGGAGCTTTTATGATCTCCAATACACACGGGGAAACAAGCTAAACAGAGTTGTGGTAATTTTGCTTAAAGCTGAAAGTGACCCAGTGACCCAGCAGTCCCACAGATAGTTTTTTGGATGAGCATAGAAACTGACCGTCTGGTATTAAAGCTTGAACCTTATATTTGTTTTATCTGAGTTCCTTCCTCAGAGACCTTCAGGCCTCTCAAAACAGGTGTCAAAGAACTAGAACTCACCAGATCACTACATCCAGACAGTGAGACGCCAGACTCCTCATCCATCACAATTGCTTCTGTGCCCCTTCCTAGTTCCTGCTTTCTTACACATTGTTCCATTTCTTCCCCGCTATAGGACTCCCTAGCTTTAGTCCCTCAGGGAGATGGGCTTGAGACTGAACTCCCATCTGCTCTGCTGCAGCACCTGTTTAAAGCTTCTTCTTTGTCATTACTTGTCATCTCAGTCATCGGCTTTCTGTGCAGTGAGCAGCAGGACCTAGATTGAACCCCTGGCGTTTCGGTGACAAAGCCACGCAATTAGTAAGTGGCAGAGCAGGCAACCAAATCTAGATGTAGGAGTCTGGATCCGGGGCCCAAACTGCAGCTGCTGGCAGCACTGGCAGTTGCCGTTTTACTCAATTTCACACTAGTATATCTTGAATGCCTACTCTGTGCAAGAACCCGCTCATGAAAACCGAGACTGATACACGGAAAACACCTCGGAGGAATCTTAGTGTTTTTAAAAGTATCATCAGATCAGCACTCAAGTAAAAAAGGCATTTCTAATTTATCAAATCTATAAAGGAGGAAAAGTTTAAGATTGCTTAAACATCCGTGTGTGTGTGTGTGTATACATTATATATATATATGCATAAAATACATACCCTTAGATTTTCCTCACAACTGTAACAATTGGAGGCAGTTGGAAGAATTATTAGGATTAAAACCACGTGGAAATCTAATTCTGACCTAAGTCATTGTGTTTTGACCGCAAGGCCTCTCACGCCTCAGAGCACAGTGTGTACGCCTTTGTTCTCGCTGCCTCCTACTGAAATTGTGTCTCCCGTTTCCCAACCCCAGTCCATTAGGTCTGTCCAGCAAAGTTGTATGTGGTTATTACCTGTATGTGTTCTGCCCTACGTGGCCCCTGACACACAGGCTTTCCTTAAGATATTTGTTGCTCTGCTTCTCTTGCTTTTATTTATGAAATAGACAAATGAACAATGATATAAATTAGCTCAAAGTTCACGGTGTTCTTGCTGTTTGTCAAATCCCTTGCCAGGGTACTGGGGAACTGAAATCTCTAAATACTGAGAGTGATACTGAGAAATGCACTTTTAATAACTATCATTTCACCTAAATCTTGTGAAGGGGACACATAGGAAGACATTAACGTAGTGTTTGTTTTTGCTTTGGGTCAAAATAGAAGCTTTTCAGGACTGGAACGCCGGGAAGCAGCCTGACCACTAGTGAGGTCTTCAAGGTCCACAGCAGACAGGTCTGCATTTCCTAACGCTTGTCTTTCCTTCCACCTTCCACGTTCAGCGGGAATTGCCCCATTCTCTGACTATTTCTTTTCTTTTTTTTTTTTTTTTTTTTTTTTT
>NW_012105731.1:1633800-1660500 GCF_000951045.1 Mandrillus leucophaeus | reverse complement strand
AGAGACGGGGTTTCACCGTGTTAGCCAGGATGGTCTCGATCTCCTGACCTCGTGATCCACCCGTCTCGGCCTCCCAAAGTGCTGGGATTACAGACTTGAGCCACCGCGCCCGGCCTGACTATTTCAAGAACCCATTGACTGGTATGTCTTATCTTCTGTCTTGCCTCAGTCATATTCATCCCACATATGCGTTCCAGAATGCTCTTATGAATGAATCAATCTCCTATCTCCTGCCTTAAAATCCTTCCATGGCTCTCCACTGCTTACCAAACAAAGCCCTACCCTTGGCTTTCACAACTCTTCAAACAGGTTCAGCTTCTATTTTCCTTCTGTCTCATGCCAACCCCAAACCACAATTAAACCAAAGTGTAAACAGCTTTTACATAAATCCTGTACTTTTCCTGCTCCTGGTTCCTTCCTGTCTGAAACTGACTTTCTTGATTCTAATCATACATTTTCACAAAATCTTTTTTTTCTTCAGAGACAAGGGTCTCACTCTGCCACCCAGGCTGGAGTGCAGTGGCGTGATTGTAGCTCACTGCAGCCTCAACTTCCTGGGCTCACGCAATCCTCTCAACTTAGACTCCCAAGTATTTAGGACTTCTGGCACGAGCCACCATGCCTGACCACATACATTCTCATAAAAAGCTTAATTTGAATCCCTTCCTCCCTCATCGCTTTTATAGATTGTTGCCTTCTCAGCTTTATACAGATATATCATTACCTTGCAATACAGCTCTTAGTTCCTCTCTTAAACAAGGCCTTGGATGGCAGAAACACATTTTAAACTTTGTGGTATACCCACACCTTGTCCTCCTGCAATGCCCAAAAGTTCCTTAGTGTGTATTCAAAAAAGATAGCATTTGTTGTTGCTACAGACACATATTTTGTTCTCTCTAAACATTGGCTTGTGGTTAATGTCTTGCGTATTTTTTTCATTGGGGATGAGGGGATAGAGTAATGTAACGATGAGTTATAACAGAGTTCCCCAGGCTGGGCACAGTGGCTCATGCTTGTAATCCCAGCACTTTGGGAGGCTGAGGTGGGCAGATAACTTGAGGCTAGGAGTTTCAGAGACCAGCCTGGCCAACATGGTGAAACCCTGTCTCTACTAAAAATACAAAAATTAGTCGGACGTGGTGGCTTGCGCCTGTAGCCCTGGCTACTTGTGAGGCTGAGGCATGAGAATTGCTTGAACCGCAGAGGCAGAAGTTGCAGTGAGCTGAGATTGCGCCACTGCACTCCAGCCTGGGCGACACGGCGAGACTCTGTTTCAAAAACAACAAAAACAAAAAGCAAACAAACAAACAAACAAAACAAGGTCTCCTAAAGTCCCCATCTTTGAATCTTACTTTAATTCTACTTTCACACATCATAAACAATGCTTAGTTTGCCAAGTTATTAATAATTAAAGGAGCTTGCTTTCTAAAAGCCAAACTGGACGAGTTTTATTATTCCAAAATCCAGTTAAGTGTTTAATCAAATATAATTAAACATTTAAAAATAGTTGTAAAGGCTTACAGATAAAATAAAAATCAACTTTAGTAGAACCAGAGGTGGTGAAGGATAGATTTATCACTGTGATTAAAAATATTTAAAAAGAGGCATAGCTTCAGAAAAGGAAACAAAAACTCAAAAAAAATATTCCAAGTGTTTATCATGAAGAGAAACACTGCATACCATTCCTAGACCACAGGCTTCTTAATATGAAACCCAACGAATATTCAAAATTCGAAAGCCTCAGCCCTTGATATTTAGGCAGTCCAGAAGTAGAAATATACCCTGAATCACAGCTTAGGAGTAAGTTTCCCAAATATCCATTTTATCATGATTTACATTCAAAGGTGAGCTACCCAGAGAAACCTCCTGCATCTGCAGCTGTGGCACAGAAAACGACACGGACGGGAGGGCGTTCCCCCATTTCCCCTTCCCACACCTTCGCTCTAGAGTCAGGGAGAGCCTCAATGAAAGTCCCCAGGCCCCTAGAGGAGGGATCCGGTGAACCAGCAAAGTGCAGACTAATCAAGATGAAGTGGATCCAAGAAAGGACTTTGGTTTGATGGTGAATCTTCACTGGTCACCTTTCTGGCATTAGGAAAACAAGGTAGTATGTGTTCTTCCGACATTTCTCATTGAGGCCAGCTCTTCTGGTTCCACTGGGGATTCTGCTCCAGTGTGAGACCCGATGCTGCTACCAACACACAGGGTGCAGGTCCTGCCCTAGAGGAGCTCAGCCCTGGGGTCTAATCCATGATCCCTTTGGAAGAAAGTGGCCCACATGGCACCACTCAACACTGACTGCGGTCGCACTGAACACCAGGCCAGAACAAGTGTGGGCTCTACTCCTGAAGCAGGCTTCTAGAGATCAGCATCCTCATCACTTCATTGCTACCTGTAAGAGGGAGGAAGAAGGAAGAATTTCACAGCAGCAAAGTCTGAGAGTTTAGTAAAGCTCTGACCAGGCTGCTCCAGGCCTAGCTCAGGGTAGCTGCAGATTTAAACCAGAATCATTGCTTTTAGCCTGGGAGAGATGAGATTTTTAGAGACTTCTCTACAAAGTACTGAAAAATGTCCAGAAATAATATTTACTTTTTAAAAAACTTACTGATAGTAAAAATGCTTATGTAAAGTTTAAAAAGGCAGAATAAAAACAGTATATACGAGATACTCCTAATTAAAATTAAAAATGTACCAACAAAGGCAGAGTAAAATGATTAAAAGGAGATATACCAATATTACATTCTGGATGTGGAAACATGAGTGATTTTTTTTTTTTACTTTTCTTTTTCCTTTTTTTTTTTTTGAGACAGTCTTGCTCTGTTATCCAGGCTGGAGTGCAATGGTGTGATCTTGGCTCACTGCAAGCTCTGCCTCCCAGGTTCAAGCAATTCTCTTGCCTCAGCCTCCTGAGCAGCATGTGCCGCCACATCCAACTAATTTTTTGTATTTTTTGTATTTTTTTTAGATGGAGTCTCACTGTCGCCCAGGCTGGAGTGCAATGGCACAATCTTGGCTCACCGCAACCTCTGCCTCCCTGGGTTCAAGTGATCTTCCTGCCTCAGCCTCCCGAGTAGCTGGGATTCCAGGCATGCACCACCGCGCCCAGCTAATTTTTTGTATTTTTAGACAATCGGGGCTTCACCAGGTTGGCCAGGCTGGTCTCGAACTCATGACCTTATATGATCCACCCGCCTCAGCCTCCCAAAGTGCTGGGATTACAGGCGTGAGCCACCAGGCCCGGCCAATTTTTTGTATTTTTAGTAGAGACGGGGTTTCGCCACATTGGCCAAGCTGGTCTCGAACTCCTGGCCTCAAGTGATCCACGCGCCTCAGCCTCCCAAATTGCTGGGATTACAGGCATAAGCTACCGCACCCAGCCTACTTTTCCTAATTTTATAAGGTTTTAACAATAAATAGAAATTTCTTTGGTAATCAGAAAACTGATTTATAAAAGAACAAAAACATTTTCCCTGAAAGGAGGGTATTAATTATTTGCTTCACTTTTAGCAGTGGCCTTTAATGTAAAAAGAAATATAAACTCCCTCGAGCAATCAGTAGTTACATCGTCTCAAATAAAGCATAAATTGTAGATTTATCCAACAGTGAAGTCCATGATGAAACAAAGTGGTAAAGTGATAAATGTCCCAATTCTTTTATAAGTGGGTGATGGTGTGGCCTAAAATAAATGTTTTCCCGCTTATTATTGCAGGGTTGAGAGACAGTCAGAATGAAGGCAAAGTTTCCCATGCACATAAAGCTCTGTGAGAAAGCAATTCCAAGAGTAATGGAAGGACAAAGACTCTGGGGAATTCCGTTTGAACCCTGGCGACTGAGCCCACAAACATCTTTCTGGAATGAGGTTTGAAGCAAGCAGCCGTCTAACCTGGGGTAGCCTGTGACTCTGACATTAACACCAGAGTGGTGGGTCTCAATGTGTGGTTCTCAGACAAGCTGCGGCAACCTCACTTGAAGACTTGTTGGAGATACAAATTCCCAGGCCCGCACTAGACCCTCTGGGGCAGAAGCTCTGGGGCTGAGGCCCGCAATCTGTGCTCCCATGCCCTCCAGGCGATTCCAGCACAGGCTGAGGTTTGAAAACAGTGCTGTGAAAGGGGCAGGGAAGCCCCATTATATAATGTTTCCAGCAAGGCAGCCTCACGTTGCTTCACTGAAGTCACTCGAAGAAGCCTCTGCTCCTCCCGCTTTTCCAAGAGTCGTGTCATTTCAAGACGTCCGCACTGGCTGTAGAGAGTGGAGACAGCCTGGCTCTGAGCCTGACCCCAGTGGCTTACATGTTTCCTAGACAGCATGTCTGTGACTACCAAGATACCCATATACTGATGGTTTATTTTATTGAAAAATACACTAGTAATATTGAGACAGGTATCTTTTAGGCCATCTGGCTGATAATCAATATAGAGCTACTGATGACCATACGGGCTCACATTCGCCCTGTACATCACTGTTCTTGGATCCCTGAGGACCACACACACTATCACCTTAGAGAAAACCACAGCTGTAGTTTTCAACATGCTTTCTCATCCATCATCTCAGTTCACCCTTCTCGCAAATCTACAGAAGAGCAGTAGCAGAGTGATCCGATGCCCACCCACGGTGACGAAGCTGAGTCTCTGGACTCTAGGCTGGGGCTGTTTTTGTGCACCAAGCCCCTGCCAGAGCAGCTCTGTGGAAAGGGAGGGAGGAGGAAGCCTCGAGACAGACAGGGCTTGACTGGACCCTGAGGTCCGGGAGGCATGGGGACAGACACACTGGGGAAAGCAGCGATACCGCCCCCGTTCTGAAGGAAGAGAATAACCCCTGGCAATTTTTACCTTCTAGAATCTGGTGGACCCTGGAGTCCCGCATGTACTGCTGAACAGCGTAATCCTTCAGGTAGCCGTAGCCCCCGTGCATCTGTAAGGCCTGGTTGCAGATCTGCAGGGAGACAGGGATTAGACGTCTTGGACTCCGGGAAGACTGTGGAGCAAGCAGCTTCCCTTCCTACCCCAGCCCACGATCTGGCAGCCCGCCGTAAACTAATGAAAGAACCACAAACAGCCAAGCTCAAACAGGGCCTCCACATTCTGTATGGTTAGAGACAAGGAAGGTTCACCTACTAAACTTGTCAGTCCCCACCAGACAGGCGACTCAAAGCCCTCTGGCCCTCTGGCTTATTACCTGCCAGGCACAAGCTGCCCACGGCCACCCTGGCTGGGATGAGAAGTAGTTATGGTTCCCCCTAGCGGCAAAGCAGCCTCAGTGTAGCTCCGCCCTGACAATGTAAACACGGCAGAGTGCTAAATTTGGGCTGCTGTGAACCTTCCAAAGGTGGTGTCTCACCTAGAACACAACCAAACAATAGTGACGTAACGAAGTGTGTAATGGCATGCAGCAGACCTGAAAGCCAGCGATGAGCGCTCCCACGCAGGCCGCTCCTGAGTTAATTTATATCCTTCAGCTTAAGGTGATCCCCATGGCATTCCAGAGGCCTTTGTTCCAAAGCTGACTCACGCCTCTCAAGACCCTGGGCCTAGAGGCTGTTCCCTGTCCACCCCAGCAGAGCCAGAGGAATCACTTACAGCAAAGCATTCATCTGTAGCAAAGAGCTTGGCCATGGAGCACAAGGCCACTGCCTCTTTCCTCTCTTCCTGCAGAGCCACTGCTGCGTTGCGGATCATCAGCCGTGCGGCCACCAGCCTTGTTGCCATATCAGCCAGCGTGAACTGCAAGTACTGCAGCACAGGGAGAAGAGAACCAGACAAGACTGAGGGGCTTAGACCAGCACCTGGTGCAGGAGCCTTGCTGAGACATCTCTGACGCACCTTCTTCTAAGTGATCCAAAGCTTCACAGTCTCTTGCTTTTTCTAGAGGAAATTTATTGCTTTAGAAGTGCTAAGTCCACTTCACCCACCCAACACTCTAGTATCAGTAAAGATATCCTGAGAGAAGATGGACAGAAATAAAGCACAAGCTCTGGCTAGGACAGTGGTGGGACTGGCAGAGGAATTTCCTGGCTTCTCTCCTAGAAAACGTGGGCCCTAGAGCAGGTCCCGGGCTGCAAAGAGTGGAAAGCCATGTGGAGGCAAGGGAGAGGTTACCTGGTTACTGGCCAGAGGCTCTCCAAACTGCTTCCGGACCTTGAGGTGGTCTCGGGTGAGGATGACAGAGGCGTGGGCAGCCCCCAGAGAGCAGGAAGCTAGAGGGGAAGAGCGCCGACGTTCCAACTGAGCTGGAAAACAGCACTGCCGGTCCCGGACTGCCACCTCCCTGCCGCACCCCTTCGTGTCTCACCAATATTGATCCTCCCTCCGTTCAGTCCTTTCACGGCAATGAGGAAGCCCTGCCCCTCGTCCCCAATTCTGTTGGCCAAAGGGACAGCACAGTCTTCGAAGATCACAGCTCGTGTTGGCTGGGAGTTCCACCCCACCTGGCAAAAATCAGGGACTGTGTGGCTGCCCAACAATCCAGCAGGTAGGGCAGCCTTCCCTGGATACAGAAGCCTGTGAGGGATGGGTTTCAGCACCCGTGACTTAGACCCGCGAGAACTTAAAATGAGGAGAAAGAAAAAGTTCAGGTTTAAAGGCCTGTCAGCAGTCAGAAAGATATCTGTTTCAGCTAAACATTTCCGAACGTATTAAGAGAATCTACTTTCTAATGTCTACCCTACCTGACTTACAAACACTTCTCACAAATTCCTTCAGGATTGTGACACCAACTGCCCTCAATTTCAGTGCCTCTAATTGAAAACCACAAATTATCTAAAATCTAGTTCCTTTCTGGCTCTGAAAATATGACTGCCTTTACATTATTTCCTTGCTCTCTTTTGTTGATAGGATAAACTTCATTTCTAAGCCTTTTATTGAAGGTCTTCCTGCCCAGGAGTTAGCATGGGCTTTGCATGTGGGAGAAGCCTAGGAAATGGCTGCTGTGTTACCAGAGAAGGGGGTGTTAAGATGCATAACACCTTGTAGTTACGGAGGATCAGGAAGGATCCTGTAGGAAAATATGGAAACCTGAGGAGCTGTGAGAGATACACTTAGGAGTCATTTCATCACCTGCCTTCTCTCACAAAGTCCCCCCATAACAGTACAAACTAGAGAGAGATGACCGCTTTCAGCATCTGGTCTAAACAATCTGAATGGGTCTTGAGCCCTTATTACCAATTACGGTTACGTAATCACAGGTCTCCTGTTCATGCCCTGGCCATGGCGGTTCTTCATCCTAGACGTGCCTTACTTTTCAAAATACTTATAGTACCTAAGTGTCCTTCTTAGGTTGTGAAATACCCACAATGATCTCTAATGAGTTTTACTTTATTTTTAATCAAAGAAGACAAAGGGACCACGTGCCTTCCATTACTGAGACTTGTGGTCAATACCAGGTCTTCTCTCAGTGTCTCTTCCGGGAGCAGCAAAGCGCAGCAACGTAAGAAGCTGGATAGGAACACAAGCCAAAAGGAGAGGCAGGGAGGTCGGAACACTGACTGACAGGTGGCTTGTAGACTTCACTGGCAAAAGCTGTCACTCTCCCCAGAGGCCTGGTGTTTAACAATGCCCTGTTATATTTTATACGCTCCTGTTGAAAATCCTCATAGAAACAACTGCTTCGAAGGTAGGTTAGCAAGTATGCAAACCTGTTTTCTGAAATAGCGCAGGAGTTGGGCTGGCAGGTGGCAGTCTCATAACCTGAATTGTTTCCTGTTCGACAGCCACTCACCTTTTTCTCCTTCTTGCCAAAGCTGAGGCCAGGGGTCCCCTTCTCAACAACTACGCATGAGATGCCCTTGGGGCCTGGTCCTCCCGTTCGACACATGACCACATAGATGTCTGACTCGCCACCACCGCTGATGAAGGCCTGGAGGGGTAAAAGGGGTGCAATAGGACTAGGGAATGCATGAGTTCTCACAGCATCTGGGAACACCACTGGGGTCCTCCTAACAATAAGGTCTAATGGCACAGAGACTGAGGAGGGGTAAAAGGTAGCTGCAGTGACTGCAGAATCAGAGATACAGTTCAACAGAGTATTAAAAGGATAGACAAAAGTCAATGAAATGATCTGGAATCAGACTAGGAGAGAGAGAAACAGTGAGAATAAAGAAAGATAAATGGGTCAGAGGTTCTCTTCCCAACACATAAAAATCCTATGGGAGTATTAACCCACAGATGTGAAGGAACCAGAGGGTGTCAGGAGGAAGCTGGGAACAATTTCCAAGGTGCTCTGGAAGGACGCACACTAGTACCTTGGAGCCATTGAGGATGTAATGATCTCCCTGTTTCTTAGCGGAGGTCAGAAGAGAGGCAGCATCACTCCCGCTTCCTGAGGAGGGATCAAAAGGCAGCAGAGAGAAGCTGAGAAATTCAGTGAGGTCGAGGGAGCCCAGCACAATTCTATCTCCTAGGAAATCTTCCCTAAACAGACACTGCTCAGAGTGTGCCAATGCAAAATCCAGGTGGCCAAAGGAACGCTCTGTACTTGGTGGAAACTGCTCTCATCAGTCAGGCCACTGTCCACCTCCCAACACACCAGATAGGTCTCTTGGTCCTTGTGACATCAGGTCATAGGACTCTATTACTCCTCACCCAAACAGCTTGATAAACAGGGGCTCAACGTGTCAACAGGCTGGGAGGAGTGCTCGGTGACGCCGTCTGAGCAGGAAGCATATCTCCCTGCTGTATCTCAGTGCAGTGTGGCAAACCCACCTGGTTCAGTGAGGCAGTAGGAAGCAAACTTCTCCATAGTACAGAGCGGTGGGCAAAATTTGTGCCTCTGTTCCTCATTTCCAAAGCTATCAATCATCCAGGCACACATGCTGACAGGTACACCAAGAAGAAAAGACATTGGCAGAAATAAAGATGGGAAAGAAAAAAAATTGGGGGAGAAGGGGAGACAGAACAAAGGGCAGGGCAGTAAGCAGAAGAGTGGGAGGGGGAAAGTCACAACTGGGAAGATTCTTTAAAGGAAAAGGCTGGATTAAAACATATTCCTGGAATAAGAACTACCCAGAGATAACCAGGCTGAGGCACTTCTCACCAGGATGTCTGTACTACTTCTAGTCGGGTTACAGGAGCCTCTAAAAATCAGAGAGTTATATGTACTTTCTATGAGTAGTTTCTATTACTTCTCAACTCACTGGCAGTTCCATCTCCGGATTGAGGAAAAAAGTGAGGGGGCCAGGCGTGGTGGTTCACGTCTGTAATCCTAGCACTTTGGGAGGCTGAGGCAGGCGGATCACAAGGTCAGGAGTTTGAGACCAGCCTGACCAACATGGTGAAACACCATCTCTACTAAAAAATACAAAAAAATTAGCCAGGTGTGGTGGCGTGTGCCTGTAATCCCAGCTACTCAGGAGGCTGAGGCAGGAGAATCGCTTGAACCCAGGAGGCGGAGGTTGCAGTGAGCCAAAATCATGCCACTGCACTCTAGCCTGTGCGACAAAGCGAGACTCCGTCTTAAAAAAAAAAAAGAAAAAAAAAAAAGAAAAGGGTGAGAGGACCCCGATCACGTTATTGGAGAAGTCTCCTAGTACCAGCTCAAAATAAGATTTCTGAGAAAGCTGGCTGACCTGATTCCCTAAGCAAAACACAGGACGACAGAATCAAGTCCAACAGGCAGCAGCAGACCTAGCGTGTACTTTTTTTTTTGTTTTGAGACGGAGTCTCACTCTGTCGCCCAGGCTGGAATACAGTGGTGCGATCTCAGCTCACTGCAAGCTCCGCCTCCTGGGTTCACGCCATTCTCCTGCCTCAGCTTCCCGAGTAGCTGGGACTACAGGTGCCCACCATCACGCCCGGCTAATTTTTTGTATTTTTAGTAGTGACGGGGTTTCACCATGTTGGCCAGGCTGGTCTCAAACTCCTGACCTCATGATCCACCCGCCTCTGCCTCCCAAAGTGCTGGGATTACAGGCATGAGCCACTGCACCAGGCCCCTGTAAGTCCAGTTCCTTGAGGACACTCAGCCTCAAAAGATCAATCTTTTTCCTATGAATCTGAACTCTCACAGTCAGCCCATGTGGGTACTTCATTGTGCCTTCCAAGCTTGGGCACTCACTTGTGGATGCTCATATAGGCTGTGGTGCTGGTGCAGCCTGTAGCCAAGGCTTCAAAAATGACAGAGGTATCAAGCCGTGACAGTCCAGACCCACCCACATCTGTTTGTACGTAGACCCCTCCGAAGCCTAGCTGGGCTGCCTTCCGCATCACATCCACCGGGAACAGCTCCTATGTACAAAAGAGAGCAGGGTCATCAGCAACTGGTTCAGAGACGGCCTTCCTTTTAGAGGGTTCAATGAGGGGATTAGGGTGCTTGCACATGGGAGAGCACACGAATTCTCTTAACATGCCTGTTTGTCATCTTACAGTGGTTATCAGTTAACATGGGTCCTGTAAAAACTTCTTCTGGCATTAAGAAGTTTCTTTTTATTATCGATAGAACTGCCTTAGTTTTATATCCAAATCTTTATTCAAGTAACAAAAAAGAGTTATGTACAAGATGATCAGGATGCCTTCTAGGAAAAATCATCCACTACCATATTCTTACTTGCAGTAAGAGTTGGTAAGTGGAGGAGACATTTAACACTTAGATTATTAGGAGACGAAGATAAAGGTCTGCCTGAGACATCTGTTAGAACGTCTAAGCACAAGAAAAACTCCTACCTTCTGGTCCCACCCTGCCATATTTGGAGCCATCTCCCGGGCAGCAAAGTCAAAGGCCACTTTCTGAAATTCCTTCTGCTCTTCATTAAGTCCCAGGGAAGCTGTGGGCAGGATTTTGCATATACTCAGTTCCAGGGCAGGGTCAGGGAAGAGTTGCCAACAAGAAGCATGAAGCTGTGAAACTGGATCTACTGTAGTATTTCCCATACACAGTACAGCCTTTAACAGCTAGAGAATGGCATATTCTATCATTATTCCACTTGTCATATGGAGAAAGGACAGTTCTCACACACATCCAGATCAACCTAGAACAGGATAGGGGACTTCCAGACATCTCTTATCCTAGACACTTAGTAAAATGCAGTTGTAGACCCAGAGGTCGAGGCCACAGTGCTAGAATTTTGGTTATTATAACTGGCACTAAAGAGCACTATGGGCCGGGCGCGATGGTTCACGCCTGTAATCCCAGCACTTTAGGAGGCCGAGGTGGGCAGATCACCTGAGGTCAGGAGCTCGAGACCAGCCTGGCCAACATGGAAAAACCCCACCTCTACTAAAAATACAAAATTAGCCGGGCGTGGTGGCACATGCCTGTAATCCCAGCTACTTGGGAGGGTGAAAAAGGAGAATCGCTTTAACCAGGGAGGCTTTAACCAGGGAGGCGGAGATTGCAGTGAGCTGAGATCGGGTCATTGCACTCTAGCCTGGGGACAGAGCAAGACTCTGTTTCAAAAAAAAAAAAAAAAAGAAAAAAGAGCATTATGGGAAGACTATGGTGCCACACTTGACGATAATTTACTTCAGTGCCTACAAGCGATGCAGTCCTTACAAAAGAACACAAGTGCAGGTGCCAGAGTCTGTTCCTCGGGACAAATCCGGGCATCAGTAATGGCTGGCTATGCAAACCTGGAGAGGGCACCGTGTTTTGTGATCAGTACTCTCATTAAAACAGGAAAGTCAGAAATCAAGAGTTCTGAGGATTAATCATCGGGCTGCCTTGAGAAGCTCAGAGCAGAAACCTATGTTGGGTATTACTCTCACGAGCAGAGTTAGGGATAAACAACTCATGGTTCTCTGACCGGGGTCAGGCCATTTATTCACACAATTTTGTACAAGAGTTGCTGTTGCTATAGACCATGGCTCAAAGATCATTCCCAAAAGAATGTTTATTGGGTGTTTACCAGGTAGCAGTGCTGGGGTTACAAAAATAAATATGATCCGGCCAAGCGCGGTGGCTCACGCCTGTAATCCCAGCCCTTGGGGAGGCCAAGGCAGGTGGATCACTTGAGGTCAGGAGTTCAAGACCAGCTTGTCCAACATGGTAAAACCCTGTCTCTACTAAAAATATAAAAATTAGCTGGGCATGGTAGAGTGTGTCTGTAATCCCAGCTACTTGGGAGACTGAGGCACAAGAATTGCTTGAACCTGGGAGGCAGAGGTTGCAGTGAGCTGAGATTGCACCACTGTACTCCAGCCTGGGCGACAGAGCAAGACTCCATCTCAAAAAAGTAAATAAAAAGATCCATTCACACAAAGGATGACCTCAATGGTAGTAATGCATTTTATTTCAATCCTAGCAAGAGTTCATTAAATGCTAACAAATCTTCTGTAAATAGCTACTTCCTAAAACAAATAGTTCAGGGAACCACAGGCTTAAGAAATAAATCTGAGTTGCAGTCTATTGGAAGTAAATAGTTTAATGGAAATCATATGCATAAGTAAACACGACATAACTACCTAAGTTCCCACAAGGAAATACACTATAAAAACAAAACAAATACCACCATTCATGAACTTTGCCAGTTACTAGCAGAGTTCAAGATGCCAATACATACATACTAAAGAGGTAAAGCTAAATAGAAAAACAGTCCAAATGAAATGGGAAAAGCCTTTTACTGCAGAGCAACTCAAGTGTAAGCAAGATGCAAACAACAATACCCACCTCTAAATAATTCCTTATCTGCTTTGGTATCAATCAGGGTAATCTTAGTTATCAAATTCTAAGTGCTAGGACAGGGCAGCACCTCTTGAATGAATTTTAAGACATGGAGAAGAAAACAGTATTCTATGCCTTACTGTACTTTATAGATCTGATGTCTAAGGGACTTACTCTGTTGTAAAGAAAATTGTCATTTATTTAAAATAAATTAAAAATATTTTAGAGGAAAAAAGTGTTTATAAAGGTGCTTGGCAGAGAAGTCACAAACTGGCCGGGTCTCCACCACTCCTTGTTACATTCACATTATTGTTCAGAGCCTAAAGACACTCAAGTTTGTCGGCTCCGGTAGAGTCTCTCACTTGCAGTAATAATTATTTTTCCTGCATGAGTTTCAACACTAAAAGTGTCTTACAGCCAGAGGTATTAAGATACCACATCTTTGTGTGTGAGCAAATCTTGTATGACCTGGAGCTCTTGTTCAGCTGCGACCATCAGTACCCAGCCAGCTTCTTACATTCTCACTACCTTTATGACCCACTGTTATGAATTTAAAAACCAACGAGCCCAACAACAACAACAAAGTCCCAAGTTTCTTCATTTCTCTAAGCACCCGAGGGTGACCGGCCGCAGGAGGACCCGCGCGGGGGTGACGGGCCGGAGGGGGGCCCGCGCGGGGGTGACGGGCCGGAGGGGGGCCCGGGCGGGGGTGACGGGCCGGAGGGGGGCCCGCGCGGGGGTGACGGGCCGGAGGGGGGCCCGGGCGGGGGTGACGGACCAGATGGGGACCTGGATGGTGGTGACCGACCGGAGGGGGCAGCCCGGCGGGGGTGACCGGCCGGAGTGGGAAGACGGGCCGGCGGTGACGGGTCGGAGCTGGGAGCCGGGCCGAGGGTGAGCGGCCGGAGTAGAAAGCCAGGCCGGGGGAGTGACTGGCCGGAAAGGGAGCTGACGCCGGGCGGACTGGATGGAGCGGGGAGACTGCAGTCCCTCGCGGACATATGTCCGCCAGGGCTCTGGACACCTGTCCTCCTGCCCGCCCAGGAGATCCTTACGGTCGATGCATGAGCTCAAGCTCCGGTGGCCGGTCTGGACGAGGGCCCGGAGACCGCCGGGCAGGCAGCCGAGGCTCGCCCCGAGGCGCCGGCAGCCTGTCCCCAACATCGTCACTGCAGCTTCGCGTTCAGCTAAAGGCCTGAAAGCCTCCGACCTCCGCTGCGCTCTCACTAGCTGTGCTTGCGACCCGGCATCGTCTGCCCCACTGCACCCTGGGGGTTGTAGTCCTCCCACGAGCCCTGACAACCCACGTGCAAGGTGGGCTCCAAAGGGGGCCACGACTACAATTCCCAGAAGTCCTCGGGGCCTCGGCGCCGCAGAGTCGCACCGCCCACCTAGCGCCGCGGGGTTACGCTGCACAGCCTCCGGCGCGGGGGAGGCGGACCGCGGTCACGTCTGCAGAGTGGTGGGTTTGTAGCCGGTAGATTACTTTATCATCTATCTTGTCCGTTCAGTTGCTCCTCATAATTAGCAAGGATAACAAGGTAACACAAGGCTTACTTACATTCACCCAACAGAAGTGCCTCTGTGGAGCCACTTCCCAGTGAGCTGGAACTGAGAGAGGGGTCCCTGGATGAGGACCAAGCAAAGAACCGAGAAGAGTTTAGGGGCAGGTTATGCGAGACGGAAATGGCGCAGATAACGGAGGGAAGGATTTGAGGGGCTCAACACAGTGTCTGTGTTTCGCAAAAGTTGGAGACATTCTAGGCTGCCTCTCGTTGCCCCCATCTCGCTCTGCGCGGGTTTTGGAGGACATTAGATTCTTTCTTGTATCTCCGTTGATTCCAGAATCTTCCGCACTTCAGTCTCCTGCAGGGTGACCATGTCGAGACCTCGGAAGAGGCTGGCTGGGACTTCTGGTTCAGGTGAGCTGCCCCCAGGCTGCACAGAGGCAGCTCAAGAAAGAGCCTTTCTCGAAGAACGTGTTTAATACTCTTCATTTTTCACTCCCTGCTTGTTGAGAGAACCCTTTGTGATTTTTTATTAACTTATCCTTAATCACTCTCCATCTTCTTTACGTGTCTCACCAAGCTCCTACTTAAGAGTCTTTTTCTTGTTTATTCAGGCAATGGTTGTGACGCACAAAGACTGTTTGCGATACCAGGTGGCGTGCTAAAGAACAGAAATCCCCTGGTGGCGGGTAAACTGCAAACGTGATGGGGTTCAGGGGAATGGATTGCTACGGTTGTGGAGGGAGGAATCACAGGAAGGCCTGGAGAAGGACGTGTAATTTGAGCCCAGCCCTGAAGAATGGGAGACTTTCCATGGGCAAAGTTTAGTACTAAGAAAACGTGAGGTCGTTTTTATATTCACAAAGATGGATGGCACTCTTAAGTGGATGGAGGAGGAGGAACATTGGAAGGTGCAGGAAGTACCTCTTTTGGTAATGACAGGGGTTCCAGATACACTACAGTACATTGCAGTTATGTATCAATATGTGGTGTTTGCAGTGTGCCTGTTAACTCCTAAGGGGCCATCAGGAAACTAGGTTAGGAAAGTATACTGGATTCAGAGCATTAGATATCCATAAATAATATTTAATGACAATTGATGTAGGGACTTTGACTAAATTCAGAGGCAGTATAGTTATTCAGTAGCTTCAGACAGACCTCAGTGACAGGTGCTGACCTCATATCTTGACTCCGCCATTACTGGATGTGTGATCTGGAGCATGCTTCCCAGATGAAGAGTACATCTCACAGGTTACGTAGATAAACCGAGTTAAGGTTAGGGTAACACACAGACCTTGGGCCCTGTCATATAGTAATCAAACTTAGCTACTGAATGCCTACTGTGTTCCAGGCACATTCTAATTGTCTTGGGATGAAAGCGAATCATCACCATTTCTACAATGTCCTGAATGAACTGTTTCTTTCACCTGTTATTGGCACCTTCAAGGAGCAGAAAGGAGACGGGCCATGAGCCACAGTGAGCAAGAGGGGAAGAAGCATGAGATGAGAATAATAATGCTTTTATTGAGCATTTATTGTAATGCCAGGCATTGTCTAGGCCTTTTGTATTATCTCATTTAAGCTTCAAAATAGTTGCAAGTAGGTGCTTAGTTTCCTTTTTCCTATGCAAAGGCATAGCAGAGAGAGTGAGGAAAGGAAAACATTGACTACTGCCAGGACCTTTAATCCTGAACAGCCCTGTAAGGTGTTCTTATCCTACTGAATACGTAACCCAGAAGATATCCTGTAAGGTAGGTATTCTTGTCTAATTTTTATAGATAAGGAAAGCTTCTTAATGGTAAGATTAAGGTCCTGCAGCTGGTAATGGATCCATGATTTGAATCCAGGCCTGACTCCAAAGCGTAAGCTTTTTCCATTATGAAACATTGCCTCTAAGAAGCATGATCTTTTCTTTTGCTTCTCCTGTTGCAGACAAGGGACTCTCAGGAAAACGCACCAAAACTGAGAACTCAGGTGAGGCATTAGCTGAAGTGGAGGACTTCAACCCTCAGAAGACTTCAGCCACTAAAAACTGTGTGAAGAATCTAAGCAGCCACTGGCTGATGAAGTCAGAGCCAGAGAGCCGACTAGAGAAAGGTGTAGATGTGAAGGTGAGATCCTTGACCTGTCTCCAGTCCCTTCATGGTGGTTTTTAAATGGGGTTCCATCCCCAGCTTCTCTTTGAAGGGTAGGAAAAAGGTAAAAATGAATAAAATCGGCAGGGTTTATTATCATCAACTGGTTTATGAACCTATCTAGGGCAGGGGTTGGCTAACTTTTGCTACAAAGGGCCAGACGGTAAATTTCGTAGGCTTGTGTGTGTTAGTCTGTGTTGCAACCCTGCCCTTGTAGCAAGAGAGTGGCCAGAGATAATACATAAACAGCTGTGGTTGTGTTAAAGTTCAACTGTATTCACAAAATCCAGCATGGGGTTAGATTTGCCCTGAAGGCTGTAGTTTGCCAACCTCAATCTTAGGTTACCTTTCTCTGACCACCTGCCATGCTCCTAGGTGTCTCCCTGCCAACAGCTGATGTATATTTCAGGGAATTTAATATAGCCTGGGAAAAATATAAGCAGAAATATTATAGAAGAAATATAAAGTGAAATGCAAGTATCCAGCAGATTACTTTATCATCTAGATTATTCATTCAGCTAATCCTCATAATTAGCAAGGATAACAAGGTAACACAAGGCTTACTTACATTCACCCAACAAAAGTGTGTCTGTGGAGCCACTTCCCAGTGAACTACATATTTCCTCTATAGCCAGTGGCCCCTCTCACTGTTGGGGAAGGAACTGTCTGCTTCCATATATGCTAACTAACTGGCCAAGGATTGTTTAATGATTGAATTTATTTTCTCTTGCCTAGTTCAGCATTGAGGATCTCAAAGCACAGCCCAAACAGACAACATGCTGGGATGGTGTTCGTAACTACCAGGTAAGAGGGTAAGGAGGAGGTTCCCTGAGACCCAGGTGGGATAAATGCCTGCCTCCTCCTCATGACTTACTCAGTAGCAGAACCTCTTGGCCAAGGTTGCCTTTTTCAGAACCAAACCTGATAATGTATTTAAAAATGCCTTAAGTGTGCCGCATGAAATCTGCAATTTGCCTGTGTTCTGGCCAGTGTCCTGGTAAAAGTCTGGGTGTCCTGGCAAAGGAGATGGACTTTCTAATGAATTGAGAAGTGCAAACAAGAAAAACCCATCTATTAAAAGCAGACTTGATGTCTGCTAAAAGCTAGACCTTTCCAGCTGATGGGAGGATAGTTACTGTTTCTTCTCCCCTGAGACAGGCTCGGAACTTCCTTAGAGCCATGAAGCTAGGAGAAGAAGCCTTCTTCTACCATAGCAACTGCAAAGAGCCAGGCATCGCAGGACTTATGAAGGTTAGTTGGACAGGTTTTGGTGTGAATCCCTTTCCCTCCAGGGAGACTAACTTAAGTAGATATAAAGGGATACACCTTAATTAGGTAACAAAAAAGTACACTCCCCCCCACCCCATCCCCTTGTACAGGAGTAGGGAAAAACTGCCCTGGCCCGTCCCTATATGACAACAACTGAAAACAAAGCAGGCCTTCATTTCAGGTCCCACCAGCAGACTTCACTCCACCTCTAAGTCTTGATCTCACTTGAAAACAGGCCTGATAGTAGCTCCTCCAAACTTATCAGGATAAAATTACTAACTCTGCAGGTGGGAAAAAAACAGTGGTACCAGTAATAACCTTTGCCATTTGTTTTGAGAGCACATTTTTAAGATTTTTGTAAAAACAGTTGATTTCCTAGTCTATATATTAGACTTTATATTATTTCCAAATTTCTGAGCCCCCATTGGCTCTACAGCAAGGCAGATGGGGTAAGAATGTTCAGGGTAAGAAATGAAATTTGGATATGGATTAAAGATTGGCTGTGGAGCTGACTGCAGGCAAATGATTCAAAACTTTTGTTTTGGTTTCAGATCGTGAAAGAGGCTTACCCAGACCACACACAGTTTGAGAAAAACAATCCCCATTATGACCCATCTAGCAAAGAGGACAACCCTAAGTGGTCCATGGTAAAGACTCTGCTTTCCATTTCATGACAGGGGAAGGATGAACAAGGGGAGGAAGACGGTTGGGCTGACTGTAGGTCAAGGTACACAGCCCGGCACTTACTCAGATGAGGTGATACTGATGAGATAGGAGCTTCCTGCAGGCGGTTAAAAATACAGTGGGCAGAGTCAGCCTAGACACATCTTTCTATCATGTACACTATTGTCACTAGGTGGATGTACAGTTTGTTCGGATGATGAAGCGTTTCATTCCCCTGGCTGAGCTCAAATCCTATCATCAAGCTCACAAAGCTACTGGTGGCCCCTTAAAAAATATGACTCTCTTCAGTCGCCAGAGATTATCAATCCAACCCCTGACCCAAGGTAAGAGTGGGCCCTCTCCTATATCGTCCGTATACCAGAATGACCTCATGAATTCCCACTTACTAGCTGATGAAACTTGGGCATGGTACTTCACCTTTCTGTCAGCATCCTCACCTGCAACATCCATGAGGGAGGGAATGTGGCCTGAGTTACCTGTTAGTATTACCCAGTACTCTACAGTGCTTGGCACCTGGTAAATAGTTTTGAACAAATGACTGCTCGCCTTAGCACCACGTAAAATGTACCTGTGCCTGGCACAACTTTCCTGTTCAAGAGGAGACATTAATACCTAATTCTTCCTTTTTCCTTTTTTTTTAATAGAAGAGTTTGATTTTGTTTTGAGCCTGGAGGAAAAGGAACCAAGTTAACTGAGATATTACTGCTGGAATGGGCAAGAAATTACTCCAAGACAAAAGAAGGTGGGTGGGGGGGGCTTGCTTGTTATGCTCACCTGGGCTTGTGTAGCTAAGTAGTTTTTGTGTACTTTTTTCAATAAAATAATATCAAAGTTGAAAAATTTTTCTTCTAAAACCACACTGAGTGCAGTGGGATACCCCCCGCTGCAGACCTCTTACCTCCAGGCGGGCTCCTCTGGCCGCTCCAAGATGCAAGGCTGCCTCTGCCATCTTTCTTCATGATCACTAGTAGTTCTGTAGCAAATTGCAGGATGTAGGGCTGAGACCCTCAGTCTGGTAACACCCACTGGAATGAACTTTTCTTTCTACACCAGTCTTGCTCACCTGCCCCTTACATCATCTGGCTCCCACAGAGGTTTAAACCATCCCATGAGCAGTTCTAGGTAAATTGCCAGATAGGGATAAGAACTGAATTCATTTCTCAGCCATATGCTTGTCTCAAACAGGTGGCTAATGAAGTATTCATCATTTTCCACCAGGAGCTATACAGGGAGAGCACAGGCACTATGCAGGGAAATCAGGGCGGGGATTTGTCTTTCCCCGAGTGTCAGAGATGGGACCATGTAAGACGGAAGAGACCACAGAGCTTGGTGGACCATGGGCACAATGCCTCCAAAGCCACAGGGGCTTCCTTTAATCAGAAAGACCATTAAAACAAATGTTCTTCTTTTAAAATACAGCCATTGAAAAGATGACACATTAAGAAACATGTAAACACTGCAGCTGCTTAATTACAAGTTGCACTGCTTGATTTAGTACCTATGCACTCCCAGGTTTGGGGACCTTAAGAGAGGGGGACAGGAGCCTCCCCTCACTTTCACAGTTGGATAGAGAAGGCAAGACTGTGGGTAGAGTAAGAGAAAACAGAAGACCTGGCTTGTGCACAGCGCCTGAGAGAATCAAAGCAAATTCTACCTTCTAGTTCTCCCAGAAGAAAGGTTTAAGATGTTAGGAAGGTTGGAAAATGAACGTGTTTTGTCAGTTGGGAGGCAAAGGAATTGACAAACGCTTCTAGTTAGAATATCAGCTAGGAAAAGGAGGCATACAGAGCCTGACCTCATGCTCTGAAAAGGCAAGGAACCCAGAACCTGCCTCCCTCACCCACTTAAGCCCCAACCTTGATCATCAAGGGCAGCGCATGGGTGGTCCTGTTCCCATGAGGATTGTGCGTCGCACCTGAACACAGGACCCAGCATGGGGGAAACAAGCTTGCCTTCCTTGGTTCTGCTGCCCCCAGTCACCCTCCCAGGCTACCCCAAATGCCTCTCCCTCCAGTCTCAGCTCTGATCCATGAGCCCTGTCAAAGGCCTGAGACTGCACTGATCTCAGGAAAACAGGAGTCTTCCTTTCCCACACTAACTGAAAGGTGACACAGGAACCAACTCCTAAACTTTCCAAATTACTGAGAACTCCGACCACCAAATGCTGCACCTGTTGGCCAGTGGGACCTGCTTGGTCTTTCTATAAAGGGAAGGGAGGCCAATAGGAGAGTAATGCCTGTCATTTCCAGGGGAGGCAGAAAAAGGACACTAAACAACTTTGCTACCATAGGCCCCGGCGCAGAGCCAGAGAGGGAGAAGTGCCTTCCTCTCTAGCATAACTAGAATACTCACAAGAGTTTTTTATATGTGTTTTTTTAAACACACAATACCAATGGTCCTAAACTTGGGTCAGTCAACTGGTGAAGATGACATATTTGGCAAGCAGAATGATCCGGAAGTGTGGCAGCAGTCTTCTGCCGAGGCCCTGGTCTCCCCTGTGCAACCTATAGGGAGAGGGGTAAAGGGGCTTGGGCATTAGCAAGAACAGCCTTGCCAACGGTTTGAAACTAAACCTCAATTTCCAGAAATGAAATGGAGGGTGAGGAGAGACGAGGGTTCCCTCTCAGCAAGGCGGAGGGATCAAGGCCCCTTCCTGGGATTGCTTCTTAAGGGAAACAGGCCCTCTTGTTAAGGGCTTGTTGGGGCACATGGAGTAATACCTAGAACAGCCCAGACCTTGGGGTTACCGAGTGGAGTGACGTGAAGGCAGGCAGTTGCCATGCACTGATCTTTCTTGGTGGCTGGGTTCAGCCTCCTGGGTTCAACACTGCCGCCATCCATGCACCACACTGACCCCAGGGCTTCTCTGTTCCCAAGGCCATTCCACAGGCTTCTGTTCCAGGACATTACTGACAATCCAGAGAGGATGGAGAAGGGAGGTGCCTGGGTCCCAGCAGTGAGTGGCCGGAAGGAGGTGGCCTGTGGGAACTTCAGATCACCACATCCAAGATTCCCAAAGAGGTAGCTTCCCAATCATGAGTCTTCCCCCTGCCATTTAGTGGTGGCTGGCCCAACTCCTGCCACTACCTCAGGGACAGTAGAGGGGAGTACAAGAGGTGACCACCCAGGGCCCTGTTGGCAGCTCAGAATCCCAGGGACATGCTCAGATCCTGTATCAGGAAGCTCGGAGAGCCAGGAGCCAAGGATGCGTGCTCTGTGCTCTCTGCTCTCCCTCCTCTAAGACGCAAGGCAGCCCCGCGAGGAAGGGGCTCGTGTTCCCCAGAGGGGCTGGCTTCCAGGATGCTACCTCTCCTATCCCACATCGGCCACAGAATCCCAAGGAGAGACTGCTTCCCACCCCAAGCCCCTTGGATTCTCCAGAAAAAAGAATTTAAGTCAAAAACATGATTTGTTTTCAGGTTGCAAGTAACGGGTCAACTGAGCCTCACAAGGTCCGCCCCCGCCCCCAGCCGCTGGTGTTGGTAGACGGGGGTGCTGGGTGGACGCCCAGCATCTTCTTGGCCCCGGGGGCCTCTACTGCCTGCAGTTGTTGTCAGACAGCTGGCTGGGGGTCCGCACGTCACCCAGGGAGGTGGTGCCCTCGAAGCGCTGTGAGGCGATGGCCGCCTGGTGGGACATGCTCTTCCGTACGATGTCACCCTTCCGCCACAACACCACTTCCTGCAGAATTGAAAGGGGGCAGCGCGACACCTTAGAGGAAGGCATGGGGACAGGTTCCCAGAGGCTCCCAGCTTTGTCCTGGGGAATCATGGGTAAGGACCTCCTCTGCTTCTCTCTCACCAAAGGCAGCAGCTGCCAGCACCTCCCTGTCCCTGGTGTGGGCCAAAAGGGCAGGTGGTTGCAGGAGCAGGCCCGAGGAAGCAGACTCTAATGCCAAGTGGGGATCCTCATCCTTGTCGTGCAATTGTGGGTGACCTGATGTTCCCACCTCTTGGCAAAAATGGAGCCTGACCTTCCATAGGAAAGACAGCCTCCTGTTCTGTCCCAAGGGCATCGGGGCCTGGAGGAGGAGCCTGGCCCTCACCTGCTGCTTGAAGTAGCGCCGCTCCTCCTCGTCTATCAGCACCAGGTTGAGGTAATAGCGCACAGAGAACTTCTTGTTGATGTCCCGCATGGTGGGCGTGAGCTCATATCCTGCCAGGAAGAGCCGGATCGGGATGGACTCTCCTGCAGGAGGAAGGCAGGAATCAGCACAGTGGACAAGGTGACGCACTCTCCCTTATGCCAGGTCACTCTGACCCCTGCAGAGATGCCACTGGAGTGCAGCACGGAGCACTCTGCCTTCTGGGAAGGTGCACTCGCTCTGCTGCCCAGCAGGGGGCTGAAACAAAAACGTGACTTTCCAATTTCACTCCAGGTCATGTTGCAGCTTCTTATGTCTCCTCCAAAACAGAGAGCAGCTGAGTGGGAACAGCACAGGGGTATTATCAGTATAAGCATTTTTTGATTACATGCAGTATGTTTAGTTTTTGGGTTTTCAAAAGGCAGCTGTCAAAGTCCAGTTAAGTCACCATTTCACCCAGCACTTCTGATGCCATCTTTCTCCATCCTCAGTGTATACCCCCCAAAATACATCCTCCCTCGTGTGTGGACTGGCAGGGTGGCAGGGTGGTCTGGAAAGCAGAACGTCCTCACTACGGCCTCAGTTCTGCATGAACTGCTTTTCTGATTTGTGAGTTAAGTCTGCTGCTTCCTCTGGACCTTCGTTTTCTCATGTGAAAAATTAGAGAATCGGACGGCATGATACTATAGATCCCTTCCAGCTCTAACATCAGGCCTTTTCTAGTATCAGTGCAACAAAATTAGGGCAGTAATTCTACCAAGAAAGGCCAAACCTATAATGTGGTCTAAAGCTAAATATAGGCCATCTTATAATTATCTGCTGTTTTACATGGATTCTCAGTGACCCATTTCATTTGCACAGGAAAAATGACAGCTGGCTCTATTTGCACAGCCAGTGACAAAATGGGACATCAGAGAGTGTCAGGAGAGCTTGGTCCCAGCCCTCCAAGGGCCTGGCATGGTAACACCCGAGTGTCCCCAGAGCTGCAGGCAGCTAAATCTGTGGCACTCCTCCTTCCACATAGAACAGCCTGTGGGAGTAAATGGAATAAGCCAAATAAAACCCTGGAAGCACCACGCACTTCGAAATGAAGACAGTCTTCACCATTCCTGAAGAATGGCTAAAGAGCCAATGAAGAATGTAAATGATTGCTTCTTCCAGATAATCATGGTCCCCAAATGACAAAGGGCTTCCAGCTCTACCATCCCAGATGTAACGTTAGCTCCCTGGGACTGGGAGAGGACGCTTCCAGCAAGTTCCAGGGCTATCTGGGCACCTGGTGGTGTTGGCTCAAGTATCTAGTAATGCTCTTTCTACCTGACAAGTGAATTCAGAGAATAAATCGGAGCTAGAACCGAGTCACAGACGGCTGCTGTGCAGGCATCCCTTGCTCCGGAGCAGCAGAGAATGCCAGAATGTCAACAGGAAGAAGTAGAAACCTGTTCAAACCACATCTGCTCAACCTGGACTTTCCAAAGCGACGCTTGAGGTTCAATCTTAAGTACAAGCCCAATATATTATCCAAGTCTAAGTGGAACTTTTCAGGGTGAAGATGGGATAGTAGCCTGAAGTTCTACATACTCAGCCTTCCTTTTCTTCCTTATTGGCACCCACGGTGTAAACTGGGAGATTAATAAGTTACAGGTTAAGAGGACATCTTACTTGGACAGTGTAATCCCCTAAGCCCCTTCAGAATTCTGTGCAGGACATGGGAGAAAAGCTGTGGTGGCCGAGGCCTGGGCTTGGAGTCTCACCTCGCACTGGTGCCCCGTCCATGATCTCGTACTTGGCTATCGTGTCGTTCTCGTGGTACACGTTGGGGCCTGTACCCGTCGTTTCTCGCTTGATGATGTCTATCTCCATGTGCTTGATTTTGATTCTCACCAGCAGGAAGTATATCTTCCCTACAATGACATCTTTCAAGTGGTATCTGGGGAACAGAAAGTACAGGAAGATGTTGGTACTGTGGCCGGACCTTTCCGTTTCAGCAGGGCGCACACGCCACGGCCAAGCGTGCTGGTTAAAGGTCCAGTTCCAGGACACGCTCACCCATCACTGCCCGCACGGCTGTGGCTGAACGGGTTCCCAGTGTGGTCTTCGCTTGGATTAAAGTAGCTTCTGTCCCTTCCACATCCCACGCAAAGGACGTCTCTCCGGCGTGGTACCCATTCATGTTTGTTCATCTGCTCTATCTCCCCAGCATGCAGCTGCTTTAGTACCTTTTACATTTGTGTTTTTGAAAGATATCCTAATTTATGAGAGTCTAGTCCTGCAAGTGCAGGGACCAGTCTCTCCGTGCCTCTGATCTCCACACAATGTCTTTTGGGAACTGGGCCTGGATGGCTCAAAGCACACAGTTCTGTCTGCTCTAGGCCAACAGGCCAGACAGCAGCAGTACAGCAAGAAGAGCAAATCACTCTCCGCATCAGCGCCTGCTTTCTGGGCTCTGCCGGCCCAGCCTTGTGAGCTGTTACGAACTGAACCACATTGGGTAGCACTTCCTAACCCTCAAGCTTTTCTCTTTGGGTCAGTCAATAGTCTACATGTGCACAGCCTGTATCAGGCATGAGAGAGAGAGAGTAAAATCTCAAAACCTGATGCTCAGCTCACAGGATAAGAATGCTGGCACAGACATCAGAATTCAGCCTCCTTATATTACAGGTGAAGAAAAGGAAGTTGGAAGAAAAGAGATCATTTCTCTTGGATAACCAGGATGTGAGTAGGGGGTAGAGAAAGGTGGTAAACCCAGGATCCTAGTCCCCAGGCTGGAGTGTTCCCCACTGTTTCACACCACCCTTCTGTGTTCCCCACTGTTTCACACCACCCTTCTGTGTCCCCCACTGTTTCACACCACCCTTCTGTGTCCCCCACTGTTTCACACCACCCTTCTGTGTTCCCCACTGTTTCACACCACCCTTCTGTGCTCCCCACTGTTTCACACCACCCTTCTGTGCTCCCCACTGTTTCACACCACCCTTCTGTGCTCCCCACTGTTTCACACCACCCTTCTGTGTTCCCCACTGTTTCACACCACCCTTCTGTGTTCCCCACTGTTTCACACCACCCTTCTGTGCTCCCCACTGTTTCACACCACCCTTCTGTGCACAGTCTACAGGAAGATTGCAGACACCTGAGCAGTCTCAGCAAGTTTGCAAAAGCAGCAGGAGAACACCTGTGCCATCTTACAGGGGATGCTTACAGACCATGGATTCGAGATGTTTTCAAACTCCTACAAATCACACATTCCTTTATTCTAAATGTTATATGAAAGCAAAAGCTGCTCCAGGTATAAGCAGGGAGAGTTAAAAAAACAACAAAAATGCTGCTTGTGGATGGAAGAAAAGTGGAAGGCCGGAGGGTCTAAGACCCCGGCTCCTCTGCCACCTCACACTTTCTGTGTGTTTGAAACCCACTGACCTGGTCCAAGCTCCTCCATCCTTTTACAGATGAGAAGCCGAGGTAGAAAATGTTAGTACCTGCTAACCTCAGCCCAACTTCTTAGTGGCAGAACAGGACCTGGTTCCGAGTCCGGGGTTCTCTGACATAGAAATCAGGCCCTGCACACAGAGCAGCCCGCGGTGCGAGGAGAGGTGTGGTCTGGAAGTGTCCCGTCCCTGCCTCTCTAGACCACCTTTTCCACACCAGCTTTGGTCTGGCCTGCACTGCTGACCAGTGGCTGCTTTGAGCTCCTACAGGTGGCACAGCTGCTGGCCTCTGCCTTCACCAGGTGGCCAGGGCAGGAGTGGGTAGGCACTTTGGATGGCTCCTTTCTGGGCAGAACCACAGAGCCCTGAGGCTGTGAGGAGAAAGGGGAAGAGCCTGTTCCCATGCCAGGCCCAGATCAGCCTCCCTCCCACCTTGCCCCACTCTCTGTTCACTGGTGGGCTTAGGCCAGGCGGAGCCAATTCTGGGTCACACTGGTCATTTTCCTGGGGCCCTCTAGGTGCCAGGCCTGCCAGGGGAGGAAAAAACACCATTCCTTCAACCCTGTTCCAAGAACCACATGTGTTCCTAGTTTTAAAAAGTTCTGTTCCTGACCCTTCAAAGGTGAGCCATCTGGTGCAGCTCCCACTGCTCCCAGCCTCCGGAGGACAGTGGATCCAGGGGATGCCACAATGAAAATCCTACTTAGAAACTTTGTGGCTTTTGTTTTGTTTTGTTTGAGACGGACTCTTGTTCTGTCACCCAGGCTGGAGTGCAGTGGTGCCATCTCGGCTCACTGTGAGCTCCGCCTCCCGGGTTCGTGCCATTCTCCTGCCTCAGCCTCCCGAGTAGCTGGGACTACAGGCGCCCGCCACGCCTGGCTAATTTTTTTTGTATTTTTTTAGTAGAGACGGGGTTTCACCATGTTAGCCAGGATGGTCTCAATCTCCTGACCTCGTGATCCGCCCGCCTCGGCCTCCCAAAGTGCTGGGGTTACAGGTGTGAG
>NW_012105731.1:1609681-1632090 GCF_000951045.1 Mandrillus leucophaeus | reverse complement strand
TCGATCTCCCGACCTCGTGATCCGCCCGTCTCGGCCTCCCAAAGTGCTGGGATTACAGGCTTGAGCCACCGCGCCCGGCCTTGTGTACAGCTTTTATTTCATCATCTAACTCCTGGTTTTTGGGGCAAAGGAGGCTGTCTCGTATTTTTATCTTTGCATGTTTGTTCACTGAACAATATTCAATCAATAAACCTTTTTAAAGTGTCCCAATAAACCTTTTTTAAATTAAAAGAGGGGACTAGGAAAAAGAGAAATTAAGTCAGCTATTCATTCTGCAAACATTTATTGAGCTAAGCACTGGGCTAAGCACAGGATAAGATACAGTCTGATGGGAAGCTCACAGTTCACAGAGGGCAGATAGGCAAACAGAGAAATGGGAACACATGGAAAGGGCTAATTGAGATGCTGTGATCCAGTGCTGTGTGGAGGGAGAAAAGGGCAATCCAGAAGAGCAAACCTTATATGCAACAGAGGCAGAGAGGACCTGGTCTGTTGAATAACAAGTCTCTGGCTGAACCTAGGATCCTGGGGGAGGACGTTGCTGTGGAGGGGATGAGAGAGAAGACAGAGACGCAGTCCTGAAGAGTTTAACAAGCTGCCCTCTGTGGCCCGCCAGTGCAGCACTCTCATTTCCAGCACCTGTGCTAACACTCAATGAGGAGGAGCTCTTTAATTGTATTACCTTCTCCATAAAACATTATTTTAATATAATCTAATGTAATGTAATAAATTGTATTTTATTTTAAATAAAACTTAGATAATCCCCACCATCTGTCAAGCATTACCAGATAAAGTTATAAAGATATCCTAACCAGACCAACTACACATTTCGGCTACTATCTGCTGTGTGGCACTGGCTGCTTCTTGGGGATCCTTTCGGTTCACCTCAGTAACCTCTATCACACCGCCTAAGACATCTGTTCCTAGCCCTCTTCTAACTGCTCAGGCTCCCGAGACTCCCCATCCCGCTGTCTGGGAAGACACGGACCTTTACTCCACTAAGAATCTGAAGGCCTTCCCAGTCAAGGCTTACAATGTGCTCCTTTTTCTGCTTTGTTCCTCACTTAGGGCCTAAACATGTCTCTGCATCTTCACCCATCCTCTCTCCAACAGCACCTCTCCCTCTCAAGACCTCTCCTCCCCACTGCGTCACAGGAACTCTCCATGTGGATGCCCAATGAAATCAGGAAAGGACAGCTTTAAGAATCCTGCTGCCTGGGCACACCTGATACGTGATTGCCCTGGAAAGGGACACAGGCATTCGCATTTTGAAAAGCTTCCCACATGATTTTCTAATGTGGAAGCCTTGGTCCAGCATCTGGATCCTTCTACATATTCTGATTTCCCCAAGATCATCAATCTCCCTCTAGCTAAAGGTTTTGTCCTCTGAGCTGATTGAAAAAATAGGTTTCCAAAGTCACCAATCCCAAGAACCCTCTCCAGGCCTTACCCTCTTGACCTACCACACTTTCCCTTTCTTTCTTCAGAGACAACTGTCACAAGGCAGGTTCTGCACCAACGGCTGAGGCTTCTCCACGAACCACTCCTCCCAACCCCTTGCTTCTGTCTCCACCACCCAACAGAAACCGCTCGCCTCGAGTCAGTAACCCACGGCCTCCCAGGTGCCAAATCCAGCAGCCCTTGATTCTGCGTCCCGTGAAATACGTCTTCCTTGAAACACTCTTCCCGTGGTTCCACAGGGGCGCTGCCCTGATTCACCCCCTCTCCTCCTCCTGCCATCCCCCAGTGTGTCCTGGTTCTCCTCTCCCTGTGCTCCCTTTCTTCAAAAACACATCAGTGATGACCTCTGAGCAGATCAGTCCTGACCGCACATTTCTAAGTGTCCCCTCTGTCCTTAGTGCCAGGTTTGCACTTCCAATTGTCTGGTAAACTTTTATGCTTTCTCTATTTTGCCAGTACGTCAGCCTGCCCTCAGAGCTGGATGAATCACCCTATCTCCAGATCATTTCTTCCTCCTGAGAACCCTCTGTCTCCATCTGCATGCCTCCACTCACTGGTAATCTCTGTAATCAGAGATTACACTCACTGGTAATCTCTTGGCAATAACTAAGACAGGATAGTTTTCTTAACCAAAAACGTACTCAGTTCCTACTTCTAGCCTGACACGTCTGATCTCTGAGGACTGGTGGTTGGGAAGAATGAAAGATGCCTTGTGGTTGCTTCTTTGGGATGGAATAGAGGCTATTTACAGTCTCTTTAGGGCCCAGACCTCTTGTGAGAACAGCCACTTTCTCTCTGTTCCCATTACAGCCACCAAAATCATACTCTGAGGACCTCACAATAGCCTTCTGATAGTTTTGTCTCTATACTTTTCCCATCTACCAAATGCTACGTATGGACTCTAATCTTCCAAAATAACCTTTTCCCTGCCTAAAGACAAAAAAGAAGTCCACAATCTTTTCATGTTTTCCCTCTGCCTGTGTAATAAGAAAAAGCTTTTAATCTGGAAGTTACATCTTTAAACCGTCCTCAACTAATTTTCCCATCTTTATCTCCTCTCTTTCACAATATGAATCCTAAAGTCTTCACATGATTTGGACATTAACACTTCTATTTTATTGTGGCAAAATACACATAACATAAAATTTACCACTTTAACCATTTTTAATTATACAGTTCAGTGGCATTAATGATATTCATATTGTTGTGCAAACATCACCATCGGTCTCCAGAACTTTTCCACCTTCCACCACTGAAACTCGACTCATTAAACACCAGCCCCCATTTCCTCCTCCCCTCAGCCCTGGGCCTCTACCTTTCTACTTTCTGTCTCTATGAATTTGACTGCTCTGGGTACCTCATATACACAGAATCAGACAGTATTTGTCCTTTTGTGACTGGCTTGTTTCCCACAGCATAATGTCCTTTTGGTTCACCCACGCTGTAGCATAGGACAGAATGTTCTTCCTTTTGAAGGCTATGTAATAGTCCACTGTATGGACAAAACACATTTCCTTTATCCCTTCACCCACTGATGGACAGTTGGGTTGTTTCTACCTTTTGGTTATTGTGAATAATGCTGCTGTGAATGTGGGTGTACAAACATCCGTTCAAGATCCTGCTTTCCATTTTTTGGATCCAGAAGTGGATCCAAAATGGAATCGCTAGATCATGTGGTAATTCTGTTTAATTTTTCAAGGCACCACTATACTGTTTTCAACACCTTTCTTTCTGCCGTACAAACACTTAAGACAAATCGACTGCAAAAGAAAAAAAAAATGAAATAATAAATCCCTCGGTCAAACTTAAATGATGAGTAGATAATCCTCGCTGTTGCTGCATTCTCTGGGTGCAATTATGAAACACTGTCTTTACTGGGTGTAACGTCAGTCTTACACCCCTCTGCAAAGATTTGTTTTCTTCTTTTAAAAAAATTTTAAAAAATTTTTGTCTGGTAGAGATGGGGTCTCAAAATGTTGCCCAGGCTGGTGTTGAATTCCTGGCCGAAGTGCCAGGATTACAGGCGTGAGCCACCACCTCTGCAAAGATTTAAAACGAGCCTTCCCTCTTCTGATGCAAGAAGGGAGGACAGAGAAAGAAAAGAAGTTAAAGGTCTTCCTGTGGTGTGTACCATCCTAAACTCAGGTCCTCGGGTGAGGAGACAAGCTGATCTTACGAGATGGTATCGAGACCTGGAATCAGGTGTTCACAGCGACACGGGAGACTGCTTTATCCCAGTAGATCACATAACCTCAAGGTTACACCTAACAGTCTACATCTGCTGTGGATTCTTTTCACCCAAGAGACCTCGGCATCAGTCCCTATTCTCAGAGTTTCCAACACTGTAACAGTGAAAACAATCCATGTACCTATGTGTCAACATTTTAAGAATTTTATTTTCTTATCACCCCCAAAAGAAGAGGACATCTAGAATTAGAATCCAAATCTATTGCCCACTTTTGAAGTGAGAAAGCTGAGTTACAGAGCTGAAGATGACACTGCAGCTGTGTGGCAGAGCTGGACAGCAGGTCAGGATCTCCCGACACCCAGCCAGCAGGAGTGTGCTGGGGGTGGCTGACTGCTGAACTTTCAGAAATTTTATGAGCTGGCTGTTAAACACAGCAATTATTTAAATTTAAATTATGTAAACTCACAATTAAATGAGTCCTATTAAACACAAAGGTAAGACATGCTAAAATCTCATCACTTCCTATTTTCCGGCCCTTTACAACACTCTCTGCTCTTGAGGGCATGAGTCTCCGGACGATGATAACAGCACATCTCTCCCACCTCTACCTTTAGGAACGTTAGGTAGCTTCAAGTTGGCCGCGGTGGGGCTACTTACCCTACAGAAACTGACACACACTACAGACTAGGGGCGCTTTCCTCCTAGAAGGCCTACGGTTAATGGTTTACCAGCACGCTCCAGCTCACAACACTCTTCCTTCTCAGGACCCCTGTGAAGGAACAGCCTCAGGTCCTCGTCCACAGGGGGCAGGTTCTAGGGCACGGTGGGGAACCAGCAGACATAACTTACCGTAGCTTCACATTCTGCCCCGTGTAGGACTCATACGGCTTCTCCACGTGCGTAAATTCAAAGTCGAAGGCCTGCGACTGGGTGATCTCTCCAGGCCGGGCCAGGTCCTTCACCAGGGACACAAATTCATGGTGGTTCCCGCGATCGTAGTAGAGTTCTGGTGAGACAGAGCAATGCCCTTCTTTATCAGACCCTGAGCTACGCCGGGCTAAGTGAGGGGCTCCGGGTTGGAGGCACCGCTTTTCGGAAGGACCTCCCTGCAGAACAGACCCCTTCCAGCTTTGTTTCCTTGACCTCTGCTCTTTCACTCCCTCCTTCTTCTCCAAAGGCTCTTCTGTCTTACATAGTGAAGTCCCGTGGCAGAAAAGGAACCCAAAATAATCCTGCTCCAAGACACTTGGACACCATCTTTAATAAGGGACAAGTCATGGAAGCCAATATAAGAAATGCCACACTTCTTTAAACAGCATTTAACACTTCCAACTTCTGAAAGGACATAGCTATTTAATCATATCATCCTTATAATAAAAATCTTCTGAGACAGCTAAGACAGGTCTTATCACCCCAATTTAAAAATGATGGAAACCCAGGTACAGCATGGTTAACTGACTGGCCTGGAGTCGCAGAGCTGGCTGCAGAGCTGAGACTAGAGCAGGTCTCCTTCTGGACTGCATCTATTTCTATCAGCTGGTATAATGCAGGTCATGACACAACCTACTTCACAAGGCTCTGTGTGAAGTAGCAGGGGTGATATAGGTAAAAGACTTAGAACAGTACCTAGTACACAGCAAACACCCAGAAACATCATTACTAGCTGCTGCTATTACTCCAAAAGGAAGGCATGTGGCCAATGGAACATGGACACTTTCATGTTATTCCCTCCACTGAAATCAGGGAGTGTCAAACTTCAGTGTGCATCAGAGTCACTGAGAGGTCTGGTCAGCACACAGATCGCTGGGCCCCACCCTAGTGTTTCTGATTCAGGGGTCTGAGGTGGGGCCTGAGAACTGACATTTCTAATAAGCTCCCCAGGACTGCTGCTACCACACTTGGAGAAGCATTGCTCTAAATTTATCCTCTTCGGGAAACAGTTCTGGTATTTGTCGATGATAAGTTCATGCCACCCATTTGTCCTGTATTATTTTATGTTTGCTTATATTCTATCTAAGTTTTGCTATATACATAGTCTCCTCCACTCCCACTTTGGACTGCAGGCCCTTTAAAGGTAAGGCCCACATCCCCAGCTCCCTGGTGGCCTGCAGAAGTGAGCCCGGCCCTGCAGAAGTGAGCTTTGTTTCGTTTGTTTTTTGAGACAGAGTCTCGCTCTGTCACCCAGGCTGGAGTGCAGTAGCGTGATCTCGACTCACTGCAACCTCCGCCTCCTGGGTTCAAGCAATTCTCCTGCCTCAGCCTCCCAAATAGCTGAGACTGACGGGCTGACACGCCACCAGGTCCAGCTAATTTTTCTGTATTTTTAGTAAGACAGGGTTTCACCGTGTTAGCCAGGATGGTCTTGTTCTCCTGACCTCGTGATCTGCCCGCCTAGGCCTCCCAAAGTGCTGGGATTACAGGCGTGAGCCACCGCGCCCGGCCGAGGTAAGCTCTTAATATTGACTGTGGCTACGCATGGCCACATTACAGTTCAAGCCACCACGCCTCAAGCATTCTGTATTCAAGTCCCGCGCTAGACCGCAACTTGCAGCAGGGCAGACGAATCGGGAACACAGAGCAGGCAGAGTACACTCATTGCCTCTGCTGTTTGCTGCTTGGGGAGGACGAGGCAAGTCCACAGATTGGAGTCTGTGGGATCCCACACTAGTGATGACAATTCTGTATGAATTCACAATGTATTGTGCGCCTGTGGCTTGTGGCTGACTTCCCGTGTAACTACAATCAGCCACAGTCTTTTATTACAAACAATGACCTTCCCTTCCAAACACTCAATGGTTTCAATAGTAGGCAGCATTCTGGTTAGTGAGTGATAATCCACAAAGCATCCGAGTGGGAGGTGGCAGTTCCAAACTATGGGGGGAAAGTGAGCAATCCAGTAATTGTGCCCCCCAATAAAAGTCAGAAGCGCACAACAGGTGGAAGCGGAGCTGCGGCCAGCCCCAGGGACGGAGACTCCTCTGCTTACTCTGGTTGCATGAGTCCTGGTTGACGGTGTTGGCTTCCACGTGGAAACCGAAACCTTGACTTGGGAACCTGGTATCTCAGTTTCTAAGTACTAGATTCTGGCCATAGTTTCAGGGGACAGAAGCAGGCAGAGCAAGGTCCCAATGTCCAGAATCAATGGTCCAGAGTCAAGAGGAAGAGGAGAAGAAAAGGATGGAAAAATACACAAATGTGATCACATAGCTCAAAGGCAACATCAGAAATAAACAAAACAGAGCAGGCATAGAGAGCACTCAGGCTGCCAGCATTGTGGAGCCCAGCAACAGTGCAGAAGGTTCCTCCGGCCCCAGCAGGGGACCTGGAGCAGAAGTCATTCCTTGCATAGCATCATGTTCTCCCTAGTGCCTTTCCTCCGGGACACACATTCGTATCAGCTCTGACATCAAATGTCATGGAGGAGTGGTCAGTGTGCAGTCAGAGCAGGGCTGGCCCAGCCTTTTAAATCTGTCCTTTATAAGCCATCTGCAATACGTCTGCAAACACTGTGGGGCAAAGGGCAGACACAGCGGTGCTTCCTATTTGCCAGAAAGTTTGGTTTCCTCTTGCAAACATTAAATCAAATATCCAAGGCTGTTCTCACAAGAGGTCTGGGCCCTAAAGAGACTGTAAATAGCCTCTATTCCATCCCAAAGAAGCAACCACAAGTCATCTTTCATTCTTCCCAACCACCAGTCCTCAGAGATCAGACGTGTCAGGCTAGAAGTAGGAACTGAGTAAGTTTTTGGTTAAGATAACTATCCTGTCTTTGGTTTCCTTCTCAGTCCAACAGGAGGAAATAACTTTTGTACTCAGGATGTTTTCATGGTGAAACTTGCCACCAACAGTTGAGAAGTGAATTTGCCATTCTGGAAGGAAACAGAGCCAGCTTTGCATCACAGGTAACTCACGACAGCTGCCCTGAGCTTTGCTGCTTGGCTGAGGCCATGTTTAGTCTAGGCCTTGTGCAGTTTTAGAAGAAACCTAAGTCAGCAAAGCGTAAAAAGACCTCCAAAGACCAGGCGTAGTGGCTCACGCCTGTAATCCCAGCACTTTGGGAGGCCAAGGCAGGTGGATAATGAGGTCAGGATTGAGACCAGCCTGGCCAAGATGGTGAAACTCTGTCACTACTAAAAATACACAAATTAGCCAGACGCGGTGGTGGGCGTCCGTAATCCCAGCTACTCAGGAGGTTGAGGCAGGAGAATCGCTTGAATCCGGGAGGCGGAGGTTGCGGTGAGCTGAGAATGCGCCACTGCACTCTAGCCTGGGCGACAGAGCAAGACTCCACCTCAACAACAAAACAAAACCCTCCAAAGAGCCTCCTCTCCATCGGACCCTCCCAGCCACTGTCTGCTGGCTGGTCACTGTCGGGATTCGTGCTTGCCACACCCTACTCCTGTCTGCCAACCCTGGGAAACCTGCAAGCACTGGCACCTCTGGGCGGCCCACGCCTTGCCAGCCACAGCTCTGCTCCAGTCCCACCAGCAGCTTGTTAAGGAGGCCAGAATCAATCCCTCTCATCTTAATGTGCCTTTTACTTAGTGTTTCAAGGGCTAATGAATTAAAACACAGAAAGCCCCAGGAGTTTTTTAAAGTATAGGCTTGAACCTTAAAAAAAAAAATCCAGATGATGTCTGTTGGCTTTGGAGTACAGGGATGTTCCTGTCTGCCCTCCTCCGCACGTCTGACCTTCTAATTACGTCTGGTTTATTTAACCCCATTAGTCTCCAAGGCGGCCCAGGTCTGCTTTCTAACCTTCACCGGTGCTCCCCAAAGGATTCCAGCTCAACAGTGGTCTCTTCTTCTCACAATTACAGCTTTTCCTTGCAGTGATCCTCATAGACTACTGCATCTTTCTAAAACCGTGGGCCATTAGGGTGACTAGGTCTTAGATCTTTCTATCCCATGGGCCTGACCCGAGAGATGCTCTCACCACATTTGCTGGCACTGTGAGAACACAGACCAAGCCACTGGAGAAGTGTCCTAGGCACAGGAAGGATCCCAGTGTGGCTCAACAACTTGCAGAGGATTACAGAAAAACGTCCACCACATAAGGGAATAAATAAGGTCTTATAGTCTCAGGGGGCAACGCTCAAACTGCCATATCTGAGCAGCGATGCAGGACCAAATGGACCAGATGTCTGACAACCACGTTCTCACACGCAAGGGGAAATCAGTTTCAACTTGGCACAGGAGAGTGTGCGGAAAGAAAGATGTAAAGGCAGGTAAACTGACATCAGCTTTAATGCTTCCTTATCCCAGTTCCCCCAGTGAGGATGCAGCCCCAGTGGGGACACGGCAGCTGGTGAGTCACCGAGTTCTGAGTGGCCTTGATGGGCAGCTACATGTTGCTCACCAGTGCCTCCTCCGTAACAAAGGCAGGAAGCTCAGCCGCTCAACCACCAGAGCAAACCTGAATTCTGTCTTTCTTTCATTAAAATAACTCTTGCTTATCTGGGAAGAGATGAGGGAAAAAAAACAAAAAACAAAGAATAGTTTTTGTAAATTCTTAGATCTGACCAATGTATCCATTTGACAAATATTTACTAGGCAGCTTCTACGTGCTAGCCACTGCACTAACGATGGGCTGAAGGCAGTCCCTGGATCTCAGGTGCTCAGAAATTAGTAAGACAGACAGACAAGTTGAAAAAAAAGTCGCAACCTTGTCATACCCTGCTTGAAAAGAGGTATTAATGAGGCCTCTGGAAGAACAGTGGAGGAAGCACTTAAGTCGGCCTGGGGAAGTCGGAGAAGACGTTCTGATGGATGTGATGTTAGCTTTGAAGGAGTAAGAGCTTGTGTGGAAGGTTAGTTATATCTTGCAGAAAGATGTTACTACACAAAGGGAAAATACCAAGATTCTAGAAGAAAAGGATAGTTTCTGGAACCTACAAGTGGTGAGAGTGAAGGGCTAGGGGGAGACAACACTGGAAAGAGAGGCAGAGCCAGAGCAGGAGGGATTTGGATATACTTTCCCCCATTAACCAACAGGGAGGCGAGAAGAATTTTAAGGAAGGACTGACAATGATAGAACTGCCTTTAAGAAACTTCATCCTCACAGAAAATGACCTGAAAGGGGAGGAAGACAAAGGCAGGAAGACCAGTTAGGAAGCTGCTACATACAGAAAACAAAAGGCAGTGGCATTGAGAATAAAGAGACCGCTGGTTTGAGATATACTGCAGAGCTAGCAGAGAAGGCCAAAACTTAGCAGCCAACTGCATGTGTGGGAGGAGAAGCCAAGACTTCAAAATGACTTCTAGATTTCTGAGGCTAAATGATCCCAGGTGACATAGGCCGAAATGGGAGAAAAGGAGCAGTAGGGCTGTGGCTGGGGCAGAGGCAGAGAGAGGGGTCTGTGTTTGCGTGTGTTTCTGAGGCACCTGTGGGGTATCCCAGGGGACATGTCTAGCAGACAGCTGGAAAGACGTGTGAAACTCGGAAGAGAGGTCGGGTCAGGACAAAGAAACAGTCTGGGAGTCATCAGAATATAATTCATGGGGCTCAGCACGGTGACTCATGTATGTAATCCCAGCACTCCGGGAGGCCAAGGCAGGAGGATCGCTTGAGTTCCAGATCAGCCTGGGCAATAAAGAAAGACGCTGTCTCTACATAAAATTTAAAAACTTAGCTGGGTGTGGTGGCATGCACCTGTAGTCTCGGCTACTTGGGAGGCAGAGATGGGAGGATTGCTTGAGCCCAGGAGGTTGAGGCTGCAGTGAGCCGTGATCATGGCACTGTACTCTAGCCTGGGTGATGGAGTGAGACCGTGTCTCAAAAATGGTTTTAAATAAAAAATAAAGAAAATAAGTCATCGGTACAGATGAGACTGCCACAGCAAGTGACAGGATAAAAGTGACACCTCTGCCTGCCTGCCTCCAAATCAACAAGGAAGAGGGACAGAGCTCAGTGCTATCAACTTGATTACTGCCATATGCCACCCCCGCCAGCCAGACCTCAGAACAGACTGAAGTTCCGCCCATTTCACACGTAATCAAAGAATGCAATGAAGGAGAAAACCACACAACCGCAACTTCAGCAAACTCACTCACTAGCCTTGCTCTGGTGCCCCAAGTTCAGTTCACAATGACTGACATAGGTGTATGACACAAATACTGCACAACATGCTTCTTTCGGGGAACCAGGAAGATAAAAGAGGAATATAAGAGTCTAAGGAAAGTCACTCTGTGCTTCCAAATAGCCTGGTACATCTTTACTCCCTGTCAATGTGTGCATTTAGGAACACAAACTCCCTTTTACATCAAATAGAACTACAAAGGTTATTCTAATGCCTTGTTCTTGATCAAGAAATACATTCCAAAGCCAAACAAGAAGAAACACATTGTCCATCATTCTGTGTTATTCTATTTCCACGCCCTTATGTAACCATGGATAATTGTGCGTGAACAATATACTTCAGCACAAAGCTGGGATTGGTTCCATCTACAACACCAACTGAGACTGGCCCATGTGGTCAAAGTAAGAGATTTAAGGCAAAGGGTTGAAACATGCACTCCCTATCAGTAGACAGGGCAATCTTATTCAGGTAAAACAGGTATAGGAGGAAGGGCAGCAAGCCAGTGAGTGATAACTCAATTTGTGAAATGGAAACATTTTACTACATCGACTACCATAATTTTATAAAGGAACCCTCTACAAGGGTCATGCATGATCCCCTGGCATGCCCAACATTCTCACCAAGTGATTTTATTTTCCTTGCTTGACAGCTGAGAAAGCCGAGGCCCAGAGAGTGGCTAAATTCCCCCAAAGTCTCATGGTCACTTCAACCCAGGGTGCCCAAGGGCCCAGGAAGAGTTACCAGTGGAAGCAACAAAAGGTTCTGAGAAAATTCAGCAGGGATGATGGATGTCTCGGGAGTAAGGAGTTAGACAAGAAATCAGGTGGGGCAGGCACAGCAAGCAGCTTCTTCAACTCCCTTTCATTTAGACCAGAGGAAGGCCTTGACACCATTCGTAGAACAGCTCATTTCACACTGTCTGGGGCAGAAGACATTCTGGATTATCTTTCACATACTGGCAAGGTACCACCACCTGGGAGTGATGGTGTAGACACAGATTAAACATGTTTGTCAACACTATTATTATGGAGCCAAAGAATCAATGCAATAACTTTAAAACTGCTACTAAAAAATACCCTTTCTCAGTAGGCAAGGATTTCTCGACTAGTTACTATGCTTAGCATAATATGCTTCGGACTCATCCTGTTTATCCCAGGGTTCTTTATTAGAGATGATTTTACCCTCCAGGGGATATAAAGCAATATCTCAAGACATTTCTGTGGTCACGAGTGGGGGATGCTACGCTTGTCTCCTCAGTAGAGGCTAGGAATGCTGCTAAACATCGAGGACAACGTGCCAAACGACGCCAGACATCACAGTGCTGCTGCTGAGGAACCTTGCCATCCACCCCACCACTGGACCCTGAAGCAGGAAAGCAGAAGGCATGGAACTCACCCTTCAGCCCCTTTTCTGGTACACTAACAGGCCTTTCATATTCTGGCTTTAAAATGACGACAAAGAGCTTCCTATAGGATCAGTTAGTCTTCAACCCGATTTCATGTTCTTCAACACCAGAGGCAAAATGCTTGAGGCTGAGCAGTGAACCCAAGAGCCAGGCCACAAGGCCTCCTTTTCCTAGGGTTTCCCCTACCTGTGTCTCAGTGTTTCCTAACTCTGAAAAGGAGAGGGCAAATTCTTTGCTAAACTCTCAGGATATGAGAGAGAGTTTAACAAAGATTCCCCAAGGAAGTCTCTGAAAACAGTTATGCATGCAGTGTGTGGTATAGGTATGGATTCTCTACCAGAGCTCTGTAGCTCACAGAGTATTTACTGTGATTCTACTCCTAACTTAATGACAAAAACACTTATTTTAAAAGTACCCACGCATTTTAATAATACACAAGAGTCTAAATAAGGCTTAGAATTGGAGATAACCCAGTCTTGACTGGGAGCTCCCCAAATCCCTTTACTATTACTGCCTTTTACTGTCTAGTTCTTATTTGCTTATTTGTTTATTTTTTTGAGACAGGGTCTTGCTGGTTGTCACCCAGGCTGGAGTGCTGTGGTGTCATTACAGCTCACTGCTGCCTGCAACTCCTGGGTTCAAGCAATCCTCCCATCTTAGCCTCCCGAGAAGCTAGGACTACAGGTATGCCACCAAGCCCAGCTAACTAGGAAAATTTTTGGGGGGTAGAGACAGGTCTTGCTATATTGCCCAGGCTGGTCTCCAACTCCTGGCCTCAAGCAATCCTCCCACTTCAGCCTTCCAAAATGCTGGGATTGCAGGCATCAGCCACTGTGTCTGGCGCTGTCTAGTTCTAATGACTAATAATCATGTTTAAAGCATTGAGAAACTCTGATCACTTAATTGTGGTTTTTGGAAACACCATTTCTTTGTCTTTAAAGAGAAAATGTGGTAACTGAAAACTCGCATTCTAATAAAGACGTCTAAGAAACGCAGCCTAGGTAGTCAGATTTAGACTGAAGATTACGGGTCTTCTTTCTGGAAACATGTACAAGCATAGGTAGTTCAGGGTTGAGGTGAGGTAAGAGAGAACTGGTTAGCTCTCACACACCACATCTGAAGAGAAAAACGGGTTGGTGGGGGCGCTGGGAAGTGGGGCTCGGTGGACCAGCCTCACTTTGCGTCTGGCAGTTGCAGATGACCGGGTGATGGGAGAGCCAGTATTGGCAGAGTGGTCTCCCCCTAACAAACCCACCTGCAGGCTATGGCCAGAGCACCTCACTCAGATCCTGCGGACAAGAAGCAAAGCCAAGTGCACGCTGGAAACAATGGGGAGAACCCATAGGCAAGGCACCCATCCCACGAGGCACAGCAGGGTGCTTCCTCCCGCCCTCGCCGTCCCCATCTCCCTGGCAGCGCGCTGTCACTTTTGGCAGGACAGTAACGCAGGGGGAGTCGCCCACGGGCGGGACTTGTAGCTGAACCCCAGGCCTCAGACTGCAGTTGACAAGCGACTGTGACAGGCCTCGCCGGAGCTGGGCCCTGAATCACCCTGCTCCCCGGCCGGCTGTCGGCGCTGGGGGACGGGGTCCCCGGGGTCGACTCACCGATCTGCCCGATGAACTCGATTTTGATGCCCTGGTGCTCCAGCCGCTTGTTGGGGTTCTTGAGGGCAAGGCTCACCTTCCCGGAGACAGTCTCCCCGTCGTAGAAGAGGAAATATTTCTCCTTCTTCCCGTCCTCCGTCTTGTGCTCGGCCCGCTTCCTACTCTCCGCATCGTTCAGAAGGATTTCCACCTCCACGCTCTGCCCGAAGCCGAAGAAGCTCATTGCACCGCCGGGCCGGGCGGGTCTCGGTAAGGACCGCTCCCTCGCACCGGGGCGCGGGCTGCCCTAGGTAAGGAAGGCCAGAGGGCCCTATGCGCGAGCGCGCTCGGCCGCCGCGGCGCTTCCTGGCTCTGCCGCTGCCGCCGGGCAGTGGGCGCCGACCGACAGCCGGCTCCACGGGGGAGGGGCACGGCCGGGGGAGGCAGGCGGCTGCGGGCTGCGGCGCCCGAGCAGCAATGCACCGAGGAGCAGTGCCCTGCGCCGAGCCAGTCCCAGCCAGTCCAGCAGCCGGTGGCAGTGGGCGGGCGAGGGTCGGCCGTGCAATGCTGCGGGGGGGCAGCCGCACAGGGCCGGGTGTGCTTGGCCTGCGCGGGCCGGGTGGGGTCCAGCGCCGAGCAGCGCTAAGAGCTGCCCAGCCTCCGGCGGTGCAACCCACCGAGGCGCTTCGGCGGCTCCGGGCGGGGGAGGGGGCGGGCGAGCTCCAGCCCGGATGCGCTGGAGCAGCGGCGCGCATGCGCACCCCCTATCTCCGCTCCTGGGCCTCCCGGCCTCCAGGAGGACAGCTCGCTGCGCATGCGCAGGGAGAGCGCGGCCGGCGCTCCCGCCGTCGGCATGGCAGCTGCTACTTCGCTGGGACAGGCTCTGGGCCCACGCATGCCCGCAGTCCACAGAACTGCAGTCGTCTTCTCGGAGTGCTTTCGGCTACTTTCCCTTATTGCTTTAGCTCGATACACGTTGGGCTGCCTTTCACATTCGGATATTACGCGGTTCCAGTGCTGTCTGACAGGAAAGGCAGCCCTTTGACACGCACGCGAAATGTCGCCTGACGAGGGCAAAGGTGACAGTTACCACCGGAAGTACCCTGTCTCGGATACCCTTTAGATTCCCCCACTGAAGAAAAACGAAGCGGGAAAAACGCTGTTAGGGTTTAACTCAGGCCCTGGCTCCTTGAACGAATTAGCGGAAAAGTCACCCGCAGGAGCCTTGTTTGGCTTCCACTTTTCGGCCCGCCCAGTTCTCTGAGCGTGCGGCGGACGACGCAGGTGATTGGTTGAGCGAATGGAAACGGCTCGGTGCGGTGATTGGCCGGTGGGAAATTCTGTACGTTGTGATTGGTCCGCAGGAACGACTCGGCGCGCGCGCGGGAGCGAGCTTTGAAAGTTGAGCACGGCGGCGGCGAGCCGGTGGCCTGGGGATCATGGTGGCGCTGCGGGGCCTTGGTAGCGGCCTGCAGCCGTGGTGTCCGCTGGATCTTAGACTCGGTGAGCAGACGCAGCCGCGAGGCCCTGGGGCCAGGGCGGGGGTCCTTTGCGTCCCCGACGACGCCTAAGCTCGGGCCGTGGTGCGGGTGGGGGCGGGGTGGGGGCGCCCGGCTGTCGGCGGTGCCTGGGGTGCCCAGGGCCGTGCCACGCCAGGATTGCGGCCAGCCAGGTTTCCCGTGGGGGTTCAAGCCGGCCAGGCCACCCTTCGAATAAGCGAATGTTGGCCAGTCTCTTCTAGCGCTTGTGCATCTGTTTTCTCGGCCTTCCCCTTCTTCCTGTGCACCTCTTCGTGCACCTATCTATTCTTACCTATTCAGATGGTTTTAAATTGCAAATCTTTTTCTTCGGCCAGACTTATTTCTTGAACTTCATGTTCATAGGTTCAACTGGATGTCTCACATGCAGACATCATCACACGTCACATGAGTGAAAATGGGATTCCCAAAGCCTGCTAATGGCACTATCCAAGCCACTAACCCAGGAGTCATGGCATTTCTGCTTCCCCTTTCATGCCTGCCACCACTGTCCTGCCTCCGAGGTGTCTCAGGGCCGACCCGCTCCATTCCTGGCGCTACTGCCTTCATCATAGTCAGCCTCGAGCAATTGCAGGAGTATTTTAGCTGCTTTCTGATGTTAACTGTGCCAGCCCATCCCCCACACTTTTGCAGACTGACTTTTGAAAACACAGCTTTGAATGTGTCAAGCCTGTACACTTTTAATGTTTCCCCTTTGTTTCCTAAATAAATGACCAGATCCTTGGCATACTTTATAAGTCTTTGCCATTCTCTCCAGTTTGATTTTTCAAGAGTATAACCTTTGGAGTCAGACACACTGGGATTGCTCCCTTGGCTGTACCCCATAGCATCCATGTGTTACCGTGCAAGTTACTTCTCCTTGCTAAACCCCTGTTTTCTGATTTGTCAAATGAGGAGTGCAATATCTACCCCACAGAGGTTTTTGTAAAGATAAATTTTGTACCTGCTACATAATAACTGCTGAATAGATACTAATACCCACGAGCAAACTGTGTTATAACAATTTTGTTCATTTCAAAACACTTTAATTTCTTTCCCTTTGTGCTTTGTTACACTGTGCCTGCTGGGGTGCACTTTTCTGCGTTTATTTGCCTGGCAAAACTCTTTCAGGTCCAATTGAAGAATCATCTTATTCCTCTGCCTCTTCCTCCTCCTCCAGTAATATTCCCTATTAAGCTCTGTGGCGTTTTACATTTTACGTATCTATTATTTTAACGCTCATCCATTGCAAAAATAATAAACATCATCTATTGACTGCTTTTTATGTGGTTAGCACATTGTTAGGGCCTTTATACACATTATCTTTCACAAAAATCTTGGATTTCCAATGATGAAGGAGAGACTAATTACGTGTAAGTGATCAAGTCAGGATATTTGCCTTGTTCTGACTCAAAATTCAGTGCTCTCTTTTCTATCATAGGCTGCTTTTTTTGGTATCCTAAGTGTGAAATGTTGAGATCTTTGTGGACAAGAACCCTCTAGTATTCATCTTTGTATCCCTAGAAGTGTAAGTGGCTTCCCTAGTATTTTCTCAAAGTGTTTGTTGAGTAAATAAGTGATGTATTTCTTCCTTTTCTTCCATCCTAAGTGAAGTAGAGCAGAAGTTACCTGCATTCGACAACTGAGAAAATAGGTAGTGAGGGATTTGAATAGTGTAAAGATATTGAGGAAAAATAATCTAACTCAGTGTCTCCTGTACTCTCACTCAGCAATCAACACTGAAGACTTCTGTGACCAAGTGGTAGATAACAGGGCCAGTTACTGCCATCCAGATTAGATTTGATGGTATTTACAGTAGGGGACGATTATAAGCAAGACCAAAAGGAGTGAGATAACTTTTGCTGTGGTCTATGATGACCTTTAAAACATTATTGGAAATTTAGAAAGATACGATTGTGTTTTTCAGATCTTCTTTCAGGCAGCATATTGCATGTCTTTGGAAGGAATGCTGTGCACAGCCACTTAGGGTACAGAGACTCCCTCCTCCAGGGTCAAGTTCAAGTGACAAAAGGTGATGAGCAGATTGTATTCTAAGGATGGATCTAGTTGAGTGTAAGGCCTTTTATTTTCATTTGCTGAGTGCGTTGTAATGCTCCCATCTCTGTTTTTTCTTTATTTATACCTTGTCCAACTTCTCTAAATCAGCAGTGAGCAAATACTTTTAATGCTAATTTGAAGGAACACCTGATTAATAATTTGAGATGTCCAGATTTCCATCTAGTCCTAATTTTAGTTTGGGAAAATAACAATGAAAACACCGAAGAAATATACTTTATTAGAAAAGAATGGGAAGGAGGGGTGGATGGATAGGGGAGGGATACCATTAGGAGAAATAACTAATGTAGATGATGGGTTGGTGGGTACAGCAAACCACCATGGTACGTGTATACCTATGTAACAAACCTGCATGTTGTGCACCTGTACCCAAGAACTTAAAGTATAAGTTAAAAAAAAAAAAAGTTTATCCAAAAAAAAAAAAAAGAATGGGAAGATTTAGAGTTAAGAGAGATTGATAAGGAATCCAGCCAGCATGCCGTCTTAATATCCCTCCTGTCAATGTACATTCTTTCAATCAGTGTATTTTAAAGTCACCAAGGATTTCTGTGAGTCTGAATCTGGCTTGCCTCATCTATTTTAAACTTCCTGGGGAAATTATGTCTGTTTTTTAAATGCTACATTATTGTCCAAGGGCCCAATAAAGTGCTATATATTTTATTTCCACTTATTAACTTGGTTATGATATTTTCACAAAGGAACATCTTGGGCAATCTGATTAACCTCTGTTTCTTCTCTAGATTGAACAAATGGGAAAGCCTGATCACTAAATGTTTTGAAGTGTCCTTTCCCAAAACTCTTAAAAGTGTTTCCTTCTTTATATTCTTAGAAGATGATTAGCTTAATAGCCAGTGTCAGTTGTGATTTAAGATTCTCTTAACCTTTTCTGGTTTTCTTTTATTATGCTACACCTATATTATTAAAACAAGTTAAATGTGAACTGTGACTAATAAACTTTTTTCCTCTTGAACATACCTGGAATCTAAAGTGATTAGTTTTTTCACTTGTTACGGAGTACTTACAAATTTCATTGCATTTTCCCCTAGAATGGGTTGACACAGTGTGGGAACTGGATTTCACAGAGACTGAGCCTTTGGATCCCAGCATAGAAGCAGAGATCATAGAGACTGGATTGGATGCATTCACAAAACTCTATGAAAGCCTTTTACCCTTTGCTACTGGAGAACATGGATCTATGGAGGTAAAAAATAAAAACAAACTAGCCAAATTTTGGTGTTAGCAGTAGAAGATGAAAGTCATTATAATCTAAAACTTAGCTTTCTTGGTGTACAATTCACAGGGAGTACAATATGAGTAACATAAAGAATGTGGTTAATTTATTGGAATATCCTAAGAACTTTCCTCCAGAAGGTTCAAGGTACTCGTCTGATTTTTTTTTTAAGACACAACCGTTTTTTACAATAGCAAATTAAAGGAAAAGTATAAGACCAGGTGTGGTAGCTCACGTCTAATCGCAGCACTTTGAGGGGCTGAGGCTGGCCAATTGCTTAAGCTCAGGTTGAGAGTAGCCTGGGCAACATGGCAAAACCCCATCTCAGAAGAAAAAAAAAGGAAAAATATAAAGGCAAAAACAAGAAAACTAGACCAAGGAAAATGCAAATAACAATTCAGACGTGCCCTTAACCTTAACTTTAAGAAAATCTGCGGCCAGGCACAGTGGCTCACACCTGTAATCTCAACACTTTGGGAGGCCGAGGCAGGTGGATCACGAGGTCAGGAATTCAAGACCAGCCTAACCAAGATGGTGAAACCCCGTCTCTACTAAAAATACAAAAATTAGCCGGTAGTGGTGGCGTGCGTCTGTAATCCCAGCTACTTGGGAGGCTGAGGCAGAGGTTGCAGTGAGCCAAGATCACACCACTGCACTCCAGCCTGGACGCCAGAGCGAGACTCTGTCTCAAAAAAAAAGAAAATCTGGTATTACTAAACTGAGGAATGACTAGTTGAATTAACAGGTTTGTCCAAAAAGTTCCTGTAAATACTGAGTTATATCCAGTACATAGAAATATAAATTATTATTTAAGTTGTTAGTTTTCAAAGAAACCAAAGGGTTGGGAAACAGAACAAAAGTTAATTGGATATTAACATCTCTGAAACATTTAAATGAACAAAAAGAATTTCACTTCCAAGTTTCACATCACAAAATTAAATCATCTAATTAAACATTCCTTCAGCATAACGCTAAGCACTGCCTTAAGTACCTGAGTTGACAGTAGGGATTAAGAAACAATCTCCCTAGGTTGAAGTCCCCCCCAGGGACCTCAGGGAGGAAGAGTGGACATTTGAACACTAACCAAATTAGGTCCAGCAGCCACATGCAGCTGCAGGGGGTGGAGAGTACAGTGCCACTGGGCATTTGGGCGCCTGGAAATAGTCTACGAACCACACTGTGAAAAATGCTCCAAGAGAGGTGCAGATTTGTTGCATAGGGTGTGAAAAAGGGAGCATGGTAGAGTTGGGAAGGTTCCAGAAAGAAAGTGGCCAGCAGTGAATCTTCACAGATGACTAGCAGAAGCTTGGGTTGTAAGGCAGTCCTAGTGAAGGAGCCACCCAATGGGAACATGCAGGAATTGTCAAGAGGCATACAAAAAAAAGTGTGTGGTGGGATGGGACAGTAAGGTAGAGTAAGGGTAGGTCATGGGTAGCTTTACGTGAGGTTCGGCAGTGGAGTTTGAACATATTTGGTAGAGTGTGTATGAGGTTTTGTTCTAAGCTTCCTGCAGGGATTAACTCATTTAATCCTCACAAGCAGCCCTGTGTGAAAGAGGTTACAGTGAGCAATAGATAGGTAACATGAATAGATCTGTTTTAAGCAGATGTTCTTGACAGTAGGTGGACTGAAGTGGGAAAAAATTGTGTGCAGGGAGAGCCCTTGGGAGACTGTATTGGTGATCCAGGTGTTAGTAGTAGTAATGGCATGGTCCAGAGTTACGATTTTGGGAACTGGAAAGGAAGACTAAAAACTAGGGACATTTTGGAGGTAGAATTAATAGGGCCTTGTGAACTAGGAAGCCTTTGTGAGATATCTTAAAGACATGGTGTGAAGTGCTAAACTGACTGGGCATAGGGAGTTACAAAAAGAAAGAAGTCAGTGATCCCCAGGGTTTCAAAACTAGGAAGATGATGACTCTGTTAACCAAGGTGGGGAATGAGGGAAAAAGAGCAAGGTCAGATGGAGAAACAGTTCTGTTTAGACTTCTGAACTTGAGATTCTGTGAGGAGATCCTTGGGAAGTTAAACAGATAGTAGAAATGTGAGACCAGGAGAGAGAGGGGAATTCTTTAATGGAGGTATGGGTTGAAGCACAGTGATGCATGAGATCACCGAGGGGGAGCAGAAGCCAGGACAGAAATGGAGAGCTGATTGGAAGGGGTCTGTGGAGGAGCAGTCAAGTGTAAGGAGTGCAGGGCCACTGACGCCCAGACTAGAGACAGCAGCCGTGGGATCACATGGGGCCAAGGTGACCCCATACACAGAGCTCTGGCGAGCAGAGGGTTTAGGGTCTTGAATCAGCCTGGTGGAATGAGGACGTGAAGGCAGGAGATGATTTCTTTTTTCCTTTTTTTTTTTTTTTTTTTGAAACCAGGGTCTTGCTGTGTTACCCAGGCTGGAATGCAGTGGCACAGTTACAGCTTACTGCAGCCTCAACTTACTGGGCTCAAATGAGCCTCCCACCTCACCCTCCTGAGTAGCTGGGACTACAGGTGTGTGCCACCATGCCCAGCTAATTTTTTATTTTTTGTGGAGACAAGATCTTTCTTTGTTGCCCTGTCTGGTCTCAAACTCCTGGGCTCAAGCAATCCTCCTGCCCTGGCCTCTCAAAGTGCTAGGATTTGAGCCATTGTGCCCTGTGGCATGAGCCATTGTGCCCTGTGGAGATGATTTCTCCCACAGGTTTTTTAGTTAAGGAAAAGAGAGTGCCCTGCTCACTTGAATTTTGTGGGCCTTTTTTTGTTATGGTACTCAAGGATAAACCATATTTAGTTCCTATGTTTAGGTTATTAAAATAACCCATTTCTTCTTCATGTGTTTAGTAGGAGAAGACATGGAATGATGATAGAATTAGTAAAATTGTAGTTTCTTTCCTAGGGTGTATCTCCTTTACCTGGGCTATTTCTGAGATCTCTTTCATTTCCTGCTCCCATTGCGTGCAATCTGCGGAACATTTAAATTTAAATAAAAGGCTCTGATTTCCTCAGTGATTATTGGTAAACGGATTTGAGTTCCTTTTAATATAGAGGGATTAACTTTTCTGAATAATCGCTAATATATGGTGTCCCAAAAGTGTTAGTGTAGTTTTAAACTGTAATTTCTGAAGTTTATATGCTACAAACTTAACCAAAAATTCTTTTGAAAGTTTAATTATTTAAATATGTTATATACATATTTATCTTTGTAATTTTGGATAATATATTTTTAATTTTGATATTTTCAGTCCCTTTGAAGATGGTAAACATTTAGCAATAGGAACCAGGCTAGTCTATTCCTCTTTTTGTAAGGCACCAAGAACTTACAAAAATCAAATAATTGATGTTTCCATTTCTCTGATGACTGGCTTTTGTGATTTGCCCTCTCCCCACAGAGTGTCTGGACCTTCTTCATTGAGAACAATGTTTCCCATAGTACACTGGTGGCATTGTTCTATCATTTTGTTCAAATAGTTCATAAGACAAATGTCAGTGTACAGTATCGAGAATATGGCCTTCACGCTGCTGGGCTTTACTTTTTGCTGCTAGAAGTACCAGGTATGTAGACCTGATGATAGGATAAATCTTCTGTCACTTTTTTCTTTCTACATTTTTCAATTCTTATACTTTGTTTCTTGTTTCTTCACTTATAAACGGGGCAGTGCTAACCCATGGCAGAGAGTTGTTCTGAGGAGCAAGCCTGTAAAGTACATGGCATGTTGTAGGTCTTTGAAAACCTTCCCTTTTTTTTTTTACATCCAAAATTATGCTATCTATAAACGAATAAAAATAATCTGAGGAGGACCGCGAGAGCTCCACGCCCGCCCTCCGCCGTTGCCCTCCGCCATCGCCGTCTGAGGAGCACCGCGAGAGCTCCGCGCCCTCCCCC
>NW_012105731.1:1555867-1609574 GCF_000951045.1 Mandrillus leucophaeus | reverse complement strand
CGCCCTCCGCCGTTGGCCCCCGCCATCGCCGTCTGAGGAGCATCGGAAGAGCTCCGCGCCCGCCCCCCGCCATCGCCGTCTACAGTTGTGATACTGCCCTTTCTCCTCATGATTCCTTGTCTAGACTGAGAAATACTGCTGTGAGGAGTCATTGTTTTTACGTCTCCGATGTTGGTGTTGAAAAATAGGTTAAAACCACTCTAATCAAGAAAGCAGGAAAGCAGCTAGTAGTACGTGAAGGAGGGCACTGACCAGGAGTCTGTGTTCCAGCACTGTTCTACTTTATTGTCAGAGCACTGAGGAGGCCTTTCCTCCTGTGACGGTGAAATCCATTCTCTTCCCTACTCCAAACCCAAGGTGAGAGAGTGGAACGTAGAGATTGAGCTCAGTAACCCAGAGTTCATATGGAAAAGAAAATGACAAGATCACTCATCTTGCTGCTTCTCTCTGTTTATATTAGCATTTGTAATTAATGCTCAGGGTGTATTCCATATGATCTGGGAATGGGCAAAAAGGTATTATATTTAAAGCCTTGAACATTGGTTTGTGTTATTGTTAATGCTCCCATAATGACTTTGGAAATGAGTAAGTTCCTAAAGGATTTTGTTGCTAAGCAGTGTCTCAGTTGTAACCAGGCCCTTTCTCAAAAAAGTAGTGGTTTTAGAAACCCATTTCACTCTCATCTTGCCAGATGCAGTTTCTTCTGATTAAGATTAGATTTATGCCAGAGCAAAGAGGTGGCTGTTACTAATTGTGTGGGCCACTTGCAGCTTTCCAGCAAGCCGTATTCTTGCAGTTCTGTTTTTAAATGTTTTGGGTTTATGATTGAGATGCTGTCAATACTTAATATTCGATCACAGTATATTCTTCTTTTTCAAGATCATTTTGGTTGTTCTGCCTCCCTTGCATTTCCATGTGAATTTTAGAATCTGCATGTGAATTTTTGCAACAACAAAAAAGCCAGCTGCGGTTTTGACAGGGATTGCATTGAAACTATAGATGAGTTTGTGAAGTATTACCAATTTAACAACGTTAGGTCTTCTAATCTCTGACTGTAGGATGTCTTTCCATTTATTGTCGATCTTCTTTAATTTGTTTCAATAATGCTCTGTAATTTTCGGGGCGCAACTCTTGCATCTCCTCTTTAAAATTTATTCTTAAGTATTGTTTTCAGTGCTAGTGTAAATGAAATTGTTCCCTTAATTTTATTTTGGATTGTTTTATTAGTAGTGTATAGAAGCAAAGTTGATTTTGATTATCTTGTATCCTAGAACCTTGCGAAACTCATCTGTTGGTTCCAACAGGGTTTTCTTTGTGTAAGATCACGTCATCCGTGAATAGACACAGATTTACTTCTTTCTTTCTAGTCTGGGTTCTTTCTATTTATTTTTCTTACTTATTTGCCCTGGCTAGAACCGCCAGTACAATGTTGAATAGAAGGGGAGCGTGGGGATCCTTGTCTATTCCTGATCTTAAGGGGAAAGCATCCAGTCTTGCCTTTAGATATGATGTTATCTGTGGGTTTCTCAGGATGGCCTTTGTTAAGTTATTATTCCTGTTTTACTGAGTGTTTCATTATGAAAGGCTGTTGGATTTTGTCATTTGCTTTTCTGCACTTGTGAAGTGATCATGTGGTTTTTGTTTCTTATTCTAATATAGTATATTATATTGATTGATTTTCACATATTAAACCAATTTTATATGACCTTGGTCACGGTGTTTATATGTTGTCAGAGTGTTTGCTAATATTTTGTTGAAGGTTTTTCTGTCTGTATTCATAAGGGATATTCTTTTTTTGATATATTTTTGTCTGGTTTGGGAATCAGTATCTTGGTAATACCATTCTCATAGAATAAGTTACATAGTATTCTCTTCTCTTCTGTATTTTGGCAGATTTTGAGTTTTCTTTTTTCCTCAGATGTTTGGTAGAACCCACTAGTGAAGTCATCTGGGCCTGGAGTTTTTTGAAAGAGGTTTATGTTTGTCGAATTTCTGGTGATCTCCTCTCACCCCTGATGTTGGTCATTTGTATTTTATTTTTTCTTGATCAATCTAGATCGAGATTTATTCATTTTACTGTTCACTTTGGAGAACCCCCTTTTGATGTCATTAATTGATTTCTGTTGTTTGTCCCTTTCTTGTTTCATTGGTTTCTGGTCTTAAGGCTATGATTTCCTTTCTTGTTACTTTGGGTTTAATTTGCTCTTATTCTGACTTTTTAAGGTAGATGCTTAGATCTTTGTTCTCACGTATATTTGTTTGTTTCTCATACAAGCATTTAATACTATAAATGTCCCTCCAAGTACAGCTTCATCTGCATCCCACAAATTTTGATGATGTGTTTTTACTGCTGTGCAGGTCAAAATGATTTTGTAATTTTTCTTGTCATTTCTTACATCTCTGAGTTGTTTGGTAAATTGAGTTTATTTTCCAAATATTTGAACTTTACTGAAATCTTATTGTAATTGATTTTTAATTGGTGGGATCAGAGAATATTATATGATTATGATACTTTTAAATTATTTATTTGTGCCTTTTTTTTTTTTAATGGACCTAGAGTCTAATTTGGTGAATCTTCTATTTGCACTTTTAGCAGAATGCATACCTTGCCTTTGTTGGATCTAGTATTCTGTAAATGTAAGTTAGGTCTAGTATTCTGTAAATGTCAGTTGGTTGCAAGTGTTATTCAAGGGTTATATATGCTTCCTGATGTTCTGCTTATTTGTTCTATCTATTATTGAGAGAGGAATGTTGGAATCTCTAAGAATAATTATCAATTTATCTATTTCTCCTCTCAATTCTTTTAACTTAAGATATTGTGAAAGTCTGACAGATATGGATGTATTTATGATTGTCATGTCTTCCTGGTAGATTGGTCCTTTTAGTATTATGTTATATCCTTGTTTGTCTGGTTGTAATCCTTGTCTTGAAGTCTACTTTGTCTAATATTAAGATAGCCACTATAGTTATATTAAGATTTATCCTTGGTTGGTACATCATTTCTCATGCTTTTATTTGTAACCTATCCATATGTTTATATTTAAAGGTTTTCTTGTAGACTGCCTGTCATGTGGTCATGGTTTTTCTTTTTCTTTCTTTCATTTTTTTTTTTTTTTTTTAAGAGAGACGGGGCCACACACGGTGGCTCACACCTGTAATCCCACACTTTGGGAGGCCGAGGCCGGTGGATCACTTGAGGTCAGGCAGGCATTTAAGACCAGCCTGGCCAACATGGTGAAATCCCAGCTCATTTGGTCATGCTTCTTTCTGACAATGTTTGCTTTTATATCAGAATGTTTAAATTGTTTAGCTGATTACATTTAGAGTAATTATCAATATAGTTGGGTGTCTGCCATTTTTCTATTTATTTTCTATTTTTTTAAATCTGTTTTTTGCTCAATTTTTTCCTCTTCCTGCCTAGTTTTGGATTTTAGTATCCTTTGTCTCTTTTTGGTGTATTAGCTATACTCTTTTGCATGTGTGCGTATGTTTTGTGTGCTTGCTTTGTGTATGCAGTAGGCACTTCTCACAGTTTATCTTCAGATAATATTCTCCCAGTTTATATATGATGTAAGAACAACCTTAAAACAGTGTATTTTCCTAGGTTGGGCGAGGTGGCTCATGCCTGTAATCCCAGCACTTTGGGAGGCTGCTGTGGGCAGATTGCTTGATGTCAGGAGTTCTAGACCAATCTGGCCGACGTGGTGAAACCCATCTCTACAAAAAAAGAGAAAAAAAAAATACAACAATTAGCCCAATGTGGTAACGCATGTTACTTAGGAGGCTGAGGCAGGAGAACCGCTTGAACCTGGGAGGTAGAGGTTGCAGTGAGCTGAGATCCACACCACTGCACGCCAGCCTGGGCAATAGAGCGAGACTCCATCTCACACACACACACACACACACACACAGCGGTTGCAGTGAGCTGAGATCCACACCACTGCACTCCAGCCTGGGCAGCAGAGCGAGACTCCATCACACACACACACACACACACACACACACACACACACACCAACAACCAAAACAAAGCATATTTTCCTTTCTCCTCTCCTGTTCTTTGTGTGTTATTTTTTCTACATGTTATAAAGCCTACATTTCATTAATACTTCTTTAACTGTCTTTTATGGAATTTTTTAGAAACAAGATAAACAGCTTTTATATTTGAAAGATTAATCTCATATAATTTTCCTTCAGCCTGAAGAACTGTTTATTTTTAAACATTTCTTTTAGTGCAGGTCTGCAAGCCATAAACCCTATCAGATTTTGATTGTATTTATTTCACCTTCAAGAATCTTTTTGCTGAATATAAAATTCTGAGTTAACTTTGTTTTGCTTTTTGGTTGGATTATCTATGTTGTGATTTCCTCTGTGCTTATTGCGATTGAGTTGATTGAGTTTCTTGGATCTGTGGACTTAATAGTTTCAACAAACTTGGAAATTTTTCAATGACTCTTTCTTCAAATGTCTTCCTTCTCCTTTTTTGGGACTTCAGTGACTCCTGTGTTAGACTGCATGATGTTCTCCCGTGGGTCACTGAGTCTTTATTAGCTTTTTGGTTTCTATGCTCCTGCTGTATCTTCAAGTTCACTTATCTTTGTTTCAGTAATAACCAAGCCACTATTAAGCTCATCTAGTGAATGTTTCTTTTTCAGATCAAGAAACTTCTGTTTGCTTCTTTAAATTTTTTTTTTTTTTCATTTCTCTCCTCATGATAATGTTTTAATTCTTGAGCTGCTTTAAGGTTGTTATCAGCTGGTTTCATTATCTCTGTCATTTCCTGGGCTGCTTTTATTGACTGATTTTTCCTATGGGGCACATTTTCCTGCTTCTTAGCATTCCCTGTAATTTTTTTACCAGATGCTGAACATTTGTTGTTTTTTTACCCCCTGTATTTTTTGTAAAGACAGGATTTTGCTGTGTTGCCCAGACTGGTCTCAAACTCCTGGGCTCAAGTGATCCACCCACCTCAGCCTCCCAAAGTGTTGGGATTACAGGCGTGAGCCACTGCCCTCAGCCAGGATGTTGGGCATTTGGAATGTTGTTGAGTGTCTGGATTTTGTTGTTTTCCTTTAAATACTATTGAAGTATGTTTTGATAGGCAGCTATTGGTGGATTAACTTGATCCTTTTGAGGCTTGTTTTAAAGCTTTATTAGGGCAGATATAAAGTAGCCTTTACACTACATCTGGTTTAGCCCTACTGTTAAGGTGTGTTTGTTCTGAGGTCTCTACTGAATGCTCTAGGTGCTTAACAAGGTCACTCCACTCTGGCTGGCCACAACTCAATGTATCTGAGCCTTGTGTGAGTTGTGAAAATAATTCATCTTCTTGCTCCCTGGAAATACTTCTTTGCTCTCTGTCTTAGAATTTTACCCTGTGCATGCATAGCTTATGTTCAGTCCTGGGCAGATTCTTAGAACTCTTTTTCTGTGTAGGTTCTTCTGTTCTATAAATTCCATCTACCCTGTGTTTCTGACTCTGCTTTTTCAACATAGTAAGACGATTATAATTTGTGTGGATTTACCATTTATCTGCTGTTGTCCGGAAATTGCCTCTGGATACAATACTGGGGCAACTTTAGGGTTTACCTCTTTGTTTCCCTTTTTTCAGAGATTGCCCTTCTTATGCTGCCTGGTGCCCGGTGTCTTAAAATGGTTATTTTATAAATTGTTGCCCAGTTTTCTAGTTGTTAACAAGTGTAAAGCCAATTACTCTGTCCTGACCAGATGTGGAAATCTTGTTATGTATCTCTGATGCAGCGCTGTTGCTCCTCTACTAAGGCTGACGTTGGAAATGGTACTCTTGCTACAGGTTCATTGTTATTCACAGTCATGAAAAGCCTGTGTTTTGCTTTGTAACTTTTCGTCTGTTGTTGTAGACATTTCAAGACAGTTAAATCTAACCTGCTTACTCTTTATTCCTTATGAATAGGCAGTGTAGCCAATCAAGTATTCCACCCAGTGATGTTTGACAAATGCATTCAGACTCTAAAGAAGAGCTGGCCTCAGGAATCTAACTTGAATCGGAAAAGAAAGAAAGAACAGCCTAGGAGCTCTCAGGCTAATTCCGGCAGGCATAGAAAAAGGGGAAAGCCACCCAGGAAAGAAGATATTGAGGTAAGAAGTAAGTTGAGTAATAAAACATATATACCAACACACGATTTGGCTTATTTAAGGATTGATTTTATACTAAATATGGTTTCAGGCATCATGGTAATAGGCAAACGGTCCTAAACCATCATAAGCTATCCAATACTGCTTTGTCTCTTGGGATTCATATAATTTTTCTTTCTTTCTTTCTTTCTTTCTTTTTTCTTTATCTTTTTGAGACAGAGTCTTGCTGTGTCACCCAGGTTGGAGTGCAGTGGTGCAGTCTCAGCTCACTGCAATCTCCGCTTCACGGGTTCAAGTGATTCTCTTGCTGCAGCCTCCCAAGTAGCTAGGGCTACAGGCGTGTACTACCACACCCAGCCAATTTTTGCTTTTTTTTTTTGAGAGATAGGGTTTCACCATGTTGGCCAGGCTGGTCTGGAACTCCTGGCCTCAAGTGATCTGCTCACCTTGGCCTCCTGCTGGGGTTACAGGCATGAGCCACAACACCCAGCCTGATTCCATATTCTTGTGCGACACTGTAGGATGATGGAAGTTCATAGACAGCAGAAATTCTGAAAAATAGGATTCCTCATTGACACAAAACTAGAAACTACTGTAGCGGTCATCTAGTCCAGTGATTTACTGTTGTGGCCAAGGAGACCTAGGACAGTCATGCCACCTGGTCAAAGTCATGTCACCTCAACGTCAGCTCCTGCCTGGAGTTTATCTGGACTTGGTTTGGGTAAATTGAAAACCATGGGACAAAGTGTTTGGCATTTATTACAGTGACCTGTACATTTCTTCATCATCTAGATGGATGAAATTATAGAAGAACAAGAAGATGAGAACATTTGTTTTTCTGCCCAGGACCTTTCTCAAATTCGAAGTGCCATCTTTCACCTTTTAAAGAATTTTTTAAGGCTTCTGCCAAAGTTTTCCTTGAAAGAAAAGCCACAATGTGTACAGAATTGTATAGAGGTAAGTGAAAATTCCAGGAACCTTAGGGCAACTTCAAAGGATATAGACTATGGCTAATAATGAGCAGAAAAAATCAGGCCTTTTCTTCATATCTGTTTTCTAGGTCTTTGTTTCATTAACTAATTTTGAGCCAGTTCGTCATGAATATCATGTTACACAAGCCAGGTGAGCCATTAAATCTTCCAGTGCTACAATTTAAGTATAGTATACTAATTTTTGCTCCAGCAGAAATGGAAATGCCATTTTATCCTAATTGGCACACAGGTAGAATTTATTCATTTAAACATGGCTTGTAGGACTAAGACATATTCCAAGTAAAATCGTTTCCATTAATTAAGATTTTGTCTTTTTTCTTTAGAGACCTTAACCGAGCAAAATACATACCAGAACTGGCTTATCATGGATTGTATTTGCTGTGCTCTCCCATTCATGGAGAAGGAGATAAGGTAAAGGAGATGAGAACCTAATTTGGTTACTAGTTGAATCGAAGGCACACCAGTCATATGATGGAAATATATTAAAAGCGTTTGATATAATGCCATTTCAATTTACTAGCTTTTTTTCATGACATATTATTTGCATAATAAAAAGTATCACTATTTCTATTTGCTCTCTGTTCTTTATTGCCAAGTTTATATCAGAATACTTGGTGGCTGCAGCAAATTATTGTTAGGCTCCAGTTAGAAAAAATGGTTCTGCTGTGAATAAAATTGGAGGAACAGATAAGCTACTGAACAGTTACTTCTATAGGAATATTTCCCAAATCATTTTGAAAAGTGGAATAGTCAGAATTTTCCAGTTTCCCTTGGCAATTCATGTGTGCTTCAGTATTTCTATTAGTAGTTGTATTATTTTTGTGGATATTCTACAGAAATTTTGTAGGTTGTCATCCCTGGTTAGCATTGATAACTGGGTTTTGCCTCAAGTTACCTCAATATTATCACTACTGTAAACTTTGGAGTTAGAGTTAGTTGTGCATTATGGTGTTACTAAGCTTAGACGTCTTAAATAAAACAATAAGATTTTGCAAAAAATGTGGTGGACCAAGGTCAGGTGGCTTTTGGTATCTGTGACACAGTTAACTTGCAGAGGCGGTAACGTGGTTCAGAAGATGTTTTGGGGGAGACTTGGGCCTCTGCATGTCTGTGTTTGAATTCTGACTCCACCACTTACTAGCTGGGGGTCCTGGAATGAGTCGTTCAACCTTGCTAAAGTGTCAGATTTCACTTGTGGACAAAAAGTACCAAATTCTTACCTTCCTTATAGATTTGTCACAGAATTAAATGAAGTTGAGCATGTCACATGCCGAGCACAATGCCTGCTGTTTAGAAACATTTGGTATTTTATAAGTTTTAAATCTTTATCACTTCTGTGTGCTTGAAATATGAATGTGGTAACATTTGTAGTAATGTTTTTAATTCCCATGCCCTTTTAAGTATTTTAAACAATAAAATGGATGGGAAAATTTATCCCTTTAGGTCTACTGTCTCTCTAAAGATGGTGTTTTTTTGTTGTTGTTTTTTTTTTGGGACGTAGTCTCGCTCTGTCGCCAGGCTGGAGTGCAGTGGCACCGCCTCGGCTCACTGCAGCCTCTGCCTCCCGGGTGCGCACCACCACGCCCAGCTAATTTTTGTGTTTTTAGAGACGGGGTTTCACCATGTTGGCCAGGATGGTCTTGATCTCTTGACCTCGTGATCCACCCACCTCAGTTTCCCAAAGTGCTGGAATTACAGGCATGAGCCACCGTGCCCGGCCAGTATTTGTTTTTTAATTGTGAAAGTATTGACTTGATGTCAGGCAGTCTTGGTTTTAGCCTTATCTTTAATTATTTGATCTTGGACAGCTCACCTTTGGAGCTTTTTTAAATTATCTGTGTAGTGGAAATTATACATGTCCTGCTTACCTCATGGAATTGTTGTAAGGTTTAAAATTAAATGTATATTTCATATATATATATATATATATAGTAAAATCTAGCTATGTAGGTGAAAGTGCTTAATGCAGTACCTACCACTTACTTGGTTTTCAGTAAATGTTTTATTTATTGGATGAATAAATTAATTAGTGACTGTGTTATTTGAGATGATATGTTGGAAAGTGCTTTGTAAACTGGAGGCAAAAAGCAGCTGTAAAGTATCATTCTTTTCCCTTTTAAATAGAGGAACATTAGTAGCATTCTTTGCCATTTGTAAATGACAGTTAATTCCCTATTTGTCCTAAATTCTGGGTTATGATATGCAGTGGGTGGGGAGAGAGACTAGGTATTGTTTTTATCAGGTGTATTATCTGTCAGCCATTCTTTCACACTATTTACATTGTGCATTTATTGTATACCTGCTCATTGTTTAAGAAATATATCCCCAGTGTTCAGCCAGTAATTATGCCAACCTGACCTACCTTCAGATGGCTTGAAATGGTTTACTACAGTCTGCATCACTATGTTTGGGACCCTTGCGTTCTCTATCCGATCTTAAATTGAATTTTCTTTTCTGTTCTAGGTTATCAGTTGTGTTTTCCATCAAATGCTCAGTGTAATATTAATGTTAGAAGTTGGTGAAGGATCCCATCGTGCCCCCCTTGCTATTACCTCCCAAGTCATCAATTGTAGAAACCAGGCGGTCCAGTTTATCAGGTGAAGCACACAAATTGTGAATTTTCGCCCTGTCAGTCTCCCTCAGTACTCTGGGCCCTGCACTGAGATTTCGGATACATGTAGAGTTAAAATTTCCGGCCTGATGGTGGTTTTGGGGGTAAAAACCAAGCACTTCGTAGCTAATGTGCTTTATGTGTCTGGGTCTCTGTTAGTAGGCTCCTAGCTGGGACATTGTTAAAGAGATAGGAATCTGCAGAGCACCGGCCGGAGCCAGCCTCCAGCTTGTTTGCACTCAATCTGTGGGTCAGCTTCAGAGGGAGGATAGTGGCCTCTCCTCCTTTCCCTTGTCTGCTTTACTGCAGCCAGTCCGCCTCTTTCCCTTTTCTGTTGCTCTCTGTGTTGTAGCTCTTTGCTTTTGTTCTTTGCCACTTTTTTCTTATTTCTTTGCACTTTTCTATTCCTTTCCCCCTATAGAAATGACTTGAAGGAAAGGGTTGAGTTGCTTCTTACCTCCATAGCAATGATCATTAGACTGCTTTTCCCCTCTTGGATCACTCAGCTTCACTTAAAAACTCTCATGCCTTAGCTTCATTGGCAAGGACATGTGTGCTGTGTCATTGGCTTTTCTTTCCCTCCTTCACTAATTTTTGGCGTGCAGCATGGAGGTGGTGCCAAGACGTACGTATGTGCAAGTGTGTGCACAGCATGCAGTTTAGTTGGAGACATGGGGTGCAGGTGATGTCATCTTGTGACTGAGCAAATGTCTCTCACTAAGGGCTTTTTAAAACATTAGGTAACTAAAATGTTTTAAGTGAAAACACTGTCATTTTGTTTTTTCCATGAGAGTTTCTTATACACCAGTCTCAATAGTCTTCATGTAATGTTACAGATAAACATCACTAAAAGTGGATCAAGTCTGGGCATTGTAGAAATTTCTTCTTGAGGCCGGGGGTGGTGGCTCATGCCTGTAATCCTGGCACTTTGGGAGGCCAAGGCAGGCGGATCACCTGAGGTCAGGAGTTGAAGACCAGCCTGGCCAACATGATGAAACCCTGTTGATATACAGAAACCGGGTGTGGTGGCAGGCACCTATAATCCCAGCTACCTGGGAGGCTGAGGCAGGAGAAACTCTTGAACCCGGGGGGCGGAAGTTGCAGTGAGCCAAGATCACACCATTGCGCTCCAGCCTGGGCAACAAGGGGAAAACTCCATCTCCAAAAAAAAGAAATTTCTTCTTGGGTTAAAGTTTGGAGAAGCAGTGTTACTAATGCATTTCACTGAGCAACCATGAGGTGGTACTGTGTCTTAGTCAATTTTTATATTTATCCCAAAAGGATACATTTTACATCTTAATACGAAATTTAGTAAGTAGTCAAAAGAATTGTATGAAGATTGCATTTTTGTTCTTTCCTGATGACTTAGCTGCTCTGCAGCAGCTCTCGAAACTGCACGGGAACTACTTCGCAGTGTTCTACGATGACGTTTTATGTCTTCACTCTTTATTCTACTGAAACCACTCTTACAGTGTGAGGGTAGAGTGTTTTAATAACTGGGACTTCTAAATATAGGAGGAGTGGTTTTTGAGGACAGTCACTGACTGTATTGTGAACAGCAGATGTGTTTTTCTTTTAAAAAGCTCCCTTGTGGATGAGTTAAAGGAGAGTATATTCCCAGTCCTCCGTATCTTACTGCAGCACATCTGTGCCAAGGTACCGTTTGCCTTAGTAATACTGATAACATAGAAGTATATCACGTGTGAAGATAATTGTGTGTGTGTGGGGGGGGTGTGTGTATTCTTGGGAATGAGTCTGCATTGTTACTTAAAGTGGTTTTATTTAATGTTCGCTAGATGGTCCTCTAGACAAAAGTGTTCTATTAAAAAAAAAACACACTTTATTTTGGAAAAATGTTGAACATACACACAGAAACAGGGAGAAGAGGATGGTAAACCACCATATACCCATCAACACCTTCCACAGTTTTGTGTCACTTAAACCCCTAACCCACATCCCCCAACATGTGTATACTGGATTGTGTTTTGAAGCAAATTCCATCATATCCTTTCACAGTAATTCCTTAATATTATCAAACATCCAGTGTTCAAATTTCCATGATGCGCTCTTACATTTTTATAACCATTTAGACAAATGATTCTTAATTTGAACCTTATGAAACCTGGGGATCTAAAAACTCTCTGAAATTGTATACTAAATTTGTGTGTGTGTTTTTCTGGAGAGATGGTTTATAGATTTCCTTTAGAGTAGTTTTCAAGGGATCTCAAACCTAAAATTTATTAGTCATTTACCTAGCATTTAAAGATCATTGAACTAGTTACGCTCCCTGATTTTCAGTTTGTTTTACAAAGTATGTTTCAGCCATCCTGCAGGTGGATATTGGTTGGTCAACTTCTGTTTTTGCTTCTCAGGTGGTAGATAAATCAGAGTATCGTACTTTTGCAGCCCAGTCCCTAGTCCAGCTGCTCAGTAAACTTCCTTGTGGGGAGTACGCTATGTTCATTGCCTGGCTTTACAAATACTCCCGAAGTTCCAAGGTAGGAGATAGCTCTGCATAAAACCTTGGGTCCTTTTTAAACTCTTTTTAAAAGGGTCTCTTTTTCTAGGTCTGAATGAGGAGGGTTCTTTGGTTCTTACTCCTATCTGATGGCAATTCTTACGATCTTGCTTTACCAGATCCCACACCGGGTTTTTACTCTTGATGTTGTCTTAGCTCTGTTGGAACTGCCTGAAAGAGACGTGGATAACGCCCTGTCCTTGGAGCATCAGAAGTTCTTAAAGCATAAGTTCTTGGTGCAGGAAATTATGTTTGATCGTTGCTTAGACAAGGCGCCTACTGTGCGCAGCAAGGCGCTGTCCAGCTTTGCGCACTGTCTGGAGCTGACTGTTACCCCTGCATCGGAGAGCCTTCTGGAGCTGCTGCTGAACAGTGAGTACAGTGAGTACGGTGACTGCTGGGAAAGGAAACCAGTCTCGTGCTCATTGAGAAAAGACTGCAAGGGAGTCGTTCTTTTCTTTGGCAAAAGTAATAAGTATGGTATGATCTGTTGTTACCCTTAAAACCATTTTTAGTGTATTTTATTGTCAACTTTTTAAATAGGTGAGCCTGATACATTTGCAAGGCCTTTTAAAAGGCTACCTTTACTGTTGCTTTGCATAGGTGGGCATTGGTCGTGTTAGGATGAATCTCCGTTTCAATGCATACCCAAGGAGAACATTACCAGTTGTCAGCAATTTAGAATCTATTTGCCTTGTCTTTGAGCCTAATTATCTTGATTTTGGTTCCTCTGTGGATATTTACTCAGTTTGTGATACTGACTTTGTTCCTTATCTTTCTTCTTGTTTTTAGGTCCTACGTTTTCAGGAATAGAGAGTCACTCTGGTACCTTACTGAGAAATTCATCAGGTAATGGATCAATACGTTTTCAAATATTGAATGATTATCTTTCAAAAATTTGTAGAATATTTAAAATGTTTCTCCTACCTCCTTATTTACCTACTTTAACATTGTACTTTTTTCATCAGAGAAGTTGAAATTCGTTTCAGTAATAATGTTGTAACTTAAATGAGTAACGTGCCCTGCTAATGTTATTAAAAGTATAACACATTTTTAGCTTAATGACTGTACTTTTTTTTTTTTTTAAAAAGCTCTTTTCTACCAAGGGCGGACATCTAACCATTCCGAACCCTCAAGGGAGATCAACATAGACTGCAGTGGTGAAACAGTTGGATCTGGAGGTATGTCAGATTTTATCTCTGTCAGGTAATGCTGCTGGATTTCAGACAACCGTAAGTAGAGTCTAAAACCTTGGTTTTTTGTTTTTGTTTTTTTTCTGATTTATTCACCCTAAAAGTTGAAACATCTGGCGGGGCGTGGTGACTCATGCCTGTAATCCCGTAATCCCAGCACTTTGGGAGGCTGAGGCCGGCAGATCACTTGAGCCCAGGAGTTCAAGACCAGCCTGGGCAACACGGCAAGACCCCATCTCTTAAAAAAATATATAAAAATTAGCTGGGCATGGTGGTGTGCACCTGTGGTCCCAGCCACTCAGGAGGCTGAGGTGGGAGGATGACTTGAGCCCAGGAGTTCCAGGCTACAGTGAGCTGTGACCATACCACTGTACTCCAGCCTGGGCGACAGTCTGTTTAAAAAATAAAAAATAAAAATAACACTGCAGGGTAGTCTGCTTTTTTGTACCAAAACTCAGTTACTAAATAGCTGCATGATCTAAGGTATGACTGTCGTTTTCCAGTTGTAACACCCTCCCATCTTTCCCAGACGACTGTTGGGGGAGTCTGTAGAAACAACATTTAGGAAAGTGATTTAAAGAGAGAGAGAGACAGATAAGAGAGAGAAAGAGCATGTACGTAGAGGATTAATTACATAATGAGGTTTATTAATTTATTCAATAAACATTGATCTGGTCCTTCCCAAAGCATTCCAGGCATTGGAGATGCACAAGTCTGTGAGACAAAGCTCCATCTCTTAAGAAGCAGGAGAGAGACAGGTGCTTGTGCACAGAAATGTTCTCATATATACACTTGTACACACACGTATGTGGAACACTGAGATAGGTGCTGAGATGTACAGAAAGCTCCCTGAGGATGATTACTGCTTTTATTATTCAGCCTAGAAGGTCAGCATGAAATTGGGTTCGGGAGGCTAGATGTTAGCATGTATTACTCAAATTCAGAGCAATAACTGCATTTATAATAAACACGTTTTCTAAATGTTGTAGGAAAATATACTCTGGAAAAATGCTGAATGTTTGTGTTGGCTCCAGACTTCCTCTAAATAGGTTATGGATTTACTGTGGCACAGACTTTTTCAAGCAATATCAAGTTGAGGTGATTTAATGATGCTTAAAAATTATGAAAGTTAGGGGATGCAAAGAGCCCATGTTTCCAGTGTGTTGTTCATAAGCTGAAAGGACATACATTGTTGGCATTAATTGTACATTAAAAAATTTGCATAGTTACTTAGATGCCATGCACTTTGCCAAATGCTCTGCTTTTTTTAAATTAAGGTAAGAGTTGATACACCATAAAATTCACCATTTAAAGTGTACAATTTAGTTGTTTTAGTATAGTCACAAGATTGTACAGACTAATTCCAGAACATATCATCAGCTGAAAAATAAACCCCGTTCCCATTAGCAGTCACTCCCCATGACCCCTTCCTTCTGCCACTGGCAGCCACTAATTTTCTTTCCTTATAAAATTGCCTATTCTGGGCCAGACGCGGTGGCGTACATCGATAATCCCGGGACATTGGGAGGCTGAGACGGAAGGATCACGAGGTCAGGAGATTGAGACCATCCTGGCCAACATGGTGAAAACCCGTCTCTACTAAAATATAAAAAATTAGCTGGGCATGGTGGCACACGCCTGTAGTCCCAGCTGCGCAGAAGGCTGAGGCAGTAGAATCGCTTGAACCCAGGAGGTGGAGGTTGCAGTGAGCCAAAATTGCACCACTGCACTCCAGCGTGGCGACAGAGCGAGACTCTGTCTAAAACAATTAAAAAATAAAAAATTGCCTTTTTGGAACATTCCACATAAATGAAATCATGTACTATGTTGTCTTTTGTGTCTGACTTCTTTCACCTAGCATGTTTTCAAGGTTCATTCATGTTGTAGCGTGTATCAGTACTTCATTCCTTTTTGTGCTGAATAATAGTCGATTATAAGGATACACCACATTTTGTTTATTCATTCATCAGCTGATGAACATTTGGGTTGTTTTCACTTTTTGACTATTGTGACTAATGCTGCTGTAAATATTCTTGTATGAGTTTTTGTATAGATACGTGGTTTCATTCCCTTGAGTGTTTACCTAGGAGCAGAACTGCTGGATCATATGGTAACTCCATATTCAACATTTTGAGGAACCACCAAACTTTTTCGAAGTGGCCACACCATTTTACAATCCTGCTAGCAGTGTATGATAATCCTGTTTCTCTGCATTCTTACCAACACTTGCCATGTCCGTCTTTTTTATTTTAGCCATCTTTGTGGGTATGAAGTGGTATCTACTTGTGGTTTTGATTTACATTTCCCTCATGGCTAATGATGTTGAGTAAATTTTCTTAGGCTTATTGGCCATATAAATACGCTTTCCTTGGAGAAATGTCTATTCAAGCCCTTTGCCCTTTTTTTAATTGGGTTGTCTTTTATTTTTGAGTTGAGTTATTTTTATATATATACTTTATCACGTATATGATTTTTAAATACTTGTCCCGTTCTGTGCGTTGTCTTTTCAGATGGTGTTCTATGATAAGGCACGGAACATTTTAATGTTGATGAAGTCCCATTTATCTCTTTCTTTTTTTACTTGTGCTTTTGGTATCACATAACTAAGAAATCACCGTGTAATCCAAAGTCACAGATTTACTCCTGTGTTTTCTTCTAACGGTTTTATAGTTTTAGCTCTCACATTTAGGTCTTTGATCAAATTTCAGTTAATTTTTGCATATGCTGTGATATAGAGGGTCCAGCTTCACTCCTTTGCATGTGACTATCCAGTTGACATAGCACTGTTTCTTTCAGCCTCTTCCTTCACCTTTGAGTGTCTTAGCACTCTTGTAAAACAATCACTTGACTGACTTGTATAAGCTCATGTGTGCTCTATATTCTATATTAATGGAATCTTATTTCATTAATCTATATGTCTGTCTTTATGTACCACACTGTGTTGATTGCTGTTGTGTTCTAGTGTAGGAGAGGGGAAATAACTTCTTCTTTAGTCCTCATGAGTTCTTCCTTAGGATGGACCCCTGTAACAAGACAAACAAGTTTATTAACGTGTCTAGTGCGTGTTATGCGGGAGAGATCTCAGTGCAAAGTAACTGAGGGCAGTGGCTTAGAACTCTACTTACATAACACAAGACATCTTATCCAAAAAATGTTGGCAGCACAGCACACTGGAGACTCTCTGTTGTCCCCTTTTGATGGGGTGGCTGACGGGGAGCTACTCTCGCTGCCCAGCATCATGAGAGTGTATTGTCCTGCACGTCACTTGCTGGGAAGTGAGCAGAATTCAGAACTCTTTAAAGTATGGTTTGAATGTGCATTGCTGTCACATTATGGCAAAATCAGAAAACCCTAAGTCAGGGACTGCCTGTATGTGGGAGGAAAATAATAGAGTGAGTTCTGTGAATTGCTCTGGGCTGATAAGGGAGTAGAGACCTGGTGAGTGGAGGAGAATTTCTATACTGCCCATAGGAAGAAAAGGGGGTTAGACAGAGCTTTTTCTCTGTTTACTGCTGCTTTTTAATTGTCTGCTTTAATTATCTTCCCAGAAATAATTTTTATGTCCAAGTCATATTTTGGCGTTAACGTGGTGTCCTGTGATAGTCAGTTTTAAATCAGGAAGTATGAGTTCTCCTTCTGTCCCTTTGTTTTTTAAAAAAATTAGTTTGGCTCTTCTGGGTCCCTTGTATTTCCTTATGAATTTTAAGATCAATTGTCAATTTCTGCAAGAACAAAAAAGCCATCTTGGATTTTGACAGGGATTGATCTGTACATCAGTTTGGGGAGTGTTGCCATGTTAGTTTGTTAATTCCTCTACTCCATGAACACCAGATGTCTTTTTATTTCTTTAGGTCTTTAATTTGTTTCAGTGATGTTTTGTAGTTTTCAGTGAACAATATTGCTCTTTAAATTTTGTCCTAAGCATTTTTATTCTTTTCAATAGTATTGCAAATTAAATTGCTCTCTTAATTTGATTTCTGAATTGTTCATTGCCAGTTTTTACATGTTATTTTTGATAATTGATCTTCTGTCCTGCAACCTTGCTAAACTCATTACAAGCTCTAATGATTGTTTTATGGATTTCTTGGGATTTTCTTGATATAAGAACAAATCATCTGTAAATAGAGGTAGTTCTACTTCTTCCTTTCCAGTCTGGATAGCTTTCATTTCTTTTTCTTGCCCATTTGTTGACAAAAAGAGTCAAGCTCTGTAAAATATTTGAAGCATTTATTCTAAGCCAAATGTGAGTGACCCTGGCCCGTGACACAGCCCTCAGGAGGTCCTGAGAACGTGTGCCCAAGGTGGTTGGGGTGCACCTTGGTTTTAGACATTTTAGGGAGGCATCAGGCATCAATCAAATACATTTAATAGGTAGATTGGTTTGGTCCCAAAAGGCAGGAAAAGGTGGGGAAGGTTCCAGCTTATAGGTAGGTTTTAAATTTTTCTTGTTGAAAATTGGTTGAGTTTATCTAAAGAACTGGGGTCAATAGGAAGGACTATCTGGGTTAAGATAAAGGATGATGGAGACTGAAGTTCATTACTGCAGAGGAAGCCTTCATAGTAGGCTTCAGAGAGAACAGATTTTCAATGTTTCTTACCCGACTTGAAGTCTGTGTGGAAGGTAATGCTGGAGGGCACAATGAGGCTTGTCTCGCCCCTGCTTCCCGTCATGGCCTGAGCCAGTCTTCAGGTTAAATTTTAGAGTGCCCTGACTGAGGAGGAAGACCATTCAGATGGTCGGAGAGCCTTAGAATTGTGTTTTTGTTTTACAGCCTGTGGTATGATGTTGAAAAGAAGTCAAAGAGTAGACTTCCTTGTCTTTTTTCTTTACTTAGGGGGAAAGCTTTTGGTCTTCACCGCTGAGTACGATGTGAGTTTTTTAGGATGACTTTCATCAACATGAGGAAGTTTTCTTCTATTTCAAGCTTGCTGAGTTTTTATCATGGAAAGGTGTTGGAATTTGCAGATACGTTCTCTGCATCTATTTTGAGATGATTGTGTTCTGTTACCATGGTGTAATTTACATTGATTGATTTTTCATAGGTTGACGACATTTCATTCCTGGGATAAATCCCAAGCATGGTTGTATCTTGCTGGATTTGGTTTGCTGGTATTTTGTTGAGAATTTTGGTGTCATATTCATAAGGAATATTGGTTGTTGTATTAAGCCGTTTTTGCATTACTATAAAGAAATACGTGGCCAGGCGTGGTGGCTCATGCTTGTAATCCCAGCACTTTGGGAGGCCAAGGTGGGTGGATTACTTGAGGTCAGGAGTTCGAGACCAGACTGGCCAACATGGTGAAACCCCATCTCTACTAAAAATACAAAAATTAGCTGAGCATGGTGGCAGGTGCCTGTAATCCCAGCTACTTAGGAGACTGAGGTAGGAGAATCACTTGAACCCGGGAAGTAGAGGTTGCAGTGAGCCAATATTGTGCCACTGCACTCCAGCCTGGGCAGCAGAGTGAGACTCTCTCAAAAAAAAAAAAAAAAAAAAAAAAAAGATGTGAGACTGGGTAATGTATCAGAAAAGAGATTTAATTGGCTCATGGTTCTGCAGGCTGTACAGGAAGTATAGCACTGGCACCTGTTTCTCGGGAGGCCTTAGGAAGCTTAGAATCATGGCAGAAGGCCAAAAGGGAACAGGCGTTTCACATGGTAGGAGCAGGAGGAAGAGGGAGAGTCAGGGGAAAGGTGACACACACTTTTAAATGATCAGATCTCACAAGAACTCACTCAGTATTGCTGTCATGAAGACAGCAGCAAGCTGTGAGGGATCTGCCCCAGTGGTCCAAACACCCCCTACTAGGCCCCACCTCCAGCAATAGGTGTTACAATTCAACATGAGTTTCGGGCGGGGCAAATACTCAAACGTTATCAGTTGTTTTCTTGAGATGTTTTGGTTTTGCTGTCAGGGTAGTACTGGCCTAAGATGAGCTAGGAAGTGTATTCTTTTCTATTTTTTGAAAGAGTTCATGAAGGATTGTTGTTCGTTTTTGCTTTAACGTTTGTTAGAATTCTCCAGTAAAAGTGTCTGATCATTAGGGGTGTGTGTGTATGTGTGAAGTTTTTTTGATTACTAATTTAGTTTCTTTTTTTTTTCTTTTTCTTTCTTTCTTTTTTTTTTGAGATGGAGTTTCGCCCTTGTCCAGGCTGGAGTGCAGTGGCACAGTCTTGGCTCACTGCAACCTCAGCCTCCTAGCTCAAGCACATCTCCTGCCTCAGCCTCCCGAGTAGCTGGGATTACAGGCACCCACCCCGACGCCCAGCAAATTTTTTTGTATTTTTTGTAGAGATGAGGTTTCACCATGTTGGTCAAGCTGGTCTTGAACTCCTGACCTCAGGTGATCCACCCACCTTGGCCTCCCAAAGTGCTGGCATTACAGGCATGAGCCACTGCGCCCTGCCACTAATTTAGTTTCTTTACTTGTTACAGGTATATTCAGATTTTCTATTTCTGTTTGAGTCAGTTTCTATAGTTTGTGCCTTTCTAGAAATTTGTTTATTTTATGTAGGCTACTTAATTTGTTGGCATAAAATTGTTCATAGTATTCCTTTGTAATCCTTTTTATTTATGTAAGGCTAATAATAGTAATGTCCCTCCTTTCTTGATTTTAGCAATTTCAATTTTCTTTCTTATTTTCTTCCCTAGTCTAGCTAAAGGTGTATTAGTTTTGTGGATCTTATCAAGGAACTACTTTTAGTTTCATTGATTTTTCTCTATTGTTTTCCATCTTTTATTTTTTAAGCTGCCTTCTTATATATAAGCAGTTCCCAAAGTGTGTTTTGGGAACCCTCAGGGGTCCTTGAAGTAAAAATGAATGCAGTGTTCATTTGCCTCCCACACTCTTATTTTCTCACGAATATGTATTGGGAGTTTTCCAGTGGTCCCATGACTTACCAAATTGCAACAGATTGCAGGTAGAAACAGAGATGAGAATCCTGTTAATTATAAGCCAGATGAGAGATAAGCTAGCTTATATTGAGCCAGACATTTTGAAGTTTGCAATACTCTAAAGCAATGCCATTCTTTTTTTCAAATGGGGTCTTGCTGTGCTGCCCAGGCTGGACTTGAACTCCTGGGCTCAGGTGATCCTCTGATCTCAGTCTTCCCAGTAGCTGGGATTATAGGTACATTCCACCACATCCAGCCTTTTCACTATATCTTGTTTATTTGTTTTGGAAAATATAGTTATTTTTTATGAAAAAGTACTAACAGTAACATGTCTTGCTATTTTAAAAGGAATTAGTAAATATTTTTACAATTCTCAGTTTAAATTGATTCGTATTAAAAAATATAATCTCTTTTGGGTTCTCAGTAATTTTTAAGAATATAAAGAAGCCTCAAGGCTGGGCGTGGTAGCTCACTACCATAATTTCACTGTTTTGGGAGGCTGAGGTGGGAGGATCACTTGAGGCTAAGAGTTCGAGACCAGCCTGATCAACACAGCACAATCCTGTCTCCGCAAAAAAATTAAAAAAAAAAAAATTAGTCTAGCATGGTGGCTCATGCCTGTAGTCCTAGCTACTTGGGAGGCTGAGGAGAGAGGATTACTTGAGCCCAGAAGTTTGAGATTGCAGTGAGCTCTGATTGTACCACTGCACACCACCCTGGGCAACAGAATGAGACCCCCGTCTCTTATAAGAAAATGCCTTCAAGTCAAACATTTTAAAGCTACTGTTATATATTACCTCATCAAATCTTTAAAATAATCCTAAGGGTTAGAAACTCCTATTTGTAGCTAAACAAAATGGAAGAGATAAATTCAGAATTTTAGAGGTAGGGGCCAAGATTTAAAACCAAATTTTTAATATTCCAAAGTTTATATGCATTACAGTGAATACCTAATTATCCATATTTTCTTCTTTTTCCACACTCTAATTTCTTAAGATTTAAAACAAGCTCGTGAGTCTTTAAGAGGAGTGTATTTTCTGGGTATTGTGTGGTGAAATGTTAGCTGCTGTATGACTTTTCTCCAGCTGTGATGACCCTTTGGTATTCCCTCTACAGAAAGATGTGTCATGGCAATGCTGAGAAAGAGAATCAGGGATGAGAAGACCAACGTTAGGAAGTCTGCACTGCAGGTGCGAGTTTTCTCTGCACATTTTTTTTTTTTTAGCACTAAAAACTTGGAAATGCAAAGGGATATTTTTTAAACTCCTAGACCATATTCATTATTTAATTTGCTTTTCACTGAACTATTAGTTGACCCTGATCCCGTTATATGTGAATCATAGATGAACTGAAAGATTATTTATTTTTAAGCTTTCCTACAGGGTTTCTGATTTTTTTAAGAACCACAAATTTATATTCTTAATTTGTTTAGAATAGGGATTCTTAACCTAGGGACCATGGGTGGATTTTAATAGGTTCATAAAATTGTTTGTAAATATTTGTTTATATAAAATTTGTTTTTCTTTGAGAGAGGCCTTAGCAAATTGGATTCTGAAAAATGGGACGTTGTGAGGAGGAAGGTTGGATCCATGACCCCAAAATGTTAAGAACCACAAACTTAAAGGAAGTGTTCCTTTGTTAACAGTTTATCTTTCTGAGTTGATTCTATGCAGTCATCACTTCGTGTTGCATATATGCCTTCTAGGTATTAGTGAGTATTTTGAAGCACTGTGATGTCTCGGGCATGAAGGAAGACCTGTCGATTCTGCAGGACCAGTGTCGGGACCCTGCGGTGTCTGTCCGGAAGCAGGCCCTCCAGTCTCTTACTGAACTCCTTATGGTGAGAGGCAGGACATTAGATGTGTCATGCATGGTATTCTACATTAAACGTAATTCCATGCAATGATTACCTGCTGCTAAATGTTAAGTTGACCTTTGAAAACTCTTAAGTCCACTGTAGAACCGTACAACGTAAGGGAGGAGGCATCTTTGAATTATGTATGGTAGACTGTGCTTCCTATTAAACATACTTGGGAACTAATGCTAGCAAATGCCAATTGTTGGCCCTTTCTTCACTTTGTTTTTTATTTTTTTTGAGACAGAGTCCTGCTCTGTTTCTCAGGCTGGAGTGCAGTGGCGCAATCTTGGCTCACTGCAACCTCCGCCTCTCGGGTTGAAGCAGCACTCCTGCCTCAGCCTCCTGAATAGCTGGGACTACAGACAGGTGCTGCCATGCCTGGCTAATTTTTGTATTTTCAGTAGAGACAGGGTTTCACTCTGTTGGCCAGGCTGGTCTCGAACTCCTGACCTCAGGTGACCCGCCTGCCTTGGCCTCTCAAAGTGCTGGGATTACAGGCATGAGTGACTGCACCCGACCCTTTTCTTCGCTTTAAATCTCACACAGAAAAATAAAATTTTAAGTTGATTTGGTTAAGCTGGAGGCCTAGACTAAATTTAGTCAATTAGGGCATAGATGGATGATACTGCCAGAAGAGAAGACTCACAAGTACTATATTTAATTTACTCTTGTCAGCTAGGTAGCATTTTAGTCGAATTTTAAAAGCATGTTTATTTCTTTATTTCATGATAGAAGGCATTAAGCAACGAATATTTTGACTTTTTCTGTCAGTGTCCTAATTGCTCTTTGGGATATTTATTATTTGCTCTTGATTTTTAATGACCAAAAAAGTACTGATTTATTTCTACTAGTAAAATAGTGACTTTAATGTATAAGTTTAAAATTTTGGTTGGCACTGATTTACATTAAGCTGGCTTTGCTTTTGTATATTTTTTTATTTTTTTTTTCACTTGGTAGTCTATTTGCAGTTGAATGTGTGATTATTTTTAACATGTCAAAATGTTGATCACAACTTCCCTGACTTGTATTTAGACCTTCTTATGTCATAATCTTTCACTCCTAAGGCTCAGCCTAGATGCGTGCAGATCCAGACAGCCTGGCTGCGGGGGTTGGTCCCGGTGGTGATGGACTGTGAGAGCACTGTGCAGGAGAAGGCCCTGGAGTGCCTGGACCAGCTGCTGCTGCAGAACATCCAGCATCACAGTCATTTTCACTCTGAGGACGACAGCCAGGTCCTCGCCTGGGCACTTCTTACTCTCCTCACCACGGAAAGCCAGGAACTGAGGTAGGTTAACTGTATGACCTGTGTTCCCTGTAGAAGAAGACTGTAAGACTTTGTATTAATAAATTTCTCCTACTGGTCCTTGAAAAATCAGCTTTCCAGATTACTTAGTGTATGTGAAGATTCAGTATTGGTCTCTTTTTCCTTGACTCACTTCAAATCTCTTAGATATTTTTATCGACTGTATGTTTGTGACACCTTTTTGGTCACTTCCTGTGCATCCGTCTGACACTTTCCAGTTTCATATTGGTATCTTAATATGTAATAGACAACACTGATGGAAATACATATTAATATCACGTTTCCCCAATGCTGGTTATCATGAACGATGACTTCCTAGCTCTTGCAAGTTAAACTGTTTTTAACACCTTATTGGATTAACTGACTTAACTAACGCTGCAGGCTTTCTCCCCTTTGATAACATTTATTGAACATACACTGTACAGTGAATATTGTGTTTAGGAGTTAGGACCTATGATGGAGGAGTCATCTTGCAGTAGAAAGAGAATAGATTTAGTATCAAAAGATACCATTCTACGGCCTTGGCAAAAATCACTTTCTCTGAGCCTTAGTTTCCTGATTTGTAAGAGGCAGCCGTTGTACTCCAGGATCTCTTCATATCTCTTTAGGTATTACAACTTTATGCCTGAAAAAGTGTGTTCATTCAGTAAAGGTTTTCTCAGTACAGGTTGAGCATCTGAAATCCAAAAATCTAAAATCCAAACAATGTCAGCATGATGCCACAAGTGGAAAATCTCACACATGACCTCATGAGATAGGTCACAGTCAAAATGCAGGCTCACAACATACAGCCTGTTCAGCATCCCCAAGTGAAAAATAAAATCACCTTCAGGCTGTGCATATAATGTGGATACGAGACTTTGGTCCTATCCCCAAGATATCTTACTAAGTATATGCAAATATTCTGAAATCCAAAACACTTCTGGTCCCAAGCATTTCAGATAAGTGATACTCAACTTGTATCTACTCCATGCTTTGCTGAGATTTCTAGAAGGGAGAGATTTAGCCAATAATAGAGTCTACTGCTTTTTCACTTTTCTTAGAGATACCTCCTTATACGTGCTCAGTGTATTAATTCATGTTAACTTAATGAAAAGTAGTAGTCATTCTTTGCAGAAAAGCAGGAGAGGCCTTCTACAGCTCCTGAGAAGCTGTTGGGAGGTTTTAAAATTTATTTTTCTTTATAAAAATTTTTTATTGAAGTATAGCATGTCTTGAAAAGTACACAAACCATAAGGTCAGTAAATATCACAAGGAAAGTATACCTGTGTAACCACCATGCAATCTCTGTTTATCATTGTAGGTGATAGCCACTTCTGCCCAAGTTGCCTAACACTTGAAAAAGAGTGGCCCAGAACTCATGTGCTGCACATTTTCTGATATTACTCTTGACTTCTGATTTCATGGCAACTCTTCTTATTTTCCAGTGTTGCTTAAAATTTTGTCTTCTTTTTGGTATTCGTTTATTTCAGAGGTCTTTAAGGAGACATTAAAACAAACAAAGAAACATGGGCTCATTATGAAACCTGGAATCAGGTTGTAGATGGAACTGCTTAAGGAGATTATAAAATGAGTAAGAAAAAATGCAAGCTTAGAAGAGGAACCTTGCAGAAGATGTGCATTGAAGGCTTCAACAGAGAAAGATAGCCATGTCAAAAAGACTTAAAAAGTATGAAGAGGTAGAGGAACAACTATGAGAAAATGATTCAAATGGAAACAGGGAGTGAGCATTTCAAGCAAAACAAGTAGTCGACAATTCTAAATGTCTCAAAAACATTTCAAAAAAAAGTCTGAAAAAAACATTTCAAAACTCATTCACATAATTCACATCAAGTTTAAATCTTACACCCAGCCAGATTATTCAACATACAGGGTAAAATAAAGCCATACTGAGACTAGTGGAAAACCAAGGGTGTTTATCACCACTACGCCTCCACTAAAGGGCCATCTATGGAGGATGTACTTCAGGCCAGGCTATAATCCCAGCACTCTGGGAGGCTGAGGCGGGAGAACTGCTTAAGGCCAGGAGTTTGAGATCATCCCTGGCAATGTAGTGAGACCTTGTCTCTACAAAAAAAAAAAAAAATAGCCATTTGTGGTGGCACAAAAAATAGCCATTTGTGGTGGCGCACGCCTGTAGTCCCAACTACTTGGGAGGCTGTGGTGGGAGGATCCCTTCAGCCCAGGAGGTGGAGGCTGCAATGAGCTGTAATTGCACCACTGCACTCCAGCCTGGGTGACAGAGCAAGACCTTGTCTCAAAAAAATAAGAATGTACCTCAGAAGGATGGAAACTGAATTCAGAAGGGGGGAATGGCATATGAGAAGGAAAGGTTGCTAAGAAATTGATAAACACATAGATAAATCTAAATTAAGCATAGCCATTGCAAATCAGTAACAACAATGATACGAGGATGAGTGATTGGGACGACTGAAAGCCAGGTGGAGCTAAAATATAAAATAGTATGTAGGATGAGCTGGAGGGTGCGTTTCCTTGCATTTCTAGCATCGGATAGGAGACTAGAGATGCTCATTAGCATTAAACTCGAGTCAACACTGCAGACAACCAGGGATAGTCGTATGTAACTTCTGAGCCAGCAGAACAGAAGTAACACTGAAGAAAGTTCAGTGCAAGAAAAGGCAGAACAGAAGTGAGGTTAAAAAATGAGAAGGAAATAAAAAGCATGGTATATTGAAATCATAAAATAAAGGGGTAAATTAATCCAATAGGTCAGTAATCTCTATAAATGTCTATGACTTACATTTAACAGTTAGTGGACAAAATCTTTGGATATAAAAACCAAAATCCAACTACATACTGTTTATAAGAGCCACACCTAAAATAAAATCACCAGAAATGGTGAAAGTAAGAAAAAGGTTACTAGAAAAATAATGCAAAAAGAAGGTTGTATCAGATAGAACAGAATTTGAAATAGAGTCAAATAGAATTTAAGGAAAATGTCATCAGTTGTAAAGAAAGTTACTCATACAGGAATTATACCTGGAAGAGGTATGTGTTCCTGAAGAATACGTATAAAACCCCATGCCCAACAGAAGCACATATTTCTAAGTTTATGTGAACCATTTATAAAAATTGATTATGTACTATTTCATAGAGTCAGTCTTAAATATCAACAATTCTGTATTAACAGGATAATGTTCTCTGAGCATTAGATAATGTAAAGGAAAACCTCAAAAAAGAGTATTCGAAGAATTAAAAAAGATACTTCTAAATAACTCCAAGGTCAAAGACCAGTGAATTGTAAGATTTTTGGAACAATACGTGCCAAAACTGGTAGAATGCATTTAATGAAATACGTAGGAGGAAATATGTAATGTTATGTGTATTAGAAAAGGAAAGGACTGAAAACTGATGAGCTAAAGGTTCAATTTAAGAAGTTGCAAAAAGTCATTGAATAAACTTGAGGAAAAGAAATGCTAAAATTAAGACTGGAAATTTAAAAACTAGGAAAGAAAAACTGAGTCTTCGGAAAGTCTAATGGAAAAGATAAACTTCTGCCGAGATATGACAAGAAAAAAAGGTACAAATAAATAATATTAATGATGAAATGGGTGATACAACTACAGATGTCTTATTCAGTAGTATACATTCAAAAACAGACTGTTCAGAATGTGTTAGTATTTTTTAAAGGGCACAGTTCTGTATAGACATTTTTTAGTCTGAAGTTTGAATTGATACAGCTCTTTGTATTAATTTGCTAGGGCCACCATAACAAAACACCACAGAGTAGGTGCTTGAATAACGGAAATTTATTTTCTCACAGTTCTGGAGGGTAGAAATTTGAGATCAAGGTGCCAGGAGAGTGGATTTCTCCTGAGGCCTCCCTCCTTGGCTGTGTTCTCACACATATACCTGGTGTCTCATTCTGTGTCGGCATTTCTTCTTACAAGGACACCCTTTGTGTCTGGAATTTATTCCTTTTGGTGGGTTCTTGGTCTCGCTAACTTCAAGAATAAAGCCGCGGACCTTCGCAGTGAGTGTTACAGCTCTTAATGATGGTGTGTTCTGAGTTTGTTCCTTCAGATGTTCAGATGTGCCTGGAGTTTCTTCCTTTTGGTGGGTTCGTGGTCTCGCTGACTTCAGGAGTGAGGCCGCAGACCTTCGCAGTGAGTGTTACAGCTCTTAAAGGTGGCACGTCCAGAGTTGTTTGTTCCTCCTGGTGGGTTTGTGATCTCACTAACTTCAGGAATGGAGCTGCATACCCTCGTGTTGAGTGTTACAGCTAATAAAAGCAGTGCAGACCCAAAGAGTGAGCAGCAGCAAGATTGTGAAGAGCGAAAGAACCAAGCTTCCACAGCATGGAAGGTGACCCAAGCAGGTTGCTGCTGCTGGCTCGGGTGGCCAGCTTTTATTCCCTTATTTGGCCCCGCCTATGTCCTGCTGATTGGTCCATTTTACAGAGCGCTGATTGGTCCATTTTACAGAGTGCTGACTGGTGCATTTACAATCCTTTAGCTAGACACAGCATGCCGATTGGTGTGTTTACAATCCTTTAGCTAGACATAGAGTGCTGATTGGTGCGTTTTTACAGAGAGCTGATTAGTGCATTTACAATCCTTTAGACACAGCATGCTGATCGGTACGTTTTTACAGAGTGCTGATTGGTGCGTTTGCAGTCCTTTAGCTAGACAGAGTGCTGATTGGTGCGTTTTTACAGAGTGCTGATGGGTGCATTTATAATCCTTTGGCTAGACGCAGAGCGCTGATTGGTACATTTTTACAGAGTGCTGATTGGTGCATTTACAATCCTTTAGCTAGACACAGAGTGCTGATTGGTACATTTTTACAGAGTGCTGATTGGTGCATTTACAATCCTTTAGCTAGACACAGAGTGCTGATTGGTACGTTTCCAATCCTCTAGCTAGACAGAAAAGTTCTCCAAGTCCCCACTTGATCCAGGAAGCTGGCTTCTTCTCTCACGTTAAACTTGGGTTAGGGCCCACCCTAACAGCCACATTTTAACTTCATCACCTCTGTGAAGGCCCTATAGGAGGGAATGGTAGAGGTGATGAAAGCTGAGCCTGAGGTTTGGAGGAATTGGAAGAGGAAATAGTTGATTCAATTGAGCAAACATATTTTGAGGACTTCATTTTCCAGGACTGGTTCTAAGTGCTGGAGATTCACAGTATAGTTCAGTGCACTTCCTCTACTCCAGTTGGTCTGGTGAAATAGACAAAAGCAAGTCACAATTTTAGTGGAAGTGGAGCTACAGGAGAACAGAGGAAAGGCACGTGGCATTTTGGTGATTATTTCTTCCTCTTTTTCCTCTTCCTGTCCTTCTTCTTTCTTCTTCTAGCTTAGGCTGGCTTCCCAGAAGCAGTGGCATGGGCAGAATATTTGCGAATGTGTGAGAATTAAGCGGCCAGAATAGTGAGGGTTACCAGGAAGGACATAGTTATGCGAAAGCTCAGGCCGGAAGGCTCTACCAAATCTCAGGAAAATGCCTTGATCAATAGGTGTGGAGAGCAGAGGTCAGGCAGATTGAGGACGGAGGGCGTGCTGGAGATGGAAGCCCAGCTTCGACTTGGAATGCTTTATCACATCTCAGTTAGGAGCTCTTGGTAATGCATGAGGTCACCCAGAGTTAGGTTGGAGATAAGAGGACTAAGAATAGAGCTTTTCAAATCAGCAATTAGTTATTAGAAGACAGGAATTAGTTAAAGGAGGTGAAAAGAGATCCAGCTGGTGGACCAGAGTCTCAGTGCAAAAGGAGTAGTCAGTAACCTCTGATGGAGGCCATGGAGATGGGCCTGAAGCATGGCCGTTGGTTTTGGTACTAAGATTAGAGGTTAGTGTGTTGGGTCACAGTGTGCCCAGGTGGGGAATGGCTGTGGCCCTCAGCTGGGCTGGGAGGCTGGGTGGGAGTGGAGGGCTGGGAGTTGTCAAAGAGGAGCCAAGTTTGAGATTTCTACAAGTTTTCTGAACTCTGCAAGTTCAGAGAATTTTTTTCCCATTCTGTTGGCTACATATAATAAACATTACTTAATATTTTATATAATTATTTTAAAATAAATTTTAAAATATTTGTTCATTGCTTGTATCTTGTGGTATTTGGACATAAGTCAAACATAAATCATGTTGTAAGCTAACTGTAGTAAGATTCGACATCTGTGGATGGATTTTTAATAGCTGATATATTAACAAAACTTCATTTATATGCATATGCTTATTATGGTATATAGATGTGTTTATTTTGTTATAGTTACCTTGTTCTGTATGCTCTGAGAATTTCCCTTTTAAAAACAATTTAATGAGGAATTCCCGATGTGTGTGTGTGTGTATGTATGTGTATATGTTTTCCCAGAAGTCTTAAGAAAAATTAATCAAGGGAAGAGGTGTATTTTTCTCTTCATTTAAATATATATATGGCATTGTCTCATGAGTCATATGATCCCATTCAGTGACATGGGAAGAAGTAAAATAAGAGATAGTTCTAAAACAACGGTGACGGCCAGGCACAGTGGCTCACAACTATAATCTCAGTACTTTGGAAGGCCAAGACAGGAGGATGGCTTAAGCCCAGAAGTTCAAGACCAGTCTAGGCAATATAGCGAGACCCTGTCTCGAAAGAAAGAGAGATAGAGAGAAAAGAAAGAGAGAAAGAGAAGAAAGAAAGAGGGAAAGAAAGAGGGAAAAAGATTAGCCAGGTATGATGACCATGCCTGTAGTCTCAGCTACTCTGGAGGCTGAGGGAAGAGGATTGATTGAACCTAGGAAGTGGAAGCTACACAGAGAGCTGTGATCATACTACTGTGATCCAGCCTGGGTGACAGGATGTGACCCTGTCTCAAAAAATACTAGTATAACACAAGCACTTTAGTACATCAGAAGCACTGTTTCTGTTTTGAAAAGGTTTGAAATATCTATTTCTGAGTGGTATTAAGTTATTGCATATTTTAGCTCATTCAATATCATGTTTAATTGTGAGGCTGTCATTTACAATCCTTCCATTGAAAAAAGGACAGTGTTACTAATTTTTGTCACTATAACTGTGTGAGCTCTGGATGTATCTGTAACTGACCCCAGGCAGTTATGTAGAAATTTCGGAGGAGAGGAGAGTCTCAAATGAATCGTGAAATTTTATTCTTTGCTTTAAGAAATATTTTATGAGGGGAAAAATGAATATAACTGATTATAGAATAATAAAAATTTAAAAGATACCTAGTTTGATATCAGACATGCCACTAATTAGGAAAATCTGTGGAAGTTTCATGTGCCACATGAGTCCTGGAGCAGCAGAAGTTGATACTGTTTCAGTGAGGCGCTGTCTGAATTGTGTTGTATATTTACAGTTGCAATTCTGCTTTTCTATCTTTTTTTTTTTTTTTCTAGCCGATATTTAAATAAGGCTTTTCATATCTGGTCCAAGAAAGAAAAATTCTCATCCACTTTTGTAAACAATATAATCTCTCACACTGGCACGGAACATTCGGCACCTGCCTGGATGCTGCTTTCCAAGATTGCTGGCTCCTCACCCAGGCTGGACTACAGCAGAATAATACAGTCCTGGGAGAAAATCAGCAGGTTTGTATCTTCTGATTTGACCACTAATGACACTGAAGAGTCTTTAGAAACAAAGCCCAAGGCTTAAGGAAGTGGGCCTTTTTCATAGCTGTTCATATACAGAGATCTTCTGTTTAAAACCTGGTATAAAAACAAGCATGAAAAAATAAGAATCACGTTTAACCCATTTCCCCTTTGTCCAAGTACAGTAAGTGCCTTGATGTTCCCACAGCTTGACTCCTAAGCCGTGCTGCCTACCCTGCTTCCTCCAGTGTTAATAATCCAGAAGAAAGGCCTTTGTTGGCAGCAGTGTTTAACTTGCTTCTCCCTTGGTATTTCTCCTGCCCTTTCTCTAGTCAGCAGAATCCCAATTCAAACACCTTAGGACATATTCTGTGTGTGATTGGACATATTGCAAAGCATCTTCCTAAGAGCACCCGGGACAAAGTGACTGGTGAGTGTGTTGGAGAATCTTACTTGAAAATGCATTGCTGTTCATTTCAGGGGTGTGTGTGTGTGTGTGTGTGTACCTGAATATATTTAAGCAGTTGAACTTCGGGGATTTTGACTTCCTTCGTAGATGCTGTCAAGCGTAAGCTGAGTGGATTTCAGTGGTCTCTAGAGGTGATCAGTTCAGCTGTGGATGCTTTGCAGAGGCTTTGTAGAGCATCTGCAGAGACACCAGCAGAGGAGCAGGTATGGCCAGACTTTCCCTGATACGTTTCTGACTTCTTTGTGCTTAGGGTGTTACTGTATGTGTTTTGAAGTTTGAGGAGCATGTTCTGTAAATAAGAGGACATGTAAGGATGTCCCCAGCAGCTATTGCCGCGACAAGGCAAGGTTTACATAACCGGCAATTGACATTCCCCAAGAAGATTGAGCTGCTAAAGAGAAATGGCTCCCGTAGATGGTCACCACCTTGATCGCAGGGACAGGTGTCTTTAGGTAGGCACTCCTGTTGACTGTCTGTCATTTCCTGGTGAGAATTCTGCAAGGTTATCTTTCTCCTTGACCTCCACTCTCATTCCAAGAACATTTATAGCCAATTTTCCACTTAAGCAGGAAGTTCCCTCCAGAACAGTTTTCTGACCTTTTGATAAATTATAATCTTGGACATGCCTGTCCGGTTACGATGGTTACGATGAGGTTACACTACTCAAATATCTCTTGTTGGTATCATGTCCCCAAAGTTGGCTACAGCCCGCAGCTAATGTTTTTATATATGCATAAACACAAATCCAAATCAGCAATTTATATGAGGCAGAGAGTTACTTTGACTCCTTAAAGGGTATGCATACCAGTAACTCTGAAGAAATCATTTTATTACCATATATTTATTCTGTTTTTAATCAGGAGATACACTCTTAGTACCAATCCTAACGAAAAAATTTAGAGCTGGGGTTATTAATAATGGCTACAGAAAACAAAAATTAAATAATTGCTGGAATATATTTAAGTTTTCCAGAATAAAAGAAAATGATGGCTTCAGCTGATCTCTCCAACTACCTTCCTATGCTTCCTTTTCTTGACCAAGTTCATAAAAGAAAACCCTTCCTTAAGATGTTACATTTTCTACTTCTAACAGATCAATTAAAACGACGATTGTAACTTTTTTGCTTGGGACTTAAGACTGTTGACCTATTTCTTATGAAATGGTGTCTGGTGTTTTTCTGGTATCTATCTTTAGGCTCTTTTATTGGTGAAAGGGATACTTGCATTCTTTGATTTTTCTAACCCTTTTTCTCAAGACCCAAGAAATTATATGAAAAACTTTTATTTTTGTTTTTGAGATGGAGTCTTGCTCTGTCCCCCAGGCTGGAGTACAGCGGCGCAATCTCAGCTTACCGCAACCTCCGCCTCCTGGGTTCGAGCAAGTCTTGTGCCTCAGCCTCCTGAGTAGCTGAGATTACAGGCACATGCCATCAGGCCCAGCTAATTTTTGTATTTTTAGTAGAGACAGGGTTTTGCCATGCTGGCCAGACTGGTCTCAAACTCCTGATCTCAAGTGATCGCCTGCTTCAGCCTCCCAAAGTGCTAGGATTACAGGCATGGTAAGACTGAGGAAAGAGTGATCAGGGAGGAATTTACGTAACGGACTATGAAACTGCAAGTCTTCCAGGCTCAGTGGTACACAACTTACTACCGGCAGAGCTGGGACTAGAACTAAGGCCTCTGACTTTTTCCTAATTTTCTTTTCACCAGCACTGGTTGGAAAAAGAATCATGTGTACAGCGCGCAGTCAGGGCCTAGGAAGTCATCTGCCGCTTGCTGCTGGCCCAGGGCCATTAGGACGGTGGTTACATTGTCATGAGAGCCTGTGAGGAAGGCAAGGAACTGTCTTCAGGTTAGACACTGAGAGCTGGAAACAGGTGGGGTTACTACTGCGTTAGCAAAGACTGCCACGGTTTTCATCTGCCGACACGGCCTCACGGCTTTCATCTGCCGACACAACCTCACGGTTTTAATCTGCCGACACAGCCTCACTTGGTGGTTGACAGAGGAGCAAGGCCCTGAGATTTTCTGGAATGTTAGGATATTTTCAATCCATGTGACCCACTTGTTTCTTCTAAACACATTTCTCCTTTTCTTTTCTCTGTAAGTGAATATCATTTATTTTACTGAGAGCAACAGATTACCCAAAGATATAGCTCAGCAGCAGTATATATGAAAGGACTGTTGTCTTTGGGCATTTGTGTTATGTGTTTTGTGGCTGTCATTAAAAAACTGATGAGATCTTGGACTGTATTAGTGGAAATAGTGTCTAGAACAAGAGGAGCAGTGGTCCTGTGTCCTGGCTAAATCGAAGTTGACACATTCTATAATTCAGTATCAGTGACAAATTTACAGAGAAGTGTTGATGAAATTGAATATAACTAGAGGAGAGCAGCTAAATAAGGGCATCACAAAGCAAGTTATGTAAGGAACTGCAGAAGGGCCTGGAGCCTTTAGCATGGAGAGGGGAAGCGTTGGGGATGGTAGGCTGCCTAGCTAAATTCAAATTTATGAAGGACTTTCAAATAAAAGAATTGGATTTATTTGGTATTCCCAGACAACCTGTCTGGACCAATGAATGGAAATTATACATTTTGGTGCACTGAAGAGAAAACTTACTAAGGTCTGCCTAAAATGGAGGGCTTATCCCAGAGCATGTCCCTTGTTATTAGAGGCATTCAGGAGAAGCTGGACAAGAACTTGGAACACGCTGCCATGTGGAGAGAATGCCAGGATCGGGTGGCCTTGTCGGCTTTCCCAGATTCTGTCATACCGAAACTTACCAGTCATACTACCCAGGTTCTGGCCTCATCGGGATCAAGCATAAGAATTGCAGAAACTCTGTGGGCCAATGTTGTGGTCCAGGTTGTGCAAGCTGTTAAAATTTTAAGTGTAATAGTTATTTTAAAAGTAATAAAGGCAATAGTTTCAAGACATATTAGGGCAAGTCAGGCTAAAAGCATTGCTCATAGTGCCAGGCTGTGGACTGCTAGGCACTGGATAATGGTTAACACAGGTCCCTTCCTAAGGCACTGCAGAGGAGTAGGGTGGGTGTATGCACATCAGCAGATAATTTCAGCATAATGTAATTATTCCTAAAATAAAAATCAGCATCGGGTAACATGGAAGCAAGGGGATGGAAGCACTTAGCTCAACCTAGGTGTTTTGGAATGGTTTCCCACAGAAAATGAGGTCCAAGAATTCTGGAATGCGGTTGGGAGCTCTCTCTTCCTTCGCATAGAGGAACACTAGAGGTGACCCCTTGAAGTTATTGTAATCAGTAAGAGACACGGAAAACTTGTTCCTAATGAATAAATTTCAGAAGAATAGCAACTCTTTATTTTATGTCTTTAAAAAATGTTTATCACAGTAGTTAATTCATCATCTGTATATGCCAGCAAAACTACAACTTATTTCTGTATTTTTGGAGGAGCACTACTATTATAGATCTCTTATAAATTACTGCTTGGGGTCATTGTAAATATTTGGCCTTTTGCTCTTATAGGGCAAATGTAGAAAGAAAGATGATATATACGCTGTTGTTTATAAATTCCACTTAGCCAGAACTCATGGCTAGGTTTCTAAATGCATGTCGTTGTGGTTTTGGACAACTTGTGGGAAAGAGGAAGGATAGAAAGCACCCCTACAGCCTATCCATTTGAAGATCAGTTTCTTCTGAGAACATGGTGTTTCATGGGTCATCTGGGAGATGTGCGGGGCCCTTCAGAGATGACTTTTGACTTGCCGTAGGAATTGCTGAAGCAGGTGTGTGGGGATGTCCTCTCCACCTGTGAGCACCGCCTCTCCAACATCGTTCTGAAGGAGAATGGAACAGGGAATATGGACGAAGACCTGTTGGTAAGTGACTGCTTTTCCTAAACGTTCTTTACGCTTCCATTTTATCAGTGAGGTTTTGTTAAAGATGACTTTGTAATGTACACTTTAAATGCTTTTAACAAAAGGGCTGTCTTAGCCTAGAGCTTACTCTCTCTTTTTAGAAGATATTTTTAAATTGATAACCTATTCATTTGTTTCTTATATACTTATTATCGGGGGGAAACTCAGTGGTATATACTTCATCTAGTTCAATCTTACGAGAAGCCTGATTTCAGTAGGGAAAACACAGTGTGTGTTGTAAGGTTGGTATAGTCAAGCTTAGAAATATAAGGTAAGAAATAATGTGAGTATACTCTTTTCGGTTTGTGTGTTTGCTTTTTAAAAAATTTAACATGTCTTCTGAGCAGTTTGAAACAGCAGACAGTAGAACTGGGGAATAGTGCTGAGCAATTGCAAAGTAATGACTGAAATAAAGATTTGACAATTCAAAACACAGATGACCTTGGAGCCCCAAGATTGTTTTCCACGGCACCCCTGCTTTAGAAACTGTAAACAGTGCAAGAGATTCCTGTGAGCCAGGACGGGACAGTTGGCTGATTTCAGTGGCTGACTGGGGACAAGATGTATGGCAGTAATTCTGGTTCCAACATCTGACTCTGTCCAGTAAAGGAAATAATGAGCTGCTTTTTGATGCCATTCAATACAGGTCATCATTTAACCAAAACTGGCCGGTTTTCTCATATATTTAAATTAGCAGAGCACATCTTTTCTGTGTTGAGTTTCTACTTGTTAGCCTAGCTCTCCTAATTCCCAGTGATCACAGACCAAGTTTAGATTTGTTACAAGTGAAGACCATTGCGCCTGAGGCAGTACTGTGCCCGTGTTCAGTAATAAAAAGCCTCACCGTGGGAACCTGGATGCTTAGGTGAGAGGGCCAGGGAGCGTAGCACAGGCCTGGCCCAGGGTTTCCAGAGGGTCTTGCTCTTCTCATTCCTGCCCACACTAAGAAAGATGCTTACTGTGGTTAGTGAGTCCTGTCTCCACCCCCCTCCCCCACATTTTTTTCAACTGTTAACCGTGTCATCAAAATCTACTCTTCAGTCAAAATATATATGAAGAGGTTTTTCCCTATATACATAGTTTCATTCTTGCTTCTTTAAATAGAGTTTAAATATTTTTTAATGAAGAGATAACGGTATTTCAAGATTCTTTTAAACTCATATACTTTGTTATTGGCTTTCTTACCCAGTATAAGCTTTTATTTGACATTTTACTATTCATCATCATCCCTCCATTTGGGGCATAAATTAAAAAAGAACAATGTTACTTAGTTGTTAAACTGAATGTTACGAATAAAGGCAGCGTGGCAGCCGTGAGTAGGTTTTGGATGGGGTCTGCATGGAAAAATAATCTGGAGGGCAACTTGAAAATATGTTTCAGAATGTAAAATAGCTTAATACACTCTTTACCCTGGATTTTACTTCTGAGGAAAGAGAACAGTATCTAAGGATACACAGGTGTTCACCAGAGCTGATGGAAACATTAGCAAAGCGAAACAGCGTCAGTGTTCATTAATGCTGAAGTAGTGCAGTAAGTTATGATGACAGTCCTAGTTTTAAAATGGCATACTTATGTAGTCATTAAAGATATATGTCATATATGTTGACATGAAATGCCTAATATTCAAAGTAATCATTGCAGACTTCAAATTACTATAATTGAGAAGTGTGTAAGAAAAGTAAACATAAAGCCATGTGACTATAGAAATACTTTGAAAAAGTTATACACGAAAACAATGATGTTTCTGGGTGGTAGGATTATAGGTAGGTGATTCTGTATCCCAGTTTACCCAAGATAACCCTGGTGTACACCTATTTTTCACAATATAATTATTAATAGCACCCCCTTTTACTTGCAGAGTTGTCTAGATTTAGGTGATAAAATTATATGGTTGTCCTAATTTTGGATGAGTTTCATTACATAGTGACTAAGTTTTTACAATAGCCATGTATTTTTATGAAACAAAAAAATAGTAACACTGTTTTAAATTTGGGGGATAAAGGAAATACTCCATTGACATGTCCTTAATCTAGCTAGAGTTCACTTTTCTTTTGCCTTATTTTTACTGTAAAACCAATTATTTTTGTAGGTGAAGTACATTTTTACATTAGGGGATATAGCCCAGCTGTGTCCAGCCAGGGTGGAGAAGCGCATCTTCCTTCTGATTCAGTCCGTCCTGGCTTCGTCTGCTGATGCTGACCATTGTAAGGCATTTGAAATCATACTCTGTACCATGCATGCCGGTTCAAGGTTCTGTCAGTGACTTTCTCTCCCTTCCTTGCAGTACCATCATCTCAAGGCAGCAGTGATGCCCCAGCATCTCAGCCACCCTCCCAGGTCAGAGGTTCTGTCATGCCCTCTGTGATTAGAGCACATGCTATCATTACCTTAGGTAAGAAAAACGTGGGAGAATAGGGCTTGACATCAAGTTCTGTGTGTAGCTGTTGTCTTAAGTAAGCGCAGCCATGGGAATGTGTCAGGGGCTGCCGAGCCTGTCTGTGTCTGCTCTTGGCCCATATGGTTCCTAGAGGTGACTCTGATCTGAGTGCTGAGCTCTGCCTCACCACGTGCTGGTCCTGAGAGCCCTCAGGCTGACAGCGCCCCAAGACGGTAAGACTCAGGTACTCTCTAGAGGGAGCTTGTGTTTCCTAGTACGATTATGTTAATTTATTACAATTATCCCTGCTTCTGTAATTTTTTCCAGTACCTTCACTTGACTTTAATACTCCTGTAATTTTTTTATACTCATAATGCAGCACCACGAAGTCTGTTCATCAAGACCTGCCGGATGCTGCACTGAGTTCCGGAAACGAAGAAATAAATTTTCCATAAAAGGAAATGGTTTATTTAATACTTTGCAGAACTGGGCAGAGATGACTATTTACATATTTCTCCATGAACTCAAACTATTTTTAATCTTGAAAACACTGACCTCTATGCTGGGAATTTTTTTTTCCCTTTAGTGTGAGTGTATATTTCATGCTACATAAGTTATTAATTTTTTTGTAATATTAATTTTCAAATACCTAAGAATTGCGAAACATTTCCCAGGCACAAAAGAAACCTACAAACAAAACTCAGCAGGCTTTTCAACTGTGAACAAGAAAGAAAGGGGACATGCATTCTTTCCTATTTACCTAGCTCAGATTTCAAATTCAGCATGGGGTATTTAGCATCTGTAGAGGATATGTATAATCAGGAGTAAAATGTTTCATCTCTCAGGCTTTGCTGATCATTCTCCAGGTAAGTGGATAACTGCGAAATTCAAATGTTGACTTTAAAAGGAAGATGATTTTATTAGTGTAAAGGAACATCCCGTAATATATAACTCCTGGGGGAGTTTATTTCTCCTTAAGGTATTTTTATTAGAATATTCAAGATGAGTCTGTCTGCCTTTCGTTTTTTGTTGTTTGTGATTGTGGGCATGATGTTTTAACTTTGATTAAATAGAAGCCATTAGCAAGATGTATCTGGAGAAAATTCAGGAATGGAATTAGGATTTAGAATACAGTTGAGACATCTTCCTGTGTTCTGTGCCAGGTAAGCTGTGCTTACAGCACGAGGATCTGGCAAAGAAGAGCATCCCAGCCCTGGTGCGAGAGCTCGAGGTGTGTGAGGATGTGGCTGTCCGCAACAACGTCATCATTGTGATGTGCGATCTTTGCATTCGCTACACCATCATGGTGGACAAGTATATTCCCAACATTTCCATGTGTCTGAAGGATTCTGACCCATTCATCCGGAAGCAGACACTCATCTTGCTTACCAATCTCTTGCAGGTGCGTAGGAGGATTCCACCTGTCCTTTCCCCTCCACCATGGCTTCTGGTTTAAGGGAATATTTGAGTAGCATAGGAAATGTGCTTGCTTTGTAGTAGAATCCAAAAACAGTTGTCTCATCTCTGGTCTGGAGTATTGCTCTTCTGATGTTCAGCGCAACCTCTTATAAACAGTGTTACTTGTGAATGTTCATTTTGGGACTTTGTTCAGACATCCTGTCAAGCAGTGTGAAGTTTCATTTTGAAAATAAGTACCATGTAGAGAAAAGCACATTCAGTGGACAGGTAGTTCTAGTTTGAATTCTGTTACTCTTTTTTAACTTGGACAAGTCCACATTTCTGAGATCTAACTTCTTCCTTCGTAAAATGGGGATCATGGTGTTTGCGCGGCTCTGCGAGTCTGGTGGGGTGTTCCCGGGTGCAGAAGAACGTAGTGAACTATAGAGCTCTTCAGAGCATTAGATATTTTTATACACTTTGAGAGTCTGTGTTTGGCCTATAATGGGGAGAACATAATACTTGATTTTTGAAGGGAAGGCCTTCCACTTAGGTTGTATGTCTGCCCTGGTATGTTCTGTATGCTCATCTTTTCATATATTACGAACTGTATTATATAGAGAGGGTGGCACCATCCCTCTAATGCCACGTGCTTTGAGGCATTTTTCTCCTGTGGTAGAAAGGTGACGTTCCGTGCATATACTTCTCTGCACTACATTCCGACGGTTTGGAAGCGTGTGCCTGTGCACTGAGCCAGTGTGCCGGGGACAGACCGCGTGGTGGGGGGAGTGTGGCTGGGAACAGTGAGGCTTGCCCATGATGACACACTCTGAAACATGCCGGCTTTTCTCTGTACAGGAGGAATTTGTGAAATGGAAGGGCTCCCTGTTCTTTCGATTTGTCAGCACTCTGATAGATTCACACCCAGACATTGCCAGGTAAATCTTTTCCTCACGTTAGACAACTGAACAGTTTACCTCATTTCTGATGTATGCTGGATTTCTTTTTTTTTTCCAGATTGGTTTAGAGTTAAGTAGGATTTAGTGAGCTTTTGGTGGGTGCCAGAAAAATTAACAGGTTTTTAAGATACTAAGCAATATAACAAACCTTTATTTTGCACACAAGTTTAAAAGAAAATGGTTACATTCATCATTGGATCATCTCAGCACTGACTGCACTTGCTGACAGTTTGCTGTTCCTGAAGGAGCATGAAGAATATCATATGCTTGTTGTATTACACTGTATAGAGGAGCAGTCACTAGAAATTCACTGTTAATTTCTAGGCCAAAAAAAGTTAATTTTGATAAAGAGCTGAGACTTCTAAGTGCAGAAATTTTAAGGAAGAAACTAGGAATTAAGATGAAATTGCACAGTGTGGAATCAAGTGTACAGATGACAAGACTCCTTGGAAATGGGCAGTTCTTCAGACTTGTATAGCGTGGGGGAGTGACTTTGGCAATTATTAATTTCTATCATTGCATCATTTTTTTAAAGATTTATTTTCAAGGGGCTGAGAAATGGCCTGATAGAATTTGCTACCTTAGAGTTTGTTGTAACTAATTCTTTTTAAAGCAAGTCTGCAATTGGAAAGTAGAATGTTGGATGCCACGGCAAAAGCCCCACAGTGGGGAAGAGCTCTTTATAGAGCTCATTAACTATAAATGGCTGGTAACAGTGGGTCCCTCTGGATCTAAATATAGCTACCAATAATTTAGTCTGAGTTCCGTGGAAGTTTCTGCTCAGTTTTCTTTAGGTGTAATTTTCCAAGGAAGGGGAACATTTCACAGAACAAAAGCAAAAAGTTAAGGCTGTCACCTTTTTTTTAGATACCTTCGCACACCCTCTTACCTTTACAATGTGTCCACTATACTGACTCTGAGGGCTTTCTACACAGTGCATGGCCCAGGAGAAGGTGTAATCAGACAGTCTGGGAATGCTTTCAGGTGATGCACCTGGGAGGTAAAATCAGCTACTTAACCTGCATTTCCTCATTTTTCCCCACTGTTGTTAGCTCCTGTACATGTATGTGAAAAAGAGCATTGATCAATGAGTAAACTATATGCAGGATTTGTACATATGGGTGTTCAGATCATCAATCAAATGAAAAGCATAGATACACTTTATAGTGCAGTAAGATTACCAGGGCCTCTTCTAGCGTTTTAATACGTCCCCCTTAATCTTTCCCTTTTATGTCTGCATTCTGGGTTTGTTGAAACCATGGTTCAAATTAGATTTTCATGATTTTCATGATTTTCAGCTTTGAAAAGCTGATGACTACATTTGCTAACTATAATTTAAGTTAGTCTGTTCTCTGAAATTTTTCCTTTTATTTTTATTTGACGTGTAATAATTATACATATTTATGGGATAGAGAGTGGTATTTTGATATATGTATAGAACATGTAATGATCAAATCGGGGTAATTAGCATAACCATCACCTCAAACATTTATCATTTCTTTGTGTTGGGAACTTTCAGAATCCTCTCTCCTAGCTTTTTGAAAATAGACAGTAAATTATTGTTAACTATATTCACCCTACGGTGCTGTTGAGCATTTTAACATACTCCTGTAATTTTATATTTGTTAACCAGCCTTTCCGTACCCTTCCCAGCTTCTAATAACCACAATTCTACTCTCTGCTTCTCTGACCCTACCTTTTTTAAACTCTTGCATATGAGTGAGAATATGTGGTATATATATATATTTCTGTGCCTGACTTTTGATTTTTAGGCCAAAGGCTATCCCAGGCTGGAGTGCAATGGAGCAATCACGGCTCACTGCAGCCTCAGTCTCCTAAGTTCACATGACCCTCCCACCTCATCCTCCCAAATAGTTAGCTAATTTTTTATTTTTTGTAGAGTTAGGTTCTCACTGTGTTGCTCCTGAACTCAAGCAATCTTCTCTCCTCAGCCTCCCAAAGCGCTGGGATTAGGCATGAATCACCACCCCGGCCTGTATGACATTTTTAATTGCTCATATAAACCCCAAATTTGGAGGCTACAAAATTCTATGATCTGTTTTCCTGTCTGCCCAATAGCTGGTGGCCTTGTAATCACAGGGCGACAGTCAAGTAATAAGCAGATTATTTCAGTTTAACTGGGCACTGCCACAGAAATACAGAGAGGCAGGGTCAGAAGCTCAAGGCAGGACAGCGACTCAAATAATGGGCCATTGAGATAGAAAAGGGGGCAACAACAAGGATGGCCTGGTTTGGGAGAAAAGGAAGCAAGCACTCGACTGTCTGGAGGGCTTAGTGAAGCCATGGAACAATCGGAATGGGGTGAGGGAGTCAGGAACCCGATCACTGGAAGGATCAGCAGGGCAGTCACGAGTGGACTCTTTGATCTCCAGTGTGGCAACAGGGTCCAGGGTGTGGCTGCACTGGTGACCCAGGGTCCAGATGGGATGCTCACTGGAAGCAGTGAAGTCAGGAAAGCAGAAAGTTGGGGCATTCAGTAGCTCACCTGCATGGGGAGTTCTACGGGGATTTGGAATGGAGAGGAAGACTGGGAACCAGGTAGCAGAGCACAAACGGCAGATGGCGGGAGCACCACAGGGAGGCGGGAGCACCACAGGGAGGTGGAGGTGGAGGCCGTCTGCAGGTGCCACAGCAGCCTGTGTGCGTCTTCACCAGCAGCCAGCCCACACTCCCCGCACTTCACTGGACCCGCTTCCTAGTTGTCTTCCAGTGTCAGAGCACTTTTGGCAACGTACTATTTGGTCCACACGCTATGTATAGACTTCCTGAGGGGCATGAGTTTGGTTGTTATTCCCCATCCCTAGCACCTGAAAAGGAACTGAAACCAAGCAGACATGCGGTGAACATTGGGTGGGTGAACATTGGGTGGGTGAAGGCAGGAAGGCACTGGGCGTCCGGGAAATGTGCTCCTCATCCTCTGACTGAGGGATGAAGCAGCCTCCCCTTGGGAGGGCTGAGAGAGAACTGGTGTGCTTGGAGGACAGCCGGCCCACGTTTATAAAGAGGAAGCATAGGGAGTGCCCTGAGAGTCGGCTGTGGAGGGTGGGGCCTGATTCACTGTGGAACCTGGAGTGTAGAGTACATGGTGGAGGGTAGGGCCTGATTCACTGTGGAACTTGGAGTGTAGAGTACATGGAGGAAGGAAGCAGCAGCGCAGGGATGAACAGGGTCTAGACAGACCGTCATAGGCGCTTGGATTTGGGGTGGTGGCCAGGGAGAACTAGGGTGCAGGAAATACTGCTTCGAGCCTCAAGTAGAATTCTGGTACCAATGGGTCTAACCTGAGCTAGAAACGTGTTGTCGGCCAGGTCAGGAACATGGGTTCAGCATGAACTCATGAGTCTGCCTTTATTGAGCAGACACCCTGCTTCAGAATGGCATTCAGCTCATGAAGAAATCTGAAGTCCGATTTTTATGTTTCCTACTAAAGCTGAAAACAGACGTGGACACACGGCTCTTACCTTGTGGCCTTTTGGGCTGTTTGAATATCCTGGATTTTGATTCTTAGTAAGAGAGTAATAACTTCTTTTTACAAGGCTGTAATAAGGTAATCACTCAGATTTAGCTGGTCTTCCCTTTGTGTTCCATATAATTCATGCAGCCCGTGCTGTGTGAAATCCCTAGACCACATCCCTGAGTTGTTGGTGTGGGTATGTGTGTTCTTAGTGATTGTCCTGAGGGCTGGGGAGAGGATGCTGACCGAACTCCCAGCTTACTAAGATTTGTTGAGAGTCCTGGAGGTTTCCTAATCCACATACCTGGAGAGTGCTCTCTCTCGTCACTCTAAAGGAATGTTCTAGGAAGCATTACTTGTAATGTTAATTTCTCCTAACTTTTCAGCAGACAAACAGGAAACAAAATAGTCCCTCTTCTCCAGTTAGGAAGCTGGCAGGATCTGTGCATCTTAATCTAATCAAGGCTGAAACTTGCCATTTTAATAAAGTCCCAGTGAATACAGCAGCCAAGATGAGTTGTGGATATCACACATTGGCTGTGGCTTCCAGTTTCTCTTGCTGGAAAGCTCTGTGACTACATTATCAGCCCTGAGCGTGTGAATCCTGGCATGGTTTTATGTTGCTATGGAATGTATTTGTATAGATGGTTCAGCAAGTTTTTCACTAGGGCTTAAACTCCACAGTATCGTGCCTGTTGGTCACCTCCACCCACATGTATTCTTGACCTAAACTGAGTCGATTGGCGATGACATCAAGTCAAAACTCAGAGTGCACCCTCTTCTTGTGGAAGATTTGCTGATTCTATCTGGCTTTACATTTTCGTATATGTGACTTCATTTCTGAGGAGGAAGTTCGCATAATGTAGAAACTGCCATGCCAGAATGGATTAACTATAATAAAATACCACAGAAGATAAATTCTTGTTTGTTCAGTGGTTTTTTCATTCCTGTCACAGATGGTTTGCCAAAGTAACCCATGTTTAGAAAGAACTTCATCTGATCCTATGACCTTTGCCTTTCAAACATGAGTCATTAAACAACATAATTTGTACAAGACATAACTGACTACTCTTAGATCAGACAGGTGCTTCTAGTTGTCCTTAATTGAATTTTGCCTCATGGAATTCTCATTATTAAATACAGTTTTATTTATTTTGTTTTCATATTTCTAGGTCAAGCTGCTCCCTTGTTTCCTAGGTGAATAGTCAAGGTGTAATTATCTACAGTGGAATTTTTATCTAGGCTTACTTCCATCATGATTTCTCATCTACCTTCTCTGATTTTTAATTGATATGTGTGCTGTGAACACAAACTGATTTGAATTTTGGCATAAGGAGCACCACTGGGGAAAGGAGAGGTCAGTCTCCTGGACAGTCTGATGCTGCTGCTCCTCCCAAGGAGAGCTGACTGGTGCTCCTGTGTGGGCAGAAATTGCATTTGAGCTCTGAAATTCAATTAAAACACTGGCCTTGACAGTGTGAGTGGATCACAGTGAGCCCTGCACCATGTTAGTTTAACCCCTGAGCAAAAATCGGTGCTTTGGCGTTCTGGCACCTACTTCCGCGATGAACGGAAAGTCTCCAGTGGCCTTGCCTGTTTACATGAGGCGTTGGAAATCTTCGCTTTGGTGGGGTCCTGGTGGCGTCCGTGTCCCATGTGCAGCATTGCACAGACGTGTTGAGGGCGTGGGTGGAAGGAGAGTGCCCAGGGCTTGCTGGTGATTTCAAAGCGCATTGAGTCAGTTGCTCTGCAGAGGAAACTTGTCTTCCTGATCCAAACTGTGAAGCTCTTGTCATTAATCCTTGTTCTTGAAATAAGTTCCAGTTACTAAAATTGTTTTTCGTTCATAATTGTGGGCAACAAACTTGAAGCTGGGAGGTGAATGACCGTTGTCATTGCATCAGTCCTGTAAGACCACTGGCCTCTGATTGCAGAAGCAGCGCTGGGGTTAGGTTGGTTGTTTGCTTTCCCCACTTGAACTGCAGCTGGATGGCAACACCTTCCGTTAAGTCTGAAAAGGAAACCTGGGGGAAAAAATACGCTCGGATGAGAAAGCAAGCCGTGGAGCAAGGACAGACCAAGTAGCGGAATTTCTGTCTTCTTCAGGTCCGAGGGAGCTGTGCGTTGGGATAGATTTTGAATCCCTTTGCTTATGTACAGCTGTCTTCTGCTCAGCAGAGTTCTTGGTGTATTCAGAGACTGTTGGTGTGTAGCAAATGGGTCTCCCTCTTTGTTTCTCTCACCTTTGCAGCTTCGGGAAGTTTTGCCTGGCTCACCTGTTACTGAAGAGGAACCCTGTCATGTTCTTCCAGCACTTCATTGAGTGTATTTTTCACTTTAATAACTATGAGAAGCATGAGAAGTATAACAAGTTCCCCCAGTCCGAGAGGTCAGTGAAGCAGCTCAGGCTGTCTCCTTGTATCTGGGTAAGAGCTGGGGGAATCTGGGGAAGGTTTGGCTCTTTGCATATAGTGGTTGGACACAGACCCTGCTCCAGGTCTTTACTGTGGCCTGGCAGGATGGCGTAAGAAAATGCAGTCGTGAGAATCGCTTCCTAAGGGCAGTGCCTGCGATGAGCGCTGGGATCTCTGTAGTGCACTTGAGTCTTTGGTATACAGCTTTTAGGATGCAGTTAAAATGCAGTGTTAAATCCCTTACACCCGTGCCCACGTGACGCAGTAAAATTGTCCTATTCTGCCACAGAGAGAAGCGGCTGTTTTCATTGAAGGGAAAGTCAAACAAAGAGAGACGAATGAAAATCTACAAATTTCTTTTAGAGCACTTCACAGATGAACAGCGATTCAACATCACTTCCAAAATCTGCCTTAGTATTTTGGGTAAGCCCAGTGTGTGGGAGAAAATATATGTGTTTGCAAATGAAATGCTCTGTTGGTAACGGCCCAGCAGGCCTCTAGTAAAGGAGACCCTGGCACTGCAGGAAGACCCCTGTCATCTTGTCCTTCTCTGGCATCAGCTGTGCCCCAGACAGAACACCCTTGCAAGACCCCCTGACAGCCTCAGACAGCCCCCCAGTTGTGTGAATTACACCTCCTCTCTGGGCCAGAGCATTTCACAGAAGCTCACATTTCTCTATCTCTCTCTCTCTCTCTCTCTCTCAGCGTGCTTTGCTGATGGCATCCTACCCCTGGACCTGGATGCCAGTGAGTTACTCTCAGACACATTCGAGGTCCTCAGCTCAAAGGAGATCAAGCTTTTGGCAATGAGATCTAAACCAGACAAGGACCTCCTTATGGAAGAAGATGACATGGCCTTGGCAAATGTAGTCATGCAGGAAGCTCAGAAGAAGCTCATCTCACAAGTGAGTGTGTTGCTCCCCTAAGATCTCACGAGTGTGCCCCTCACCCAGGCTCATCTCACAAGTGAGTGTGCAGTTCTTCCTAAGCTCATCTCACAAGTGAGGGCACTCCTTCCCCCAAGCTCATCTCACAAGTGTCAGCTCCCCTAAGCTCATCTCAAGTGAATGCACCCCTTCCCCTAAGTTCATCTCACAAGTGAATGTGCTCCTTCCCCTAAGCTCATCTCACAAGTGTGCTCCTTCCCCGAAGCTTATCTCACAAGTGAGTGCGCCCTTCTCTCCAAGCTCATCTGACAAGTGAGTGTGCCCCTCCACCTAAGCTCATGTCACAAGTGAGTGTGCAACTCCTGCTAAGCTAATGTCACGAGTGTGCTGCTCCCCTTAAGCTCATGTCACAAGTGAGTGTGCCACTTCCCTAAGCTCATCTCACAAGTGAGTGTGCAGCTCCACCTCAGCTCATCTCACAAGTGAGCGTGCTGCTCCCCTCAGCTAATCTCACGAGTGCACCCCTCCCCCTAAACTCGTCTCATTAGTGTGCAGCTCCCCCAAGTTCACCTCACAAGTGAGTGCGCCCCTCCCCCTAAGCTCATCGCACAAGTGAGTGTGCCACTCCTCTAAGCTCATCTCAAAAGTGAGCATGCCCCTCCCACTAAGCTGATCTCACAAGTGTGTGCAACTCCCCTAAGCTCATCTCACAAGTGGGTGTGCAGCTTCCCCTAAGCTCAGGTCACAAGTGAGCATGCCACTCCCCTAAGCTCATTTCACAAGTAATGTGCCCCTCCCCCAAGCTCATCTCATAAGTGAGTGTGCAGCTCTCCCTAAGCTTGTGTCACAAGTGAGTATGCAGCTCCCTCAAGCTCATGTCACAAGTGAGTGTGCAGCTCCCCTAAGGTCATTTCATGAGTGTGAAGTTCCCCTAAGTTCATTTCACAAGTGAGCGTGCAGCTCCCTAAATTCATGTCACAAGTGAGTGTACAGCTTCCCTAAGCTCATTTCACAAGTGACCGTCCCACTCTTCCCACCATCTACTGGCTTCCCTGTTGTCCCTGGAATCCTGGTGCCATGCTCTAGTGCTGACTTCTTTCTTACTGGTGGCTTTAACTCTTGCCAGGTGGTGACAATTCTCAAATCTGTCTCCTGCTCCAGCATTTCTCATGAGCCTGAGCTCAGGTCCGCCTGCTGCCAGGACGTGCTCCAGGTGTCTCTGACTTGCTCTGTCAAAACTCACTCAGTCATCTCTTCTTTCTGCTCTTCATCTCCTCTTTCTCCCACAGTTTATGGTGCTCCTGCAGACTGGAGTCTGGTGTGGCAGGAAGTGTAGAATTTGGATCTGAATGACTTTAGGGCAGAGCTTGGCTGCCGCAGGCCTCTGCAGGCCTGTGTGTTTCTGTCCTAGCCTGGATTGCCAATGTGTATTTCCCACCTGGCCCCTGAAAGCCTTTGACCCCAAGGATACAGACTCTGATAATATCTTGCCACAAGGTGCTGCCTGTTTTCTCTTACGAATCTATCTCTGTAGTTCTGACCTTATTTAAGCTTATCCTATTTCCATGGTTTCCTTACCACCCTTTCTGTTTCTGGTTTCTTTCTGTCACAGGCCACGTCCCAACTTGCTGCCAAAGCAGTCTTCTATTTTTTGAGACAGAGTCTCCCTCTGACGCCCAGCTGGAGTGCAGTGGCGCAATCTCAGCTCACTGCAAGCTCCACTTCCTGGGTTCACGCCATTCACCTGCCTCAGCCTCCCGAGTAACTGGGACTGGAGGCCCCTGCCATTCTGCCTGTCTAATTTTTATTTTTATTTTTATCTTTTTTTTTTCTGAGACAGAGTCTCGCTCTGTTGCCCAGGCTGGAGTGCAGTGGCGTGATCTCCACTCACTGCAAGCTCTGCACCCGGATTCATGCCATTCTTCTGCCTCAGCTTCCCAAATAGCTGGGACTACAGGCACCTGCCACCACTCCCGGCTAATTTTTTTGTATTTTTAGTAGAGACGGGGTTTCACAGTGTTCGCCAGGATGGTCTCAATCTCCTGACCTCGTGATCCGCCCACCTCGGCCTCCCAAAGTGCTGGGATTACAGGTGTGAGCCCCTATGCCTGGCCCAGCAGTCTTTCTTAAGTACAAATTTGATCATTTTATTCTATCTGAAACAGACTAAAGGCAGGTTGACTGTGAGGGGTGGCAGGAAGCTTTTGGGTGATAGATGGTGAGTGGTCTGTGGTGCTGTTTATTCCATATAGACTTTTGTCAAAGCTCATGGAACTGTTTGTTTAAAATAGGTAAATTTATTACATATGTTATACTTCACTAGTGGAATTTTAAAAAACTATGCTGGTGGCTTCCTATCATCTTCTGAATAAACCCTCATTCTTCTTTTTCAAGGTGAACAGAACTTCCGGTGTGCCTTCCACCTTTCCCATACCTCCCTCTGTCTTCACTTCCAACCTCGCCGCTTCAAATTGCCATCTGCACCTCAGTTGCAAGCCGCACCCTGCTCCTGTGCTCTTGCCTCAGGGTCTAATGTCTACAGCGCCCTCACCCACCCATCCTCCCTTCTCCACACATCCTCAGGACCATCCATCAGATGGCCATGCACTCCTTAGGCATCCCATCTCCATACCTACATTCTCTAACAGCCTGCCACTTAACACCTCTTCCCTTGAGATAAGCACTGTCCGGAAGCGGCTGGAGGGCAGGGATGCTTGGCTTCATTTTGCATCCCCAGAGGGTTAGCTCTTTGCCTGAACAGAGAAGGTGCTTGATAATACCTGTCAAGTGTATGCATGGAAGCCACTTCTTAAGACTGTTCCTGAACATAACATCTGCTCACATCTGGGTTTATTAAATTGCTTATTTCTCTACCTGTTGTCCTCCTGTTTCAGGAACTCTGATAAGACTTTTTAGAAATGAATGGTTTACAAGGAAGAAACATATACTAGTGACTTTAAATGAGAAGGAAAAGAGTACTTTCAGCTTCAGGAGGGTAAATCTCGCGTATGTGGGCTACTATAGTGCTTTTTTTTTAATTTAAAGAGATTCACTGCAGAATATTTGTGGTTAGTGATCATTCAAGGTAAAGTGTGAAGACTTGGTCAAATCAGTTACTATATATATAAATTCATAGTATTTTGCAGATGTGTACAGACAGCGAGAGACAGCTGACTGTCTTTATGCTTTGCCATTTTTAGACCATTGTCGCTTCACCAGCAGGAATACAAAGTGTCCCTCTGGGTAGCCAGAGCCAGCTGACTTCTGTTCCAAGGGGAGGGTGTTGAATTGAGGACTGAATGTGGAGCCAGAGCCAAGGTCCCTCAGGGTCTTCTGTGGAGATATGGGGCTTTTGTCAAAAGCTACTCAACGTGTTTCTAAATTCTTTTTCCCCATTTGGAATGTATGAGTAGTATTTGTCCCCACCCTATCTTACAAAGCCTTTGGAGTGTTTTGAGGTAATGCTTACAGAGTCTCCCAGAGAAAAGCAGAGGTCCTCTACATCTCCAGGATCATAATGAAAAGCAAAAATAAACTTACATAGTGTGCTACGGTGGCTGTACTCAAAGAACTAGATCAAGGAGAGGCCTTTGTCTTTCAGAAGTTCATACACCGGCCGGGCGCGGTGGCTCACGCCTGTAATCCCAGCACTTTGGGAGGCCGAGACGGGCGGATCACGAGATCAGGAGATCGAGACCATCCTGGCTAACACGGTGAAACCCCGTCTCTATTAAGAAATACAAAAAAAACTAGCCGGGCGAGGTGGCAGGCGCCTGTAGTCCCAGCTACTCGGGAGGCTGAGGCCGGAGAATGGCGTGAACCCGGGAGGCGGAGCTTGCAGTGAGCTGAGATCCGGCCACTGCACTCCAGCCTGGGCGACAGAGCGAGACTCCGTCTCAAAAAAAAAAAAAAAAAAGAAGTTCATACACCTAAAACATGTCTTTGTGTTACCAGGTTCAGAAGAGGAACTTCATAGAAAATATTATTCCAATTATCATCTCCCTGAAGACTGTGCTGGAGAAAAATAAGATCCCAGCTTTGCGGGAACTCATGCAGTATCTCCGGGTAAGGGTGGAGCCTGTGCTTTTGTGGTGGTTGTCCTCCTACCAGCTCATTACTTAGGATCTTCTGCCAGTTATGACGGTGTAGGCAATCAGTGAATGATTAGAACCCCAAATTCTGCAAACCCAGCATTACCTTGGTAACTGCTGTGGAGCTGGGGGTTGGCTGTGGGTTCCGTCAAAGCCGCTCCTTCCCTTGGATGTACAGCCAGGGCTGTGAAGAGCCGGCCCACTGTGCCAGGCAAGTCTTCCCTTGATGGAGTTCGAGTCCATCTGGAAAACTTTCCCAGCTGGGGTCGAGAACACAGTCATCTTCGTTCATGCTGCTGGGGGGTGAGGTGAAAGTGAGTCTTCGGGTTTGATTTCAGGGTGCTTACCTTTTGCACTGACTCAGATTCACAAGGTCAGGAAATAACTGCCCTGCAGGAGTTGCCTTGGGAGCTGCCGTCACCGGGCCGAATTCTTTGTCAAGCAAGGGGACCATGAGGAACTCAGTCTGAACAAACCAGGATGTGTTGACTTGCAGGGCAGACCTAAGTGGGGCCTCAGATCTTTCTGGCAAAATCTTTTACTAAGAAATAAATGCGACGTAGTTTTTATTTAATTCAGCAGTTATATCTCTGTAAAAAATGCTACAATTTTTTTCCCACTAAAGGCCTCAATAAAAGTTACACTGAATATACATTTTCAAATAGTTTTTTATAGTAGGAAGCTAAGGTAGGAAAGATAGTCTCATTGTATGATAAAAATAAAAACTTCCAAGTATTCTTGTATTTATTGCCCTGCTTTAGACCCTAGAAAGGAAAAAAAAAAAAAACTTAGATCCTACATAGACTACTTAAACACTTAAGAAAAATAAGTCTTCCTCCTGCTTGTGAGCTCACACCCAGAGGATGGCCACACGCTGCTTGTTGTCAGCAGCTTCAGGGAGTCTCTTCATTGGCCTGTGGAACCCACTCCTAGTGGCAGCTGGAAGAGTGCATGGATCCCTTCTCTTTGTTGAGACTTCCCTCCTAGTTGGAACTGCAGTGTCTTTTTCTCCCTGTTCCTGTTAGGTGGAATGGTTCTTTCTCTTAGCAAAGTGGTCTTGCTCCTGGCAGCCCTCTTTAAGACCTAAGAATGTTCTTCCCTAGGTATGAGAAAAGGTTTTCTGTAAAATCTTCAGAAGACACAAAGATGGGATTTGAACCTTAGTTGTAATCCCCTGAGAGCCAGTGGGGAGGCTAATGTAGACAGAGGAGCAGCTTTGAGATCCGTGGCATCCTGGGACTTGCTCCAGAGGCCGTGTCTGAGCATGTCTTTCTCCCACTGGGAACCTGGGAGAGATCGGCCATTAACTGCCAGATGGCCAGGATGCTTCCTGAGAAAGTGAGCTGTGAGTTACTCACACATTTACCTGCTCGTGTGGCCAGTGGTGTTTGCTCCAAATGTACCACTGTACTGTTAGTCACTGGAATGGAAACGTCTGCTTTCAGTAATGTCAGTCTTATTGTTCCTATTATTATTTATCAAGTCATGTTGGGGGCTTTTTTATTTTTTAACTTTTATTTTACGTTCAGGGGTACATGTGCAGGACGTGCAGGTTTGTAACATAGGCAAAGGTGTGTCATGGGGGTTTAGGGCTTACTTTTTTATTCAAGAAAGCATTAAAGGATGCTCCTGGGTCTGTTTTAGGAGGTGATGCAGGATTACCGAGATGAGGTCAAGGACTTCTTTGCAGTTGACAAACAGCTGGCATCAGAGCTTGAGTATGACATGAAGAAGTACCAGGAACAGCTGGCTCAGGAGCAAGAGCTAGCAAAACATGCAGATGTGACTGGGACGGCTGGAGGTGCCGAGGTGGCACCTGTGGCACAGGTAGGTGTGGGGCCCACTGTGCTGTGACCAGGCAGTCCAGTCTGCTGTCTGCCACCAGTCTGTTGTCTAGCACCTCTCAAAATCTCCGTCATCAGAGGTTAGTCAGCCCAAAGGCCTCGAGAGTGCTGCTTGTTGGCTGCTCCCTTGTGCCTTTCTGTCTGTGATGGATTTACTGTGCTCCAGACCTTCCTTCCACGAGGATGCGGTGCAGGAAGTGAGCTGGCAGCAGCAGAGGCTGGTGACTATAGATCCTAGGTCTGCCAGGGTGTGTCAGTGTGTTCGCATCTTCCCCCAGCACGCCCTCTTGAGAGCAGACTGGCCCATGGCCATTTCTAGGAAGAGCTGCTGCTCACTGTCCTGAGGAATGCAGGCAGATCTCTTGTAGGAAAGACCAGTGAGCACAAAGTAGTGTACTCCTTTTTCTCTTATGTCATGCCACAGCATCTACAAGTGGCAGCTTTCTCATAGTATTCTGTTTCTGAAAAGGAAATTCAACTTACCCAGCGTTGATAAGGCTTCAAAGTACATTGCTTATGGACTTGCTTATAGTATGTGAAGATTGTATTCCAATAAAAGTGTTAAAATGGAGAAAGGGAACGGCTTGTACACTGTTGGTAGGGATGGAAAACAGAACAGCCACTATGGAGAACAGTATAGAGGTTCCTAAAAAACTAAAAGTAGAGCTACCATATGAGCCAGCAGCCTCGCTGCCGACTGTATAGTCAAAGGAAATGAGGATGCCGAAGACATACCTGCACTCCCATGTTGATTGCAGCACTGTTCAAAGTAGCAAAATGTGGAAACAGCCTAAACGTCCATCAGTGGATGAGTGGGTAAAGCAGATGGGGTGCGTACGTCCATCAGTGGATGAGTGGGTAAAG
>NW_012105731.1:1534259-1555362 GCF_000951045.1 Mandrillus leucophaeus | reverse complement strand
AGATGGGGTGCGTACGTCCATCAGTGGATCAGTGGATGAGTGGTAAAGCAGATGGGGTGCGTACGTCCATCAGTGGATGAGTGGGTAAAGCAGATGGGGTGCGTACGTAAAATGCAGCACTTTTCATCTATAAAAAGGGAGATCTTGTCATCTGCTGCAACGTGGATGATTGTAGAAGACATTATATTAAGTGAAATAAGCCAAACACAGAAAAACAAAGATCGTATGTTCTCATTCATATATGTGAACCAAAAAAGTGGATCTCTGGGAGTTAAGAGAGTGGATTTTTGGTGGTTACCAGAGGCTGGGAAGGGGTGGGAGAAGGGGGATGAAGAGAAGTTGGTTAATGGGTACCAAAATACAGTTAGATAGAAGAAATAAATTCTAGTATTCAGTACAGTGGAGATATTATAGTTTAACAATTTACTGTATATTTCAAAGTAGATAGAAGAATTGGAATGCTCCCAACACAAAGAAAAGATACTCATGTTTGAGGTGATAGAGATCCCAATTACCCTGATTTGATCATTACATTGTACACATGTATCAAAATCGCACATGGACCCCCTAAAACATGTACAACTATCATATATCAATTTTTAAAAACGTAAAAAGTATTAGAAGGTTCATACTCTTTATCTTCTCTGCCAGGTTGCTCCGTGTTTAGAAACAGCACCAGGTCCTGCTGGCCACGAAAACCGCGCCCTGTCACCTGCCGTGAGCCAGCCCTGCACACACAGGGCAAGTGCTGGCCACGCACCGGTGTCATCTCCTGCACCTGAAACTGGGCCGTTGCAGAGGCTGCTGCCCAAAGCCAGGTAAAGAGCCCCTGGAGGCCACATCAGGGCTGGTTCTCTGGGGCGATGTTCTCAGAGGCGTCCCCACCCCTCCCAGCAAGCATGGGCAGGACAGGCACTGTCATTGTCTGGCCTGCCACCCCCTCCGCACTCTGCCCTGGGAGGTTTGAGTGAGTCTGGGTGAGGGATGCGCCAGAGAGGAGGCACGTGGGGACGGGGTGCAGCACTGTCACCTGTGCAGTGAGAAAGTCGGCACGTGGCTGTTCTCCACAGACCCATGTCCCTGAGCACCATTGCAATCCTGAATTCTGTCAAGAAAGCTGTGGAGTCAAAGAGCAGGCATCGGAGTCGGAGCTTAGGAGTGCGGCCTTTCACTTTAAATTCTGGAAGCCCAGAGAAAACCTGCAGTCAGGGTAAGCCAGACATAGCAGAGCATTTACAGATCAAGACACAGAACACGACTACTTCTCATTCCTTTCAAACGGTTCGTTTTCCTATCTTTAAAACAAGTCACATTAATTGGGCTTTTAGGATCATGGGTAATAAAACAGTGCATATTTATTCTAGGAGATGTGGAAAATAGAGTGAAAGATGAAACTTACCCATAGCAGTGAGGATTCCTTCCTCCAGCCATTCTGTTCCTCTTGCACACCCGCGTTTTGTTTCTGGGATTGTGATCTGTGCGTGTGTTTTATGACCTGTTTCCCTGCACACCCGCGTTTTGTTTCTGGGATTGTGGTCTGTGCGTGTGTTTTATGACCTGTTTCCCTGCACACCGTGTTTTGTTTCTGGGATTGTGGTCTGTGTGTGTTTTATGACCTGTTTCGCTGCACACACAAGTCAGATGTAGCTTCCGTGAACGTTTCTTTCAAACCTTCGCTTCCAGTGGCTTTACAGCTTTGTGTCTGTGCAAATAACTTATTCATCACTATCCTGTTCTTTGAAATGTTGATTTTCAGTTTTTTCATGTAAATACTGGCACAGTGAACATCCTTGTACATACAGCCTTGTATGTATGTGATCCGTGGGATTAATTTGCAGCGGCCAAAGGCCACGGATATTTTAAAACGTTGGCTAGTGTCAAACTGTCCTCTCTCACTCGTGCCAAGTTAGACTCTTTTATTTTTTTGAATCCTAATGAGAATGGACATTTTTTCTCATGTGTATCATTTATTTGTATTTCTTCCTGAATTGCCTCTTTATAAGAAAATTTTAAATACTAGCAGTTTTAACTTGATGTCTTGCAGGTATGTTTTCTCATTTGGTGGTTTTGGTTTCATTATTGTTTGGGGGTATTTCTGGACAGCTACAACTTTTCTGTTCTATCCTAGTGTCTTCATACAGTTTGGAGCAAGAGTCAAACGGCACGATTGAGCCTGTGACCAAGCGGGCCATCAGCACCCCCGAGAGTGAGTAACCGATGGGAACACGCGGGCTTCTCCTCAGTCTCTCCTGCGGTCGCCATGTGTTTGCTAGACTTGTAGTAAAACTCCTTTCAGTGCAGGGTAGTCCTGGTGGTCAAAACCGTGAGTGCATTGCTGAGGCGGAATGTTTCACAGGGACCACGGTAGCTTGATCCATGAGCACTGACCCAGTGTGGTGTTCCACTGTTGTTACAGTCAGTCAGTCAAACACCACAGTGGCCTGCGGGCCTCCGTGGGGCAGACAGTGCCGTTGAGGCAGAGGTAGGTCGGGTGACTGACCCAGTGGTCTGTTCTGGAGGCGGCCCTCAGTGCCTCCGGGCTGTCCGGGTGCACTGGGCGCTGCTGGGTGGGCCTGCTCCCGGGGCGGGCAGACGTCAGCACCAGCAGGTACCACGTATGTTCTGCAACTGCCGAGACCAGAGACCCGAGGATCTGCTCGGAGCCTGTGTCTCATTCCCCTCCGTGTTTTTTCCTACTGTCTGTTCTTTTCCTTTTATTTCAAAACAGGTGAGTTAGGAGAGTCGAGTCTTCTTTTCCTGTTATCTTGTTTGATAGCTTCATGTCGTCTCAAACCTCATAAAACCATTGTTCTGAGAAAGCTCTTACAGGAAGAAACGCTTCCTGTCCCAGGTCTGCGGAGTGGTGGCCAGGCCCTGCCTGCGTGTCCTGCGTGCCCCTCGCTCTGCGCCCACCTGTGCACGGTGCCCTCGGCAAGCTGCATCCAGCCCCACTCGTCTTGGCCGTTCCACTCCTCACTGTTTCCACAGGGCCCCCCACAGTGCCTGGAACCTGGGAGGTGTCAGAGGTCTCCTGCGGGAGATTTCTGGGAGGGCATAGCTGGGTGCTGAGCCCAGGCCTTCTGATCCCACCTCTCGTGCCCCTTCTCCAGCCTGTCTCCTGCTCCTGACTGCAGCAGGGGAGCTGAGAGTGTGCTAAGGTGCCCTTCCTGGTAACGGAGCAGCAAGGTGTCATGCCGTGCGTTTAGTCGCCACTGCAGTCAGCTCACGTGTATGGAGCACCTGCTGTATTCTGGCTACTTGCTTATTTGGTTCTGTCACACTGATGCTGTGATCTCTTAGAATAGTTAACAGGTTAGAGATAATTTTCATCCAGGTCCCCCTTTGAAGGGAATTTATCCCACCCCCACCCTCAGACGACAACTGGATCATGATGGCATTTGTCATTAAAGGCAGTGGGTAATTTGGGATCCTGCGTTGTGGACAGGTGCGATGTTCTGTGTGTAGAGCTTGCTGTGTGTTCGATGTTCCTGGCTCAGGAGCGCCAAGAGCTTCTATTTTGGCAGTGAGGTGCCATATGCTGAAGCAACGGGGAGAATGCATCTCATTTGAGTTGTGCTCATCCTGTGAGTCCCTGATGTCAGTGTTGGGTTGGTTTCCTAGCAGCCCATGTTCCTCCACAGTGCAGCCTGGCGTGGAGTGTGCATGCTGCCCTCATTTGCCTGTGTGGAGCCAGGCTTCGTGCTGGAAATCGGGCGCCCCGGTGTCATTGAGTTGGTAGAGTACTTGTTCTTGCTCCAGGCTCTTGGACATAATATTCCTGTTGATGCAGTCTCTGGCTATCTCTCTTTATACTGAACCAGGAAGAGGTGCTTGGAGGTCTCCTATTAGCTTTCCTTCCTGGGAGGATTGTTAGATAGCTTAAAAGCACTCAGTCCTGTTTTCTCTGTGGTTTATACGTCCAGATTCTTTTGGCAACTTTTAGTTCAGAAGGGGGTGACTGTCAGGAAATGTCTCAACTCTTCAAAGCTGGTAGGAAAGACGCCGCCCAGTTCGGCACTGTGGTGCACCAGTTCAAAGTGGTTTTGCTAAATGGAAATGAAAATTACTCATTTTTCAGAGCTAGGATTTTAACTGAAAATCTGTGGGGTTTTAGCAAGTCCCTCTTACTTTATCATTCGGGTGGCACAGACACTGCTGCCTTTGATTCTACGCACAGTGCATGGGGGATGTCAGAGCCCCCACACCCGTGCTTCTGTAAAGATGGGAGACTAATTTCCTGGAGCACATATGGGCTTCCAAACAGGAAGAGCGGCGTGTGTGTGAGGAAGGGAATTTGTGAGGAAGGGAATTTGTGAGGGAGGGAATTTCACCTGACGGTACAAGGAGAGACTTTCACAGAAACAGAAGAAGCAGATCTAGCAGTGATGAGGATAGAATTCTCTGCCATTGTCTGTTAATGACACTCAAGTAGCCATCAGGTACACTGCAGTGCGCTGATGAGCTTTAAAATGTAAATGGGAAGACGGTCTGTACTGAAGACACCGTGTGGAGAACGGGGAGAGCTCTGAAGCTGCCTCCTCGCGTGTCTTGCAGAAAGGCAGCGGGTTCGGTGGCATCAGCAAGCAGCCGCCCAGCCCGTGCTGTTCCTGGGAGTGTGCTGGTGGCAGCTTATGCACCGAGTACAGCACCACCCGGGCCCCCAAGACCGGGTGGCGTGTGTAGACAGATGGGGCGGAGGGGCAGAGGAGCATGATGTGCAGACAGGGCCTGCTGAGGAAGGGATGCAGGAGGGTGGACGTGTGTGGGCACGTGCACCTCAGCATAACAGCTAAGTCTGTAAAGGCAGCTTGGGACCAGCTGAGACTGAGGGTGCACTTTAGGCTCTCCTAGGAACACAGCCATCGAGGTGTCTTAAAGCAGGGCAGTAAATTTACCAGCTTCTTGATTAAACATAACTCCAGTGACGCAGGGAGGATACTACTGATAAATGACAGTGGCCGCTAACATCTCTTGAGCACGCCCTTGCAGCCAGCGCCATGCTAAGCACTCGGTGTAGATAACCTCCTGTCGTCCTGGGCACCATGCTAAGCACTCGGTGAAGGTAACCTCATGTCGTCCTGGCAGCCCCCCAGTGAGGTAGCTGTTTTTATACCCACGTAAGAGATGCAGAAACCTGAGGGTCTCAGAGCAGCTCACACAGCTGGTAAGACACCGAGCCAGAATTCACACCCAAGCTGCGGTGGAGTCTGCTCGTAAACGGTGTTCACCTGTTCCTGAGGGCAAACTGGAGGGGGGTAGGTGCCATGAAAAATCAAGGGCGAGGGGTGAGGCGGACTGAGCCGCTCCCAGTGCGGCACGACAGGAGAGGATGACGTGGCGACCGGAGGTAGAAGGGACAGGCCTTGGCTGCTGATTCCATGTGGAGGAGCTGCTCACGGTGCCACATTTCCAGCTTGCACGGTCCATTCACTGGCTGGACACTAACAGGCACGCGTGGAGGTGCAGAGGCAAGGAGTTAATTGTCCTCGGGGAATCTGGGTGAGCCACCGTAGGAAGCGTAGTGAGTGGGACAGCGCGGTCACTGGGACAGGGGTGATCATGGGAGATGGGGTGGGAGGGAAGCCAGAGGCGTGAACAGTGAGGCCCAGGGGCCAGCCGAGTGCCTAAGGAGGGCTGCGGTCAGAGAGACGGAAAGGAGCGTCCCCAGGAGGGGCCCTCATCCCTGCCAGGACCTGGGACAGGGTCCAGTGGAGGTCTGAGGGCCGCCACTGGGACGCCGATGTGGACACCGTGCCTACGTCACACACACAACGGGAGCCGCCCCCTCTGCCTTCGCTCAGTGGTGTCTCCCCTTTATGCAGAGAGCATCAATGATGTCACGTTTGGAGCAGGGGTCAGTTACATCGGGACACCACGGACTCCTTCATCAGCCAAAGGCAAGTTCTTGGTTTGCTTCTGGGCTGATATATGCGCTGCCTTTGAGGTTCTGGGAAAACTGAATTTGTTTGTTTAAATCCCTTTTAGAGAAAATTTCCAGGAGTCAAGGAAATGACATCTTATGTTTATCATTGCCTGATAAACCGTAAGTTTAGCAGTGTTCCTTTTGAGGTGGATTTTTTTTCAGGGTTTTTCCGAGTTCCAGAATGACTGCGTATGTCCTTTCCCTAGGCCCCCACAGCCTCAGCAGTGGAATGTGAGGTCTCCAGCCAGGAATAAAGACACTCCAGCCTGCAGCAGGAGGTCCCTGCGAAAGACCCCCCTGAAAACAGCCAACTAAAGAGCGCATCCCCCCCAGTGTCCGGGCAGGCAGGAGCCCCTGAGGAAGCCGTCTCGTGTCCTCCGCGTGGACAGGCAGCTGGATCACGTCCCGCAGTCCTTGGGCAGCGCTTTGCCGTGGAACACGAGAGCTCCTCCTCAGGGGCCTGGCACGCACCTGCATTTAGCCGGCCAGCCCTTTCTATGCTGTATGATGTATATGGTTAAACACTGTAAAATAGAGATGTGCCAAATTTAGATCTTCTTACCCTAAGCCTAATCTATTTAATAGTATAACTTTATTCCATTTGAAAGTGTCAAGCCCATGCAGATAAGCTATAATCTGGTCTTTAAGGAACACAACTTTAAAAACTTCAGCTTTCTTTTATATAAATCAAGCCTCTGTTAACTTGTTTGAATTCCTTATAGTACATATTTTCCCATCTGTAATGACAAAATATTGATTGTAATATTTTTTCTATTATTTATAATTGCAAATTTTTAAAATATACAGCTTTCTAAAAGTAATAAAGGTTTAGGATAAATACAGCCTTCCAGTAAATAGAATGTTTCTGTTTTTAGAACAGAGCTCTTACTGGTAATCATTTTAATTCTACATAAAGCATGTTAGAGGAATGAAACCAAATCTTTCCTATTAGAAAAAAAATGATTGTCTTGAGGGGCAGTTGATCTGTGCCCATGCAGAGGCCATGTGCTTTCTATAACAGACATAAACAGCATCGCTGCTTGTGAAAAAATAGCTTTGCGGCCTTCCCCAGAGCAGCACTGATGCCGATTTGTGCAGCCCTCTGCTAAGGGCTGCTCCCATGATGGGGGAACGGCTTGAGTCTCTTCTGTTCACTCTGTTGGGTAAACTTAACGATATTTTTGTTCAAGAATATCCAAAAAGAAATGCAGTTGGCTTGTTTTTTAATCCCAGTATTACAAAAGCAAAAGTACAAAGTGATTATGTGCGTTGGTTGGTTTGGGGGATGGATGGGATGCCACTGAGCTCTGCCCCTGCTATCCTAAGTGGGAACTGCAACGCAGGTGGACTCGGTGGTGGAGAGGCGCAGCACTGCTCTGGAGCACACAGGCTGACCTCCTGCCCAGGCACTGACTCCCCTGGTGGATGGGTGACAGCATTTTTAGTGCGCGTGCCTAACCACTGAAATGCTAGGAAGAAGAGACAAACACAAGAGCAAACAAGAAAGAATGAAGCAATGTTTGGGTTTTTTTTGAAGCTTTTATAAATGAGGTTAAACAAATACCAAATTACAGGTGTGTTAGTACAAGTCTGTAATATCTATGTACAGCAACATCCATCCAAAGGCAGAATCACAGCCTCGTATCGGCCTCGAGTCTTGAGTCACATTCGTATCTTAAAATACACGAGTGTACCTTTTCTGTCTAGTCTGTTATAGGCAACTACTTCCCAGACTCCACTTTCACTTCTCTCTACTTTGTCCGACCTGGTTCCCATGGCACTAGTGTGGAAGGTTTTAGGGTGTAAGAAGAGGGGGCAATAGGCTACCCTATCACTATGACAACCAAGAAAGAGGCTGGAGCGTCATTCCCCAACGCGGAGGGTGGGGAGCCATCCCTCTACCACGGTGGCAATGATGGAGGGAACTCGCATGCTCAGTATCCAGGATGCCATGCAGAAGACACCAAGGAGCACTGAGCCCCTCCTGGAGCATTTCCTGCCTCTGCCAGGCGGCCTGCAGCTAAGTGTTTCACGTAACTGAAAAAAGTCAACACAGTCTCATGTATGCAATTAAACAAAAGCTGTCAAAGTATAAAAAACTCAAGACACTGGAAGCTGAAAGCCAAGATGACTAGTGAGAGCCACTCTTCAGGCACACAGTGGAGTGCTCCTCCTGAGCAGCTCCTTGCTTCAGAGCACTTCAGTCCTGAATCCAGCACGGCAGGGCGTATGAGGCTGAGAACACGGGCTTCTGAGCGATGTTTCTAATGCCCCCCCACAAATGGGAGCAGTGTCTCCGGCAGATGAAAAATTTAAAGTCAAAAATTAGAAAACTGCTTTTGATTCAGGCATTTCACTTTCCTCCCCGCCAGGCCTTTCACCTGGCTGCTCCACCTGACATTCTTCAAAAGGCTGGACTGGCTGCCACTCCATAATGGTTTGTTTTGAAATGAGACAGAACCTGTGGCGTCTGGGTGCTTTCTCTGTGGCAAAGAGGAACAGTGGGATCCACGTTCTTTTAAAAATATTATTGTACTTGACAGACTTGATTTCACAATTGCCTTTGGCCTTAGACAGTCTTAACAAATAATTAAACAAACTTAAAAAAAAAATAGCAGTGGGGGCTCTGTTTTGTGAGCCATCCATAACCAAAAAGGTCTGTTATGGGAGCCCACAGTTGGGACACAACGTGGAAGACACCAGTGTCCCTGGAGTGCCCACCTTAGAGCTGTGCTGGATGAAGCAAGGGCCATGTGAGTCAAGCTCACTGGGACACAGCCACTGCCAGGGCCCAACGATGGCGGGGCCCCCTGGCAGATAGCGAGGCAACACTGAGCTAGAGCGGGGGCGCCTGGGGCAACCCCAGGAGCTGACTGGCGTCTGTCTGTACATCTGAGGACTTCTGGGTGGCCTCTGGGTACAGACTGTCCTAGTCATCTCAGGAAGAGGCAGTTCAAAGCTAACCTGAGAGGTTTCTTTTGAAGAGATGCAAACTGATTTTAACATTGCTCAGCTGGAATTTTTAAAGGTTTCCTAAGCAACTACGGTCTGACGTGTAGACCGCAAAAGTTCCCTTGTGAAAAAGGCTAAAACTTGTGCAAGAAAAGGAACGTCGCAGTAAGCTTCCATGAGAGGATTCCTTGGGTAAAATACTCAATTATTGATATTTTCCAATTTAACACTAGTAGCTTGGAACTTCTACCTTAAGCTGAACTTTTTTTAAAAAAATAGGTTATTTAACATTGTATGACAATATATTTACAGTTTAAATAGAAATTTCAATAATCAAAATACATCCTTAGCAAAAATTTAGATGCAAAATTTTATAAAATAAGACCCATAGAAAAGCATATTTCAGTACCATTTCAGACTCAGCCTAAGACGAAGGTTTTCCTTAAATCCTGACGCCCTGTTGGACAAGCAGGGTTCCTCAGGCAAGATCCCTCTTCCAGCAACCAATCTGCCTCCCTGACTTCGGTGGTTTCTACAAAATGCTGATCCGAAAGGCTTCTCCACAGTGGACACTGCGACACCGATCAGCAGAGCCTCTGAGAAGAGGCTGCAGTGGTGTCTGCGGCCGATGAAGAGGCTGCTGCATACAAAGCCTGTTCTGGGTGCCCGCCGGGATGCGCTGCTGGTGCTGCACGGCCCCTCGCCGGCTCACAGGGTGCTGTCCTGGCTGCTGAACGACCAGTGGTAAACACGCTGGCTTCACAGGGCCCAGCACAGGGGCACTGACGTGAGCAAGCTTTAAGATCACCCTAATACTCGTGTGGGAATCAGGCCAGAAACAGATTGGGAACCCAACTCGGTGAACGCACCCAGTTTCTCTTCCTTGTGGTCGTATTTACTGGGTCCATCTTGAGGAAAATTCTTTTATTCATGTGGCTTGTTAGAGTAAGAAGAGTAGTGGTCAACTTTGGCCAAAACAAAAAGCTTCTGAATGAGTGTCTAGCTCTGTCCAAGTGCATCAGCTCTCGCTGCCTCGACAGGAGTTTCTAGTAGAGGTATGTGCATGTGCGCTCTGTGCGCTCTCAGCCACACTGCGGGTCTCAGATCACAAACGATGACTTGTGTCTGAAGTCGCCCTGCAAAGCCAACACACAGTTAAAGCCATCAAGGGGCCTGGTGGCAAGAAGGGAAAAACACTGAGTAAGTCTAACATGGGCTAAATACAAATCAAATAATCATTCTTAAAAAGTACCATCACTAGCGCCTGCAAAGCACAAATCCCATTAGTATGTGTGTGTGTGACTGTGAAGGGGCCGAGGAGCTCAGGAGCTGCACAATCACTCAGGAATCTTCCTAGGAGACCTGTGTGGTTTCCAAGGAGGAATGTTGTTTTCCCTGCTGGGTACACCTAGATTTCCAGGTTTACTAAATGATTACCTCCTCGTCAGTGCGGATGTAGTTGACTCCATCTGGTTTCCCTGGGTTCTTGTAACTGTGAGGAGAAGAGAGCAGTTTAGTAACAGGGTTGTTACATGATCGCCAGCTTGAACTTCCCTTTTTTCACATAAGGCAGGCTCACCTTTCTCCATCCTGTTTATTGTTGATGAAGTAGCCACGTCTGTATGCACAGCAGATGCCCAACGTGATCAGGGCCAGTACAGCAAGGACAACCAGAACCCCCCCAATAATTCCGCCAATGTTCAGGTCATCTGAAGAAAGGGAAAGCCATGATACACACTATCTGTTCTTTAAAAAGGCCCTGACCCTGCTGTGCCTCCTTCCTTCACCCCAAACCCACTTGCCTCCTGCCCCCTCACGCCTACCCCAGCTAGAAGAGAGAACTTAATCTTTCTAGCCTAGAACATATAGGACACCATAACTCCTAACTTCACATGTGAAAAGTACTGAGACTTCTACAGCTGAAATGCAGTTACACTGAAAACTGTATTCAAGTGGGCTTGGCACTGTAGGCTTAAAAATCCTCTGGCTGGATGCCTGAGATTACTTATGGGGGAGATGGTTATGAGGACAAGATTAGGAGCCAGGATCCCAAGGAAGAAAAGAATCCCTAATTTCCAGGGCCTCTCTGTTGTGGACTGCTGTGGGGAAGAAAGTTAGTTTCAAGTCTTACTTAAAAGTAAAGAATCCTAGATAAGAACTAGAGCTCTGCCTCTGCTGGCTGCCTGACCTCCGATCTATACGCCTCTGAAAGGAGACCCCTGGAACCCTTTCTCACGTCTGTACACTCAGCAAAGGCACTGGGTCACCTTCACATGGGGCTCTGGCAGTTGCTTCCTTCAAGCAAGCAACACATGGAAAACTGCAGGGAATTTATCAACAAGAGCCAAGTAACTTGGAAGTTTTAAAAAATCTTTATCCTAGTGTATTGGTTCTCAAATATGAATGTACACTTAAAAATCAATTTGCAGGCTGGGCGCAGTGGCTCACGCCTGTAATCCCAGCACTTTGGGAGGCCGAGGTGGGCGGATCACGAGGTCAGGAGATCGAGACCATCATGGCTAACACGGTGAAACCCCGTCTCTACTAAAAATACAAAAAATTAGCCGGGCGTGGTGGCGGGCAGGCGCCTGTAGTCCCAGCTACACGGGAGGCTGAGGCAGGAGAATGGTGTGAACCCGGGAGGCAGAGCTTGCAGTGAGCCAAGATTGTGATTTTTTTTTTTTTTTTTTTTGAGACAGAGTCTTGCTCCGTCGCCCAGGCTGGTGTGCAGTGGCGCAACCTCTGCCTCCTGGATTCAAGGGATTCTCCTGCCTCAGCCTCCCAAGTTACTGGGATTACAGGCGCCTGCCACCACACCAGGCTAATTTTTGTATTTTTAGTAGAGACAGAGTTTTGCCATGTTGGCTAGGCTGGTCTCGAACTCCTGACCTCAGGTGATCCACCTGCCTCAGCGTACCAAAGTGCTAGGATTATAGGTGTGAGCCACTGCGCCTGGCCATGCAATTTTGATATTAAAATGTCAATTCCCAAGTTTCATCAATAAAAAGTCAATAGGCTAAAATAGGTCTGGGGCAAAACTGTAGGAGAAAACAACCTGAAAGCAGAGCTTCTCAAATGTGACAAACAAGAAGAATCATTCGGAATGCTTGTCTTACACACAGATTTCTAGCATATGTCTGAGGTGGGCTCGAATCTGTATGTGAAACAGTGGTCCCAAATGGTTATCACCAGGCAGTTTTGGAAAATGCTGCTCTGAGGGTAGCTCCAAATAGGGAGGAGGAAGAGATTAAAAAAACGCTCCTGGCTAGGCACAGTGGCTCATGCCTGTTAATCCCAGCACTTGGGGAGGCTGAGGCGGGAGGACTGCTTGAGGCCAAGAGTTTGAGACCAGCCTGGGCAACAGTGAGACCCTGTATTTACAAAAAACAAAATTAGCTGAGCTTGGTGGTGTGTGTCTGTTGTCCCAGCTGCCCAGGAGATGGAGATGGGAGGATGGCTTGAAATCTGGGTTTGAGGATGCAGTGACCTGTGATTACACCACTGCACTCCAGCCTGGGCAACAAAGCAAGACCCTGTCTCTCTCTCTCTTTTTTAGGGGGGACGGAGTCTCACTCTGTTGCCCAGGCTGGAGTGGTTTTGTTGCTGCTGCTGCTGTTTTAAGGGGAAAAAAAAAAAAAAAAAAAAAAACCTCCCCAAGTGATTTGGACACATCCTATCTGCCCCCATCCTCCTCTCAATAACCCTCTTTTAGGGGAACAAGAGCCCTGAGATAATATTACTCTAAGGGCTAAAGCTTTGTCTGCAGGTAAAATTACTAGGGCTAAAACTCAGTTTTCTACAAAATGGTTGTAACTGGATAAATTTCTGCAGACCTGACGCCACCTTACATTTTAATAATTCTATCAATTACCAAAGAATGGAGTTTACTAAACTCGCAGTGAAAGTTACAAGGCCGGCCACGTTCCCAATACCCGCAGGTCCCCGAAGGTTTTGTTTTGAGGACCTGCTTATCTGGACTTGGTTTTCTCAACCTTCCCTTCATTATCCAGTGGGTGCTGGTGGATCTAGTCGGCTCCAGAAGAAAGCTAACCCATGGCAGAAGAGTTCTCTAAGCTGATGGTATAATACTAAATGTTCTATTCACTTCCCAGTCTTGTGATGAAACCTTTTCAAAAAAGAACTCACAGACTTCCATCTCCTGCTCCTCACACCTGGCTGAGCCTGCGTCATTGGAAGCAATGCAGTAGTACTGCCCAGAGTCGTCCTTGTGAACAGCAGTGAACACCTGTTTCAGGGAATGACAAGTAAATAACTGGACCAATCATGGGGCCGACTTCTGAGAGCACATCCAGCTGGGTGCAGAACTAGGTCGACACCTGCTCGCTTGCTTTCAGCTTCCCCGTGGCTTCCCCAGCACTGCATGTTCCTCCCTGACCCAGTCCCGGACACCTGCCTGAGAGCTCCCCAGCAACCAATCCCCTTGGGACTGGAAGCACCAAAGCCCGGCAACATCCAAAATGTGAGGTGGAGCCTTGCTTTTCTTCTGGTAAAGGGGCTCTTCAATGATGACTGCTCCTTGGGCAACATTTTGGCAAAATGAACAGAGGACCCTACTACGATCTGTCTGATGACTACGTGGAGTTGGATGGTCCACAGACCAGAAGGGACCTCCCAGGAGAGAACTCCATGCACAGTAAAGCCTGGTGTGGTTTGTACTTTGTCCTCTAGTGCATGACCAATCTGTTTTCTCTCCTCCCCCACCTCCCACCACCACCGCTGGGTTATGTTGAAACAAATTCCAAACACCTTTTATCCATAAATACTTCAGTATCTCTAGAAGACTGTAAAAAATCGTAACCACAATACCTTTATCATGCCTAAATTAATTAATAATTGCTTAATAGATCATCAAATACCTGCTAGTAATAGAATTTCCCCGACTGTCTAATGACTTTTACAGTTAATTATCCGATCAGGGCCCTAGTAACGTTTGCTTAATATCCCTCCTTCAGTCTCAATCTACGGTTTCTTTCTCTTACCCCCTAAGAATGTACTTGTTTATAAAAGGAAGAAGGGTCATTTTTCCTGTAGAATCCCTAACAGTCTAGATTTTTAGCACCTGTTTTATCAAGAAGTTTCAGTATCTCTCCTAATAATTATTATTTTCACAATAAGCATCTCTTGCCCCAACAAAGACATCTCCATTCTCACCTCTTAGAAGAGATCTTACCAGAGTGCCTGTTTCAGAGTTTAAGTGGAAAGAAGAATTGCGAAATCTGGGATTGGCTCTGGAATCCGTGGGCAGTGGCACATCATTGCGATACCAGCTGTAGTGAGGCCGGGGGTGGCCCTCACTCTCCTGGCAGTACAGCGTTGCCATCTTGCCTACTGGTACAGCCTTCGGCACTCTACAGACAGGGGTCACTGGCTTCACTGTAGGAAAAGAAGGGGGTGGTGGTGAAGATCTCAGCAACAGGGCTCTATTCTTATTAAAGCCCACAAGAAATCAGCTCCAAAGACAAGAAAGCCAGTTCGGGTTCCTGCGCCACTGCTGCTCCCAGGATCACAACTGCAGACTGACAAGCCGCCACTGCCTCCCACCCTCCTGTATGTTAAAGTGCCTTCTCTAGCTGGTGGAAGGAGTGACAGGAACTTCACTTCCCTTCTCACCCTCTACCCCCAACTCAGGCAGTCTCGGCTCTCAACAGTTCTCCCCTCCCTAAGCCATGTGAAGCCCTCAGGGACACAGTTCTGGAAGGAAAGAAACCAAGACACTACCTGATCTCATGCATCCTACGGCTACAGACTCGTGAGGCCTGAAAATGGCGGCAATGTCTCATCTTCGCACGAGCTCCTACCTTGCACAGTTAACTCGATTACAATCTCATCAATTTCCTTGCGGTCATTTCGAGCCACCACCTCGCAGCGATAGAGGGCCGAGTCTCTCCGTGTCACGTTCCAGATCTTCAGGGACGTCTTCCCCAGTATTTCTGCACGACCTGCCAAGTCTCCTACAGAAAAGACATGAGGCACTAAAAAAACTCTTTAAAGAAATCAGCCACTTGAAGAGGGTGGTTTCTGGGGCCAGCACTGGATGCCACAGCAAGGAAGACTGCAGATCCATTTTTATTTTTATTCCGGAGTACAGAAGTGAACTCTCTAAGGACAGGAACCATGACCTATTCCTACCTGTAACCTAAACACCAAAAATTGTTCCTGGTGTGCAAGACGCACTCATTACCATGTGTCTCTGTCATTAAAGCCAGGAACTTCACCTCCTCCTCCTCATTTCCAGGAAGGACTGCCCATGAATAGAAAAAAAACACCACTAGAAAAACAACCAATGTTCCATAAATGATGCTGAGATAACTTGATATCCACTTGCAAACACATCAAGTTGAACCTCTCTCTCACTCCATATACATAGGAGTTACAACTGTAAAACTCTTAGAAAAATGCATAAGCATAAATCCCTCATGACCTTGGACTGGGCAGTGGTTTCTTAGATATGACACCAAAAGCACAAGCACACATTAAAAACAGTTATGCCAGACTTCATCAAAATGCAAAGGACAAAGGCAGGTGAAAACACAGTCCACCTAATGGGAGAAACATCTGCAAATCATCCATCCAGCCTAGCATCCAGAATAAAGAAAGAATTTACACTTCAGTAATAAGCAGACAACTTAATTTAAAAACTGGACATAAGGGTAGGTGCAGTGGTGCACACATGTAGTCTCAGCTACTCAGAAGGCTAAGGTGGGAGGATTATTTGAGCCTGGGAATTCATGTCCAGCCTCTGCAATGCAGTGAGATCCTGTTTCTAGAAAAAAAAAAAATCTTTTTAAATGGACATAAATTTGAACAGACATTTCTCCAAAGAAAATACACAAATTAAGACCCTCAACATCATTAGTCACCAGAAAATGCAAATCAAATCCACAAGACGCCACTTCAGATCCACTAAGATGGTCAGAACTTAAACAGTCAGACAGTAACAAGTGTTGGTGAGGATGTGGGGAAATACACTGCTGGTAGGAATGTAAAATCGTAAAGCAGCTTTGAAAAACACTCTGTCAGTTTTTTAAAAAACTAAACATGCAACTACTATAAGACCCAGCAATTGTACTCTTGGTCATTTATCCCAGAGAAATGAAAACTTAGGTTCACACAAAAACCTGTAAACAAATATTGATAGCAGCATTATTGATAACAGCCAAAAAGTGGAAACAACCCATTTTTTTTATCCGTCAATAGAATGGATAAAATAATGTAGTATATCTACAATGGAACATTATTCAGCCATAAAAAGAAATGAAGTACTGGCACACGCTGCAACACAGATGAACCTTGAAAACATGATGCTGAGTGAAAGAAGTCGGCCACGAGAGACTACAGTTTCTATGAAGTGTCCAGAATAGGCAAATCCACAGACACACAAAGTGGAATCAGAGCTGCCAGGGATGCGGGAGGAGGACTGACTGCTGCTGGGTACGGGGTTTCTTTGTGGGATGATGAAAATGTTCTGGAATTTGATGGTGGTGATGGTTGCACAATTGTGTGAATATACTAAAAACCCCTGAATTGTATACTTTAAAAGGATGAGACCTATGCAGTATGAATTATAGCTCAAGAAAAAAAGATTTTAAACATAAGACATAATAACACTTTTCAACGCAGCAGGAAGAACCTGGAAAACAACAAATAGGGGCAGGAGTTAGGAAAACACGACACAAAAGAGTAGCAACTACTTACCACTAACCTGACAACTGCTGACAAGGACGTGAAGGGCTTGCCATAGCACACTACAAACAGCCACTAAAAGATGCTTCCGATGCAGCACAGACATTGGTATCAACATTTTCTAATAAGAACCTTTGTTATACAGCCACCCATTAGTGGAGGATTCGAACTTCTACCGTGTGAGAAAAGAGTAAATAAACCCCACCGGGGTGCTTCTGGTGCAGGCCCGCACTGAGGCGAGGCAAGAGGCCCAGTAGAGCTGCATCCTCCCCCAGTCCCTGCATTCTGTGCGGGAAAGTCTCCCCGGCCTCCCCATCCCTGTGGCTAAGAGCAAAACGTTTAATCCCCAGAAACAGAAAGTTCTTTAAATAATTTCTCACCTGGTTCCTCTGATGCTCTAAACTACATGCTTAGGGTTTAGCAGGGTCAGCCTGAGTAGCCAAAGAAAACAGATCTGTGTTCTGGGAAGAACATTTCCATCACTCCAAAACTAAGAGGCAAAGGAGGGACCTCATGTGAGTGGGAAGCAAAACTCTTCTGAGGAGACTCAGGCTCCTGACAACACTGAGAACCCAAAGCAAGACTGTGTTGCAGCTGTTTCCACAAATCCCTCAACTCTCAACTTCTCTGAGAACTCCACAGGCTCCGACCAATGCACAAGCCTGCATGTGTACCTCCTGCGGCTCCCGCCCTCCTGTCAGAAAATAGGTGTCATCCTCCTCTCCAGCCACCTGCCTGCCTCCCTCTGTGCCGCTTGGCACAGCAAGGCCCTAGCAGGCCCCCCTCGAGTCTCTTTCCCTGCCTGCACCCCAGCTTGGGCCCCCCGCCAGCCCTCTCCTGGACTCAGAAGGCCTCTGACTTGGGCCTCTGCTCTGATTGTGCCACCTCCAATCTCTTCTCTATAGCAGCCACTTCAGTCTTCTGAAACGTAGATGCAGCCATGGCGTTTCCCCTCAGATACCGCCCATGCTCGCCTGGCAGTCAGTGCAGTCTGCCTGGCCAGGCGACCTCTCCAACCCCTCTCCTCCCTCTCTCCCTGTCCATGTACCGGCAACAGTGGGGAACTTGCAGTCTTTCCCATCAGCCAGTCTGTCTGTTGCTTCTGTGTCTTCATACACAGCATTCTCTCCTGACCACCACCTCTCTCCACACCATCTTGCCTGCTAACCAGCCACCCTTCACACCGCACCCAGAGAGGCCACTTTGGGGAGCCTTCCCTGACCACCAGCCTCCCACCCAGGAGGATGTCACTTCAGGGTACCCCATGCTTTCTCCCCATCGGCAACCCCAGCACCAGGCCTGAAACACAGTGGTTGGCTCAATTTGTGCCGTGCCCTTGCTGAAACATACGGTCCTTCTCATTCACTCACTCACATCACACACGTGAGGATCGTGAGAAGATGGCCTAGGAAAATGCTCACTTTGATTCCCCAAAGAGATGGGGCTGTGAGCAGATTAAGATCCTAGCTAATGAACTGCACTTGCTGATGCTGGGTGACAGGTACAGGGAGGCTTGATATGCCACTTGCATTACTTTTGCATATGTTTGAAATTTTCCATAATTATAAATCTTAAAAAATAAAAAAATAAAAAATAAAAAACTCAGTCCTAGCTACAGACGCAGGTTACCAGTCTGAGGTAAGTTTCTGGCCAAGAGTGCACACCCAGGTCCATGGGCAGAGGAAAGGTCAACAGGCAAGACGACTACAGGATCATACCCTGAATTTTGTTGTCAAAAAACACGTATGTGGTTTGGTCATCTTGAATTTTCTTCCATTCGATCCTGGGGTCACTTGTCTGCGAATCTGTAATGATGCAAGACAGTTCCACACCTAACAAGCAAAGAAAAAAAAGAACTCAGTGAATGTGGAGTGCTTTTCGGTTCAGCTGCATCCAGACCCCGCAAGCTATCCCTAATTCAAGAGGCCTTTCATGCAGATTAAAAACCTAGCCAATTCCACACTCCAAGAGACTTTGAGAAAGGATGAGTTTTTGCCAGAAAATAAAGATAATTAGCAAGGATTTTACTACATAGTGTACCCCCTCCCTTAAACACCCTGCTTGTATATAAGAAATTTCTTGGCCAGGCGCGGTGGCTCACACCTGTAATCTTAGCACTTTGGGAGGCCGAGGAGGGCGGATCACCTGAGGTCAGGAGTTTGAGACCAGCCAGGCCAAACATGGCAAAGCCCCACACAAAAATCAGCTGGGGGTGGTGGCAGGTACCTGTAATCCCAGCTACTCAGGAGGCTGAGCAGGAGAATCGCTTCAACCCGGGAGGCAGAGGCTGCAATGAGCTGAGATTGCGCCACTGCACTCCAGTCTGGGCAACAAGGGTGAGACTCCATCTCAAAAAAAAAAAAAAAAAAAGAAAGAAATTTCTTTGTGGTGTGATCACAAAGCCAGGCAGGAGTGCGATGCCAGCTGATGGAAAACCGCACAGGGTTCCCTGCCGGCCTGCTGATGCCATGCTCCATGGGCCTGTGCACCGCAGAGCAGCCCACCTCCAACATCTCCTTGGCACACTGCAGAGACGGATGTGTCCTGAGTTGGCTGCAAGACACCAAATGTCCAGTAGATGGTGCCCATTATCCGAGGCATTTCCTTTGTACTTACTTTCAAATTCCTGTACCACTGGGGTTCGATTGCTGGATTTGAGATTTACAGCCCCTATCAGGCAGCCTGAAGGAGAAAGAAACCTAAAATCAGAGACAATGTATCTCAAACAGCAGAGAAACCTTGCACAGAGGTCAGGTTTTCCTGTCTGTGTATGCTATGGTTACTAACCACAGAGGATGGAAAAATATTCCACAATAAAGTCTCTTAGGTAAGCCAAGTTAACTGCTTTCTCTCACAAATCTGACCTTCACTGGAAGGAACCAAGGGAAAGAGAAAAGTTCTAAGAATTCCTTCTCCTTTTTAGTCCCAGAACAAAGCCCTCAGAGCTTTTTTAAAGCCTTTTGTCTAAGCATTTCCCATTGACCCTCCGACACCTCTCCCCAGACCTGCTGGGCCTTCTGCCCTTCCTCCCTCCATCCTCCCCTCTTCCCCAGGCTTCCGATGCTGCACAGGCACCCTCAGTGGCACATGATACAGTCCAGACTCTTGGGCTGGAACTCTCCCCTTCAGGGCGGCATCAACACTCTCTGGGTATGGTTATCAACCAGCTAGGAGTCCACCTTGCTGTATGAGCAACCCGGTGGTTCCAGTCCATGAAGTTTTCACCGATCTTTGTTGAAATGAGAAAAATAATAATATAACACGGTAATTTTCATGAAGCTAAGTTCATACCATTGATGAAAGCAAGATAGCTACTTGCATGGCAATCCCTTTCAAAACCAGCATCTGATTCCTTATGGGTAATCAGAAACCTGTTTTCCACAGTCTCAAAATTTCTCAACTAATCTTTGAGAGAAGATCAAGCAGGTACATAGACCACCTACAAAATATTATTCTTCAGCTGTCATGCCCCTAATAAAATATGCCGTCCCCAAAGAAGGACTTCATACAGAACACCCCTATGAAGGCCTCTGGGTCCTGGCTTATGATAACTGCTAAAGAAAATGTACAGCACAACTCTGCTCCAAGCTGCTTTAACTCCTTGCATATTGGGCAGCCTCACGCAGCCCATTCTTTTCCTTTATCTTCTTTAACGGCCCAGCTACATGGATCTTTTCTTTCTCAATAGTCAGATTTCACTAATTCTAGCAAAAGCCCTAAAGAATAATCCAATAAAGAGGGATGGAAAACAGAAGTATAATATACCTGAATTGCTATTGGTTCCTAAAACACTTCTACAAAAGGTTATAGAACAAAGAACAAGTGCAGATAATTTTATTTTGTTTGGATAACCACGGCTACTCCCTCTGGAAGCCAGAAATACATCCCATGCACGTGCAGCCCTTTCTACTTCTTCAAAATGAAAGCTCCCAGTGATGCATCACTAAAGAATGATATATGAGGCTCTGCGTCTCTACCAAGGCCACACAAGTTTCTTCTAAGGAAAGTGACCATAAACATTTCTTCAGTATGATCACCATAACTTCGATGAGACACCGACACTGGCTACAAGGGACTATGACCAGAGATCAGCTCTGGCCCAAAGACCATCAACGGACTGAGGGGTGTCACGAGAGCACTGCTCACCTGGATAATAACTGGACAACTCAATCACATCTTTTCTCTTAAGAAGTATGAAGCCAAGAGAAATAAGAAAATGGGAGAGCTTACAGTCTAGAGAAATAGAAGTACATTATAAGGAGATACAGGCTGCTTGGTCAAAATGGTGGAAAATACTAGAGTTGGTAACAACAGGTGAACTAGAGGACATAAAAGGTAAATGATGTTTAATTTTCATGAAGGCCAACTGAGATATGTATCTTTATAATAAACTTGGAAGGTAAACTAAACCAATTTGTTTCTTACAACCTCAAAGAAGCTAAATAATGGCAATTGTCACTTCTTTTATCCCTCAGCGTTATGGCAAAGAAATGAATGTTTTATACTTTTTTTTTTTTTTTTTGA
>NW_012105731.1:1499173-1534129 GCF_000951045.1 Mandrillus leucophaeus | reverse complement strand
CCACCACGCCCGGCTAGTTTTTTGTATTTTTAGTAGAGACGGGGTTTCACTGTGTTAGCCAGGATGGTCTCGATCTCCTGAGCTCGTGATCTGCCCGCCTTGGCCTCCCAAAGTGCTGGGATTACAGGCTTGAGCCACCGCGCCCGGCCTGCTTTATATTTCTTAATGAAGACTTGGCCTGACCACTCTCTTGCTCAACTATCCTAGATAAAATACAAAGCTGCTTGTGAAACTTATTTTTCATGAACTACACATGAGACTTAAATACAGGTAGCTTTTTTATACTAATCCTAGAAGGCAGTATGTCCCAGGAAGACTCCAGAGCAGAGGATCACTACAAGTCACGTGAAGTTCTAGCTTAAATGACTATCTGCAATAGCTGGGCACTACCTCAAATAAGGTCCCACGCTGAGAGTCCTTCCTCAGAATTATCCTTCTATTTCCAAATAATCCTTAAATTTACTAATACTCTTGAACTCCTTTCTTGCCCATCCCCAATAGACCAAGGTGCCACTTTAAAATGTAGATTCCGAGAGAACTACTAAGGAGATGGGTTCTGGGAGCCCGCTTGCAGCGGTGGCTGCTGAAGTTTAATTGTGCACACATTGAATCCAGTGCTACAGGAATCCTCATACTGAAGTTACATTATTTAAGACTGAGCAAAGGGTTTTTTGGAAGGAGGAAAAAGGAAAACTGCTAATTTGTCATATGCTGTTATTCCTATTCAATTTCCTGTCTATTTTGGCCTGTCCATCATACTCTAAGCTCTCTGGGAAATTCCATTCATTCAGCAGTTTTTGTTTTGTTTTTTGAGACAGAGTTTCACTCTTCTCACCCAGGCTGGAGTGCAATGGTGTGATCTCGGCTCAATGCAACCTCCGCCTCTCAGGTTCAAGCAATTCTCCTGTCTCAGCCTCCCAAGTAGCTGGGATTACAGGTGCCTGCCACCACACCTGTCTAATTTTTGCATTTTTAGTAGAGACAGGGTTTCACCACGTTGGCCAGACTGGTCTCGAACTCCTGACCTCAGGTGATCTACCCACCTCGGCCTCCCAAAGTGCTGAGATTACAGGGGTGAGCCACCGCGCCTGGCCGTTCAACAGTTTTTATTTATCTCTAATTATGTACTAGATACCTACCTAGATATTAGGGCTAATACATGAATAAGATATATAAAAATCTATTAGTCGGGCATGGTGGCACACGTCTGTAATCCCAGCTACTCAGTAAGCTGAGATAGGAGAATCACTTGAACCCAGGAGATGGGGGTTACAACGAGCTGAGATCAGGCCACTGCACTCCAGCCTGGGCGACAGAATGAGACTCCATCTCAAAAAAAAAAAAAAAAGAGGATAGATAAAAATCTGTGCTCTCATGGAGCTAACATTTTAGGATAAAAAAAAACCATATTTATTCATCTTTATTGTATTTCAACATTTGATTGCAAAACTTACTACAAAGCTAGAGTGATTAAAACAGTGTGGGGTCCCCCCACAGCATAAAGACAGACATGCAGATCAAAGGAAAAGAATAGCCCAGAAATAAATCCTTGCATATATGATCAAATGATTTTCCACAAGGATGCCAAAATCATTTAATGAAGAAAGGACAACCTTTCCAACAATGGTGCTGGGAAAACTGGATATCCACATGCAAAACGATGAAGTCAGACCCTTATATTAAGTCAAATACAGAAATTAGCTGAAAACATATGAAACACCTAAATTTAAGAACTAAAACTATAAAATTTTGGAAGAACACATAGAGAAACATCTTCATGACGCTGAGTTAGGCAATGATTTGATATGACACCAACAGCATGGACAACAAAAGAACCAAATAGGTAAATTGGACTTCATCAAAAAAAATTTAAACATCAAAGGACACTACCAAGCAAGTGAAAAGACAATATACAGAATGGGAGAAAATACTTACAAAGCATATATATATGATAAGGGATTAACATCCAGAACATATAAAGAACTCCTACAACTCACAAAAACACACACAAATGAACAAATTTTAACATTGGCAAAGAATTCGAACAGACATGCCTCCAAAGAAGATATACCATGAAAAGCTGCTCAACATCACTAGCCTTTAAGAAACTTAAATCTAAACCACAATGAGACACCACTTCACACCCATTAGGATGGTTATGATTTCTTTCAAAGGGGGGAAATAATAAGTGTTGGTGAGGATGTGGAGAAACCCAAACCCTGTCCACTGCTGATGGGAATGTAAAATGGTGCAGCCACCATGAAAAGTTTGGCAGTTCCTTGAAAAGTTAAACACAGAATTACTATACAATCCAAATACTGTATGATGTAATTCTTACTCTTCCTCCTCTATAGCTAAGGTACTTTTCCCCTCTGTCTTATGTTTTATTTATCTTTGATTTTCTGCAGTGTGATTATTATATGCCTAGATTTTTTTTTTTTTTTTTTTGGCATTTATCCTGTTTGGTGTTTTCTGAGCTTCATGGATCTGTGGTTTAGTGTCTGGCATTAATTTGGGGAAATTCTCAGTCATAATTGCTTCAAAAATTATTGTTCTTATCTTCTGTTTCTGGTATTATCATTTACAAGTATGTTACATCTTCTGTGGTTACCCCACGTTTCTTGTATATTCTGTTCCATTTTTTAGGTCATCTTTCTCTCCGTGCTTTCAGTTTTGGATGTTTCTGTTGGCATATCCTCAAGCTCAGAGGCTGAGTCCATCAAAAACATTTTTCATTTCTGCTACAGTTTTTTGATCTCTAGTGTTTCCTTTTGATTCTGAAAATTTCCATCTCTCTGCTTGCACTGTGCATCTGTTCTTGCATGTTATCTACTTATGTTATCTACTTTTTCCATTAGAACCCTTAGCATATTAATCAGAGTTGTTTTAAATGCTCAGTCTGATAATTCCAACATCTCTTTCATATCAGAGTTCTGATGCTTGCTCCATTTCCTCAAACTGTTTTTGCTTTTTAGTATGCATTGTACTTTTTGTTGAAAGCCAGACATGATTACCCAGGAAAATAAACTGTAGTAAACAAGCCTTTAATGTTATGGTGGGTAAGGTGTGTGTGTAGGGGGGAAGCATTCTATAGACCTATGATTAGGTCTCAGTCTTTCAGTAAGACTACGCCCTTGGGCTGTGACCTTCACCACTGTGTCTCCGTCCCCACTCCCCTTGGGTGGAAAGATGACTAGAGGCAGCAAGAGTTAAGTACCTAACAAGTGGGATTTGTTCCTGAAACACATAAAAATCAATTACAGTATTACAACATATTAATAAAGCGAAGGGGAAAAAAACCACATGATCATCCCAACTAATGCAGAAAAAGCATCTGACCTAATGCAACCTTTCAAGATAAAAACACTCAGCAAACTAGGAATAGAAAGAACTTTCTATACATTATAAAGGTCATATATGAAAAACCTACAGCTGACAGCATCTTCAGTGGTGAAAGACTCAAAGTTTTTCCCCTACAATCAGGAACAAGACGATGCCCACTTTCACCGCTTCTATTCAACATGATATTGGAATTTCTAGCAAGAGAAATTTGTCAAGAAAAAGACAAAAAAGGAATAAAAGTTGGAAAGGAAGTAGGAAAATTATCTCTGTTTGTAGCTGGCATGATCTTAGACATAGAAAACCCTACATATTCTAACACTAAAAATATCAGAATAAATAAATGAGTTCTCAGCAAGGCTGCAGGATACAAAACCAACACACAGTACTTCTGGTTCTCAGTCTAGCATGCAAACAGCTTAGAAGCCCTCTTCCATCTTGACGACAAGTAAAATGCTGAACAACCTGAAAATCAACAACTCTTCTTGGATTTGTCCGAGAATTGAGGTCATAGGTCAAAACACTGTCTCCAGATTGGAGAGACAGACAGGCAGAGAGAGAATCCCAACCTGCAGAGCAGAAACTCAGGAGAAGCCTCTGCAGGAACCACCAGTACTAGAGTAGGAAAACCTAAACTATAATTGATGAATTGTTGGAGTCTCAGTGCCAACAAGTCTGAGAGTTAAAAACTCCATGGGGCCCAGTCTTAGCAGGCCCCCCAGACATTCTTGTGAGTTTTATCTCCAGAGGCCCTACCTGGTTCTCTCACTGAAGACAGGAGAAAAATCCTCTCGTGCTCCTGGCATAGGGAGGGGAAATGTTAGCCATTTTGAAATACCTCTAAAGCATTCTGTCCTTAACAAGTCCTGCCCAAAAGAAAAATTGTCTTACCAGAGTCTAACCTACTGGGATTTAATCAGGGCCTAACTGACCTGGATTTGTGTTATAATTTCTTCAAAAATCACAATTATAAACCAAAATTATAAGTATTAACTCATGTAATTACCTTTATCGGAGATCTCAATATCTTCATACACCTTCGAGTTATTGTCTAAGTATTCTTTCATTTCAACCTGCGGGTATCCCTTTTATATTTCCTGTAGAGGTCTGGTGGTAATGAACTCCCTCAGCTTTCATTTATCTGGCAATGTCTTAATTTCTGCTTCATAGCTGAAGGATGGTTTTGCTGGATATAGAATTTGTGGTTTACAATTGTTTTCTTGCAGCACTTTAAATATATCACCCCACTTCCTTCTGGCCTCCAAGGTTTCTGGTAAGAATTCAGCTTATAGTCTTCTTGAAGATTAATTGTATCTGCTGAGTCACCTCTCTCTGGGTACTTTTAAGAATTTCTCTTTGTCAAGTTTGATCATGTGTCTCAGTGTGAGTCTCTTTGGTTGATTCTACTTAAAGTCTAGTGAGATTCTCGGATTTGTGGATCTATGCCCTTCATCAAATTTGGGGAGTTTATTCTTCATTATTTCTTAAAATAATCTTTCTGCTCCATATTTCTCCTCCTTCTAAAACTCTCACAATGCATATGATGGTCCACTTGGTAGTCCCATGAGTCGCTTAGACTGTGTTCACTTTTCTTCATTATTTTTCTTTTTGCTCCTCAAACTTGATAATCGTCCTAACTTCTACTTTGCTAGTTCTTTCTTCTATCTGCATCAATCTGCTGTTGAACCCCTCTAGTAAATTTTTCATTTCAGTTACTGTATTTTCAGCTCCAAAATCTGTTTCATTTCTGTAATTTCTATGTCTTTATTGATAGTGTCCTTTTGTTCAGGGACTGTTTGCCTGATTGCCTTTAGTTCTTTGTCCATGTTCTCCCCTTAGGTGTTTGTGCATATTTTAAACAAATAGCTTTGGCTAGTAAGTCCAATATCTGTGCTGCCTCTGGGACAGTTTCTGTCAATCCATTTAGTTCCTTTAAATGAGTCATGTTTTCCTGTTTCTTTGTATGCTTTGTTATTTTTTGTTGTTGTTGTTGATGCTGTTGTTGAAAATCTGGCATTCGATTATTATAATACGGTAACTCTGGAAATCAGATTGTCCCCCTCCCCCAAGATTTGCTGTGTTTTTTAAAAAAAATTATTGTTTAAGGCTGTAGGAGTTCATTTGAAACTCAGAACTTTCTTTTGCAAAGACTATTCCTTTCCAAGTGTGGTTACTAAGGTTCCTTAACCTTGTGTTCAGCTATTATAAGTATAATCAAGACTGTCTTAAGTGCCAAACGCTGAAATGAACGAACGCTAAAACAACACCCCCGCCCCACCAACGCCAAAAAAAAGAGCATATTACAGCTGCCTGTCTGAGTTCTGTAGACCGGCTCTGTGCAGGGATACTCCTTCATCTCTTAGCTGGGCTTATTCTGAAGCTAGAGACCAGCCTGGGATGAATCTTAGTATCTTTTCGGGCTTTTCTGATCATGTGTCTTGCCTGACATGAGCATGGCTTTCTACTTTCCTTCATTTATGTGGATGCTTTTGAGAGTCTTAATTTCCTAAGAATCTCACCCAGCTTCTCCTCTGGGCCTTACAGGGCCTACTGTACACGTCCAGCCAGAATCTCTTCAGGCATCTGTAGGTTTATAGTCACTCCGTAGCTTTTACTAGCAGTGCCCACTGGTTTTACTGCCTGTTTCCCTGGTTATACAAGACAGAGACAAGCACCTTGCATTAGGCCTTCAGGTATCCCCCAGAAAGGATGGAACAGACATACACATTAATTTGCAAATAAGGTCTGCTCTGTTCCCTCCGGTTTGAGAGAAAAGCTGGCGAATAGCTGTTGCCTGTTCAAGACCAAAGCAGCTACTATGCCAGGGAGCAGGTAGGGCAAGGGTGTGTAAAAATGCCACAGGTGTTTCCTACTGGTTTAAAGATGGCTCTTCTTGGTTAGATGTTTGCTCGGTTGCTATAATCTTTGTTTGACTGATTTCAGAGCTTCTACAATGTTGGTTCAGATAGCTACTGGGTGATTTTTTAATTTTTCTGCTGGTGGGCAGGAGCCTGGAATATCCAAAATGGAACACCATTTTGCTGAGATCACTATAGGTTAGCCTTGTCACTATTTTTTTTTTAGTCATTCTTATTCATCTCTCTATCTGATTCCCAACCATAATACCTAAGAACCCAAGAAGTTTCTGGAAAAGTTACTTATTTTAAGTAGGGGGAAAAGACACAGATACTTTCAATACAATATGGCAAATGGCATGAGAGAAATCTACACCAATCCAAACATAGACTGACTTAGTGTCTTTGCTCTTTCAGTGTTTCTTTGATAACGGAGCTCTCATTCTCACTGTAAGTTGGTAAACTGGCATTCTGGGCTTATGTTTTCCCAGGATTTAATTGCTTCAGGTAGAACTAGCAAATGTGTTTTCAATCCAGAACTAGGTGGCTTAATCCAGGGACAGAGGTAACTACTCGATGTGCTTATAATTCCACCTTCAAAACTCTTCTATATGCCAAAGCTATGAACTATCTGGGGCCCTGTTTTTAATACTCTGACTGACTTTTTTTTGGGGGGGGGGCGGTGGGGGAAAGAGTCTCGCTCTGTAACCAAGCCTGGAGTGCAGTGGTGCGATCTTGGCTCACCGCAACTTTCCCCTGCCGGGTTTCAAGCGATTCTCCTGCCTCAGCCTCTCGAGTAGCTGGGACTGTAGGCGCCTGCCACCACGCCCAGCTAATTTTTTGTATTTTAGTAGAGATGGGGTTTCACTGTGTTGCCCAGGCTGGTCTCGTACTCCTAAGCTCAAGCAATCTGCCCACCTTGGCCTCCCAAAGTGCTAGGATTACAGGTGTGAGCCATCACACCTGGCCTCTTACTGACTTTTAATATGATTTTGCACACTTCAATTTTTCTCAAATGTAACATATTATTTAAAAACTTACTCTTCTTTCACCAATAACTGAAGATAAATAAGTTAAACATTTTAGAAGGGGGACCATTTATTATCATTATTCTACTTGCTATCTAGGGACCAATGATTTTCCAGAGGCCCAGAGAATAGCACGTTTCAAATTTAAAGGCTTTAAATTTGAGACAGTAATTAAGGTTAAAGAAGGTCATAAGGGTGTGGACCTAATCCAATATGACTAGTGTCCTTCTACTGAAGAGAGGCTGGGCGCGGTAGCTCACGCCTGTAATCCCAGCACTTTGGGACGCCGAGGTGGGCAGATAACAATGTCAGGAGATTGAGACCATCCTGGCTAATACGGTGAACCCCCATTTCTACTAAAAATACAAAAAATTAGCCAGGTGTGGTGGCGGGCGCCTATAGTACCAGCTACCTGGGAGGCTGAGGCAGGAGAATGCCATGAACCCGGGAGGTGGAGCTTGCAGTGAGCCGAGATCAAGCCACTACACTCCAACCTGGGTGACAGAGTGATACTCTGTCTCAAAAAAAAAAAAAAAAAAAAAAAAAAACACCAAAACAAACAAACTTGAAGAGATACCAGGGATGTGCTTGCACAGGGGAAAGATGATATGAGGACACAGCAAGAAGGGAGTCATCTACTGGCCAAGGAGAAGTCTCAGGAGAAACCAACCCCGCCAGCACCTTGATTTTGGACTTCCCAGCCTGCAGTACTATGATAAAATACATTTCTGCTGTTTAAGCCACCTGTTTATGGTATTTTGTTATACAGTTCCTAGTAAACTAATACAGAGGGGAATGGAAATGAATACAGAGCAAGATAAATATACAAAAATGTAAGAATAGTATTTTCTAATGTATTAGTCCATTTTCACACTATAAAGAACTACCAGAGACTGGGTAATTTATAAAGAAAAAAGGTTTAATTGATTCACAGTTCCACATGGCTGAGGCCGCCTCAGGAAACTTACAATCATGGTGGAAGGCATAGGGGAAGCAGGCACCTTCTTCACAAAGCAGCAGGGGAGGGGAGGAGAGAGACAGAGCACGCATGCACACCAGTGAGCGAGCAAGGGGGCAACTGCCACACACTTTTAAACCACTGGATCTCAAGAAAACGCACAATCACGAGAACAGCACGGGGGGAAGCCAGCTCCATAATCCAATCACCTCCGCCAGGGCCCCTTCCTTGACACGTGGAGATTACAATTTGAGATGAGATTTGGGTGGGACACACCACCAAACCATATCATCTGACTTTATACCAAATACAGAAATTCTAAGTCTTTGAGTACCAAAATATGCTTGAATTCACAGCTGACAAAGGCTGTTAAGTATTTTGTTCAATGACATTTAATCCCAGCTCAGGGAGAGATGAGTTCTGATGCTGCAGACTCTGGGGTCCACTCCCAGGAGGCCTATCTCTGCAGGTGAGCAGAAATAACAAAGGATTTCTAAAACCACATGGAATGGCATCCCCGGCTATATTAAGGAGAAGACTAGACCTCAGGCTGTTGTGCTCTCAAGTGATAATAACAATACATCAGCTCAGTTTCAGGCCAAGGCTAAAGCCCAAGAGGAAAAGCTTTTCTTTTTCCTTTCTTTTCCTTTTTGTTTTTAAACTGTAAGTGACACCCAAAAGACTGATTTTACTTTTGCAAACAAAAAAACCACTGTTCGACTCATTGTGGGAGTCAATATGTGCTTTCTTAAAGGCACTTGGTTCCCAACAAGAAAGGCGTATCTGTTCGGACTCCAGTGCAGAGAGGAGAAGAGAGTCCTAAGAGTGCACAGGTGATGATGGAGAGGCCCCCTGACACTGACCAGCCTCACTCACTCTCTTCTGTGCCTTTCTTAATGTGATTCGAGGAGCAGCCGTTGTCTGCTACCATTCTCTGTTGTGCCTACTTGTTAGAAATATATTAAAATAATTTTGCATTTATTTTCAAAGGCATCAAGGTTTATTTTGTTTTGAGATGGAGTCTCACTCTGTCGCTCAGACTGGAGTGCAGTGGCATAATCTCAGCTCACTGCAGCCTCCACCTCCAGGGCTCCAGTGACCATCCTGCCTGAGCCTCCCGAGTAGCTGGGGCTGCAGACGTGTGCCACCATGTCCGGCTAATTTCTTGTATTTTTAGTAGAAATGCGGTTTCACCATGTTGGCCAGGCTGGTCTCAAACTCTTGACCTCATATGATCCACCTGCCTTGGCCTCCCAAAGTGCTGGGATACAGGCGTGAGCCACCACGCCCGGCCGAAAGGCATCAAGTTTTAAAATGACTCACTACAATGGCATTAGTTCTCATTCTTGAAACCAGGGCCATCAGACATCACAGTTCCAGAGGTAGGGAAGGAAGTGAAAATGATTCAGATTAATTCCTTAGGGTCACTCTTCAAAACAGTCAGAGCAAGTGGTATCACTTCCAATTTACAAATGATGATGTGGCCAAGTGGCTTGCCTACAGTCCACAGCTAAGTGATGGAGCCAGCACTTCAAACTGTGCTCTTAAACGCCATGTCTAACACTCTTTCTATCACATTCTGATGCCTACAGTTCTTCTTCCTATGACTCCATGAAAGAGATTAACTACACACTTTGGTGGTTTGTTTTGATTGTGTGCATGCTTGACCAGAAATGTGGCAAGAGATAATAAAGTTTGAGAATTCCTTCTCTATAATCTAGCCACTTATTTCTCAAATGCTAAGTGACACTAAGATGGTCCAAAGGCAAAGCTATCCTACAATGCATCAGTGCCAGTTTATCTGTCACAATGATAAACAGAGAGGGAGAAGTTACTGATACCCTCAAGGCCAGAACTAGGTGTTGAACAGCTAATAATCAGTGGGATTTGGAGAGGAGACAAAATTAGGATTCAGAGTTTAAACGGAAGACAGTTTTACTTCCAGATTCATGCCCCTTGCCATGCACAGTGGTATCTAGCACAGTTTTCTACATAGGAAGACCTGAGCAAGAAACTGACTTTGCTATCCTAGCTCTGTCATAGACTTCCTGAATCATCTCCATCTCACAGTCCTCAGACCTACACAGCAAAATCCTTCCCATATCTGTGTGCTCATGTTTGAACCACACTAATAGAGGCTCAGGCAACACGCACTTCTTTATAAAAAGTAACCCAGTTCTGAAGCCTGCCTTGAAGCGTGTAGAAACGTGGGTTGCCCTGAGATAAACAGCACAGGCACTTACCAGTCAGGAGATTTTCCTCTCAGCTCTCAGCAACAGATGACAAAGTCAGGCATACAAACAAATCTGCAAGGCACCGCAGCATGGGCCAGACAGAGGACGACAAAGAGAGATGGCAGGGATGGGGCGCACTGTGGCTGTGGCCATCCATCTGCATATGAGTCACTACCTCTGAACAACAGCCTTTTCCTCATTTGTTTAGAGAGCCTCAGCAAAGCAAATGCAGGGTAGAGAGCCAGAGGACCTTGGGATCAATTTCTAAGTTTCATGTCATCTGGTTAAGTAGGCTCAAGTATTACTAGCATTTCCACCTTTATGGACAGCTGTCCACAAGGAAAATATATGCTTTTCCTGGGAAGACAAGGGTGGGACAGGGAAGGGATGTCATAGGAAAACCCACCAGCTATACAGAGTACAAATTTTCACATATGAGGAGCCATCCAATCAGCAGTGTGCAGAGAGAGAAGGACCTTTCATTTCACAGAGCATGATTTTGACACAGAGCAAGTGTGAAGGTGCGCTGCTTCCTGTTGATCAGTTGACTATTCTGCTGAAGACGAAAATGAACCCATTGGGGTGCTTTTCTGAACAGGCCTGTCAACCGGCTTGTAGGACTGATGTCTAATGTAGAGAAAAGAACAAAGCAGACACCCTGCTTTCTCCTACCAAATTTTGATAATCAGCAAAGCAGGAGGGAGCCACCCACAGTGCTGCTGGGACTTGAACGAGCTGTACACTCTCCTGAGGATTGTCGGGGCTCACATTCTATGCTGTGTCTCACAGCACCTTCTCAACACCGATTCAGCCTCCCAGCAGCCATCAACGGAAGGATGACTACACTCATGTCCCAGACAGGGGATCGGATGCTAGCGAGGTCAGTGGCTACAAGCACAAAGTAAAAACCAGAAGCTGGGAGTTTTGCTTCTTACCTACTTCTTGCTTTATTTTATGATCTTATAAGAAGAAATACAATACTAAAAAATCTATCCAGAACTAAAAAAGCAAGCAACAAACAAAGCGTGAAGAGGATCTGTAGGAAAAGGAAAACATGAATCAGACCCTGAAGCCTAAAACGAGATCCCATTGTTTGAGGAAACCCCATCTGGGATGAGTTTGCAAGGGAAGTGACCTAAAAAAAGCCTCTGACATGATGTGCAGCTGGCACCGTCATCTTCAACACAGCCGAGTCTTCCTTCCCGGGAAGATGTGGAACTGAGCTGAGAGAGGAGGGGGCGGGAGCTGGTTTCCGCTGCGCGCGCAGAGGTGGTGACGGCGGCGCGATCGGCCGGGCTGCAACCGTTGCCCGCAGGGGAGCGGCTGGAGGGGCAACGGGCCGGGCCCCCGCGAGGCGACGCCACAGGGCAGCGGGGGCAGCGGGGGCAGCAAGACAGACTCGTGGAGACGCGGCACCGCCACCGGGCTGGGTATCGCGCGCCGAGGCTGGGGTGTCGCCGCCACCGCCGCCGCTGAGGTGACTGAGGAGAGAGGCGCCTCCCCGCTCCCGCCACCGCCAGGCGGCCATGCCCGTCCCCAGCGCGCCAGCGGTTTTCGTTGGAATATACGTTGCACACTCACGGCGATCCTGAGTGTGAGGGCAGAGACTTCTGCCAGGCTCAGCACAGCGTCTTCGCTGACGAGCTCAGAGGTTCTACCTGCCATAATTAACGTCGCCTTGAAGACTCCTGGACACAGAGACTGGCCTCCGAACTAGTTGGCTTTTTTTTTGTTTTTTAATTGCAAGCATATTTCTTTTAATGACTCCAGTAAAACTGAGCATCAAGTAAACAAGTGGAAAGCGATCTACACTTTTAACTTGTCTCACTAGTGCCTAAATGTAGTAAAGGCTGCTTCAGTTTGTATGCAGTTGGATTTTTTTGGAATCTGAAGGTATCCATCTGCAGAAATTGAGGCCCAAGTTGAATCTGGATTCAAGTGGATTCTAAATACTTTGCTTATCTTGAAGACAGAAGCTTCATAAGGAATAAACAAGCTGAATAGAGAAAACACTGATTGATAATAGGCATTTTAGTGGTCTTTTCAAAGTTTGCTGCTGTGAAACATTTCAAGATTTATTGATTTTTTTTTCACTTTCCCCATCACACTCACACGCATGCTCACATTTTTTATCTGCCATAATGAACCATCCAGCCCCCGTCGAGATCTCCTGTGAGAACATGCGTTTTCGGATAACTCACAACACCCCAACCAATGCTACTCTCAACAAGTTCCCAGAGGAACTTAAGAAGTATGGAGTGACGACGGAGTGACGACTTTGGTTCGAGTTTGTGATGCTACATATGATAAAGCTCCAGTTGAAAAAGAAGGAATCCATGTTCTTGATTGGCCATTTGATGATGGAGCTCCACCCCCGAATCAGTAGCAGATGATTGGTTAAACCTGTTATAAACCAAATTTCATGAAGAGCCAGGCTGCTGTGTTGCAGTGCCTTCTGCTGTGGGATTGGGAAGGGCACCTGTGCTGGTTGCACTTGCTTTGATTGAATGTGGAATGAAGTACGAAGACGCAGTTCAGTTTATAAGACAAAAGGGGAGCATTCAATTCCAAACAGCTGCTTTACTTGGGAGAAATACTGACCTAAGATGCGATTACGCTTCAGAGATACCAATGGGCATTGCTGTGTTCAATAGAAAGAAACGTACATGAAGGCTGACTTGATTGTGGCATTTAGAGGGAACTCTTGGTACCTGGAAATGTGAATCTGGAATATTACCTGTGTCATCAAAGTAGTGATGGATTCAGTACTCCTCAACCACTCTCCTGATGATTGGAACAAAAGCAAACAAAAAAGAAATCTCTATAAAATGAATAAAATGTTTAAGAAAAGAGAAAGAGAAAAGGAATTCAGTGAAGGATGATTTTGCTCCTAGTCTTGGAGTTTGAATTTCTGCCAGGATTGAATTATTTTGAAATCTCCTGTCTTTTTAAACTTTTTCAAAATAGGTCTCTAAGGAAAACCAGCAGAACATTAGCCTGTGCAGAACCATCTGTTTGGGGAGCACTCTCTTCATTATGCTTGGCACATAGATCTCTCTGTGGTGGGATTTTTTTCCCTTTTTTTGGGGGGGAGGGGTGGTGGTATATTTTTCCCCTCTTTTTCCCTTCCTCTTCTACATCTCCCTTTTTCCCCCGATCCAAGTTGTAGATGGAATAGAAGCCCTTGCTGCTGTAGACGTGCGTGCAGTCTGGCAGCCTTAAGCCCACCTGGGCACTTTTAAATAAATTTTTAAAAACACCAAAAAAAAAAAAGCAGTGACATAGATGTATTACATGATCCAGGTGGTTTTCAGTCTTTACTGATGAAAGGGTGTTCAGGTTAGCTTCTTTCCCTCAAAACCCTATCTAATACTAGGCAAAGTAACCAAGAGCCTTTTGTTTTGTTTTTCTTTTGATAAATTAGTGGGGAAATGGCATTTTAAGAGGGGTCTCTTCTCAAAGAAGTTAGCTGGGAGTTGAATTCTTCTCTTCCCTAACCAGTGAAAGCTAAGTGGATATCCCAGAAACTTGTCTTCTAAAAGGGAGGACTCCAGGCCATCAATAAAGATGTCCAGGCAGTGGGCGTACTTTCTACACCCTGTAGAATTGTGGGCTGCAGCGTTACTCTGATTTTCTGTCTAGTATCAGAGAATGCTGGTAGCTTAAAATTTTTATTTTAGGATCTGTACTGTGAATTTTCAGAAACGGTCAAAGGAGCAGCAGCAAATTCACATATTTTCGACTTGAGAAATGCTTGTGGTATGTTTTCCAAACTGCCCCGTATATGTGAAGTTCAGTTTAACCACTGATTGCCGTGTTATTACTAGGTTCTTTTGAGGTTAAAAAAAAAATCCCTGGTTTAAAACCAACAATGATGTCTAGTGAGTATGTGTCCACAGGCCGTAACAGGGTAGAGGAGAGACATCGGACAACCCAATGAGTAGCGAAGGGACTGTTGCTTGTAAAGCAGTGTAGTAGCATTTTTGCAGATTCTTTGCTGGGTTTAGTGTACTGATCTAGAAAAGCTGTTTTTCTGCTCCTTTGTGGAAGGCAGTTACAATCAGGCTGCATGGACAAAGCAGGTAGAGGGGCACCATCAGGGGCTCTTGCACTATTTTTACCTCTAAATACTACATTCTCAGTAGTGCCCTGCTTCTAAGGCTTTGAATACAGGCTTGAAGTCATCTTATCCTGCTGGAATTTGCTGTGCAGAGCCACAAGCCTCCCATTTTGTTAGCGTCAGCTAGGCCAGTAGGAACAGACCAGGACCTTGTTTCACACTGATGATACCTCAAACGTTGGCCGGCTATGTGAACTGCCTATTTCCTATTGCTGGAGTTTCAATTTTTAACTAAATGCAAATCTGCAGATTCTCGCTTCTTCCATCCCAGAAAACAAAACCAAATAATGCTTTTTGAAATTGTTTCTAGGACTTTAAAGTAAAAAATAATGGTATATCCAAAATTCTTTATTTCAGAACATAACAATAGATTCCATTAATATAGACTCAAGATCAAAACAGCATACGTGCTAAGCTAAGATAGACAGTGTTGACTCCAAGGGTTTTGATCAATACCGTAACAAACCTTTTCCCTTTGACACACTCTGAATTTTGTTGTTTGAGGGGAGGGGGTGTGCGTGCGCGCGCGCACGCACACACGCAGTGTCCATCAGTATCAGTGCCTGCCTGAGTTAGGAAAATTACATCCCTGGTTCTGTATTGAGGAGAAGGATGTATAAAGCAACATGAAACATTAGCCCTCATTTTGTTTTAAATTAAAGACTAATGTTAACTGTTCTCAAAACTGGACTTTTTTTCCTTAAAATTCAAGCAATTATTTTCTTTTGGATTTAATGAAGTACTGCTAGCTGAAACCAGTCTGACATAGAGAGATGTCAGATTTGAAAGGTGTGCAACCTGATTTAAAACCAAACCCTGAACCTTTTAAAGAACAATAAAACATATTTTACACGCTCAAAAAAAAAAAAAAGGAGGGAGCTGGCAGATGGGAGTGATAAGGCAGGAGAGGAAATACTGACTCGCTTCTGTTCACAATGGCCTTCCTAGCTCACACGGCTCCTCAGATTCTTCTCTGGAACTACTGTGTTCTGTTTCCCCTTCCCTTTCCTAATTTGGAACAATTTTAGCAGCTGTGGACAACAACTGCAGTTTCTTATTTCAGTTTTGAGAGACCTTCCGGAAACTCTGCCAGAGTCTGGGGATCTGATGCCAGACAAGTTATATGACAGTCACTTCACTTGTTTAAAATACCATTTCCCAACCCACTTCCTCATGCCCTGGAGCACAGCCCCCCAATTCTAACTCAACAGGCTGGGAAAGGTCTGGATCTGCACTTTCCCCAGCCTCCAGAGTGACGCTATATGCACCGTCCCATTTGGGATGCCCTACGAAGGCACTCATTCTGTGGGGGCCAGACCCAGCATCTGGGGTTGGTGCACAGAAACACAGCTCTATTGTTAAGCATGAGGATGATGCCTGCTTTCCTTTACTATTCTGAAGAGTTGCTGGCTATAAAATGCTTCTACAGCTTCAGGCAAAAAGAATAACATAAAATATTATTAAAACAATACATTTAAGCCATAACAGATATTGAGGTAATGTTAATCTTAGCCCACAAATTTCCTAATTCCATAGAGGCTGGCTCATTTTGATGGGTTTTTCTAAGAGTTTTCACACACTGGTGTGAGCATCCTGAAGCAGAGTGAGGGCCCATGAAAAACTGAACTCCCAGATTCGTCAAGGTCTGAACATGCAAACTCCCTGTCCTCTTCCCTTGTGGGAGCAAAACTCATCAGAATAGCAGAGCAGGCCTGTTGACTCATGAACAGAATGCTGGGGCAATGGGAGACAGGAGGCTTCCAACATTAACAATGGCTACTAACATATAACTGCAGAGATGCTGAGAGAGAAAAATCAATGGTTGTCTTAGCTTTCCACGAAAAATTAAATTAATTTGGGTTTATACTCATTACAGTAAGCCAAGAAGGAAAAAAAATCCTTTTAGAAAATGTTTCCACTCTGAATCGGATGTGTTGCTCACTAAGAACTAGTTTATGCATGTCTGGCTCTCTGAAGAGTTATATTTAGCTTGCTAGCATTCTGTCCAGTTTGTCTCTTGCTCAAAAGACATTTTTCCCTGACCAGGACTCACGTCAGCATGCATTACTGCGAGGCTGCACTAGCCACTGAGGCTCAGGCCTACACAAACAACGGCAGCGAGGCTTTCTAGTGGAGAAAGGCTACATGTTTACCCTTCACAACAGACCACTGCTGTACAACTGCTTAGCAGAGTCTACCCTAGAGAATAATATATCCCATAAAATAGCATCTTTGCAACAATGTCTTAGTTCCTTAATCAATTTTTTAAGGAATTTAAGAGAAAGCAGGGGGTGGGGAGTGGATAAAGAACACATATCAGCATTTTACAGACCCACTCACCCATACACACAGCGAAGAATACATAGTAAATCGATCAAATATGGGTTCTGACAAGAGCACAGCCAGCTGAAGTCCCGGTTATATTCTGTGAGCTGGTCTAACTAAATGGTTATATACAAAACAGACCATTGAAAATAAAAGTATAAAAAGACCCAACCACGTATCACAGAATTCCAAATAAACCTGGCTGTAATGGTTAATTTTATGTGTCAACTTGGAGGGTTTTTTAGATGAGATTAACATTTAAATTTGTGAACTTTCGGTAAAGCAGACTGCCCTCCATAATGAGGGCAGGCCTCACCTGATCAGTTAAACAGAACACAAAGACTGGCCTCCTCTCCAAGAGGAAACTTCTCCAGCAGACTGCCCCTGCAGATTTCATTTGCATCATCGACTCTCCTGGGTCTCCAGCCAGCTAGCCCATACCGCAGATTTTAAACTCACCAGCTTTCTTAATCATGTGAGTCAATTCCTTATAATAAATCTCTATCTCTCTATCTCCTAATAGTTCTGTTTCTCTGGAGAACCCTAAATACTAATACTCCAGCAATGGCACTTCTTAAAAGAAATATCTTAAGTCATTTCACTGTATATACGTTCTATGAAAAACTCTTCCAGTGGCGACCCTAAAAGCAGAGTCAGAGCAGTACCACGTAATACCCCGTGTTAAGCTAGCAGGAAGACATCAAAGCAGACGCTATTTCTTTGAGTATACAATCTTTTCTTTCTATTTGATTCTATCATTTCCAAACCCAAACCATCACAAGATCTCTTGCCAGTCGTGCTGGCTCATGCCTGTGATCCCAGCACTTTGGGAGGCCGAGGAAGGCAGATCACTTGAGATCAGGAGTTTGAGACCAGCCTGGCCAACATGGCAAAACCCTGTCTCTACTAAAAAAAATACAAAAATTAGCCAACATGCTTGCTTGAATCCAGGACGCAAAGGCTGCAGTGAGTCAAGATCGTGCCACTGCATTCCAGCCTGAGCAACAAGAACAAGACTCTGTATGAAAAAAAAAAAAAAAAAAAATTCTTGAGCACAAATCTGATTAATCCAGTCAGATGACACCAGAGTAAAACTCCACTTAGCAGCCACCTTCAATAAAAGTGTTTGAAGAAACGGCTACCCTGGAAAGACCATTAACCATCCCCCTCCCATCTCCAATTGAAAGGTTTTTAAAGTATAAGTGGAAAGTCCAGGATTATCATGGGGAGGAAATTATTGCCATGTTAATCGAAGCTATGAGAAAAGACAAAAGAGAAAGGGAATGGCTGGGTCTTATATGCACTTTCACCATCAAACCACCAAGTAAAAATATGGATAAAATATCAAAAAAGCAGTGGCGGCAGGGAGAGAGGAGGAAGAGTAAAGGGAGGGTGAAGGCAGCAGAGCAGACAAGGTTGGGTTTGGTGGGAGATAGGCAAGGGGAAGCTGGAGGACAAAGAGAGGACAGAGAGGAGGAAGTGAGAATAGCCTGAATAATAGCACCACTTCTGTCATAGTGGGGCAGTGACTTCCCAGTGTTTCCAACAACTCAGGGAGAACCTCTGCAATGGAGATGGAACTGTATGGCACTTGGCTTGACTCACCATGAGCTCAGTTCTACACTGAAATAAGTAAATGGAAATATAAAAATGATGGGTGGAGGGAGGGTCACCATCTTTGCAAGAGTCTGGCACTGTCACTTTTTCTAACTGCAGACCAATCAGACGAACTATAAAATATTCTTGGCTCTATAGCACAAATGAACACATAAAATCCTCCTGCCTGTTGCCATGAGACCCATCTTAGAGGTACTGAGGCATGACAAATGTGTATGACTAAACACAGAACATGTGTCAAGGCACATTCTTGTTCAGTAAAGTAACTCATTTGGAAATACATTATCCCTAACATTTGCCCTGAGCATAAGACCTTGGCATGAAGCTACTTTCTCTGTGAGCCCAGTCCCATAAACACTATTTGCATGTGATTACAGATTCTGGTATCAGAATTCCAAGAGAGGAATGTGTGCTCTCATATGCTACAGATTCAAAGTTACACCTGCATTCCAACTGCAGACATTCTGCATTAACCCCCATCCAGCTTAGCCTCTTTGGGGCTCACAGTACCCTTCAGAGGTACATGGAACTAGCCTTCGCTGTTATCTTGAAGACAGTGCAGGAGTGATCACCCTACTTCAGAATCTGAATGGATGAGCTACTTCAGGAACTGAACTTGAAAACATAAGGGAATTTCACCTACCAAAGACCACTGCATGGAAGATAGGGACTAGTTATTTGTTTGATTTGTTTTACTCCAGTGTCATATCCCACTGTCATATCAACAAAAGGAAACATATTCAAGCTACAAAACCTGGGCTTTAGGTTTAACATATTAAAGGAAAAACAAATATGCTATAAAATATTCCAACGGTAACTGGGATGCTGAAGGAAAGTGGAAGGGGTGGTCTTTACAAAACAGTTAAATTTTGAGATGTTCACATTAGTTTTAGTGCAGTCTCTCCTGAGGCAGAACAGACTGCAAACTACCAAGTATTTCTCTCTAATAAGGGAAGACATCAAGACAGTTTTACTTCTTCCCCTCCAATTTGGATTTTTTTTTTCTTTTTTTGAGATGGAGTTTTTTGCTCGTCGCCCAGGCTGGAGTGCAATGGCGCGATCTCAGCTCACTGCAACCTCCGCCTCCTGAGTTCAAGCGATTCTCCTGCCTCAGCCTCCCGAGTAGCTGGGATTACAGGTGCCCACCACCACCCCTGGTTATTGTCGTGTCTTGTCCTGTCCTGTCCTGTATTGTAGTTTTAGTAGAGACGGGGTTTCACCATGTCAGTCAGGCTGGTCTCAAACTCCTGACCTCAGATGATCCACCCACCTCAGCCTCCCAAAGTGCTGGGATTACAGGTGTGAGCCACCGCGCCCAGCCATGGTTTGTTTGTTTGTTTTTTAAGTTTCTTTTTCATGCCTGGTTGCATTGGCTAGAACCTCCAATATGGTGTTGAGAAGAAATGGTGTGAGCAGATATCCTTGTCTTGGTTAAACAAATAACTGTAAATACATTGTAGGTAATGACAGCCAAGCTTCTCACTGTCAAAGAAAGAATACGCAAGGGGAAAACGCTAGAATTAACCCTGTAGTGCTAAATTTGAGTCAGAGAAACCAGTATAAACTAACGTTTATTTTAACATAGATACAAATAGAGAAATAAGTATAGATATGTGTGTATACATGGATATAAATACATATATCTCCTAGTCCTGTCCACTGAGAGCCTAGAAGCAGTGACGCCTGATAGCCAAAAGCATTTCTAGTACCCAGGTCTAGTTTCTTATATACTATTCTCTAGTAAAAGGAAACAGGGCTCCCTGAAAAATGGCTGATTCTTGGACACGGAAAATACAAGATAAGCCGGGAGTACCCTGTAGTGTCAGAAAGTAAGGAAGTGCTAAAAAAACAAACAAACAGCAACAACAAAAAATCCCAGCCACTTGAAAGAGCTTCCAGTGGCCAAAGCTGGAAGATTTTAAGAAAAAAAAAATGATGATACTATTGGATTATAATACAAAGAATACAATATCCATACATCCACACTAATATGCATAAATGATGAATAAGCAAATAAATGAGAGAGAGAGGCCAAATTTTCTTTACAGGAGATTTATAATGAACAAATGTAGAAAGAATAAGGGAAATAGGAAATAATCATTAGAACACCATAGTAATAACTGCTATAGGGAAGATCCACTAATGATTGTCAAAATTCATGGAAAAACTTTATCGGAATACTTGAATAGCCTCATAATATCTGATCCACCAAAATATTAATTATTGTGGGAGTTTTAGCATACATCTACAAATTCTCTGATTCTCCCCCTCCGGGAAGTGAAGCTTAATTCCCGTCTCCTTGAGTGTGGGCTGAATTCCTAAAAAATAGAAAGGGAAAAAGAAACATACTAACTTTACAGTGGAGAAACCTTGCAGATACCACCTAAACCTAGTGATCAGGGTAGCAGTACCAGCAACATGTCATGTTATTATAAACCCTTTGGTATGATGAGAAGGGCACTTTTACGGTATCTATCCCCTCCTCCAGTTATTTATTTATTTATTTATTTTGAGACACGGTCTCATTCTGTCACCCAGGCTTGAGTGTAGTGGTGCAATCATGGCTTACTGCAGCCTCAAACTGCTGGACTCAAACCATCTTCCTACCTTGGCCTTCTGAGTAGCTGGGACTATAGGTGTGTGCCACTATGCCTTGCTAATTTTTTTCTTTTTCTTTTTTTTTTTTTAAGAGACAGGATCTCACATGTTACCCAGGCTGGTCTCAAGCTCCTGGGCTCAAGTAATCTTCCCACCTCATTCTCCAAAAGTGCTGGGATTACAACAGGCATTAGCCGCACAGCACTTGACCCCCTCCCCCAATCTATAAACCAAGTCTAATCATGAGAAAACATCAGATAAACTCAAACTGAAGACTTTCTGCAAAACACGTAACCACTACTCTTTAAATATATCAAGGTCATGAGTTATAGCTAATAAACCAACAAAAAAGACAAAACAGAGTTACCCAATAGAAACGAAGGCATAAAAAGAACAAAAGGAGAATGAAGAACAGATGAAACAAAGGAAAACAAAAGCAAGAGAAAAGACTTAAACCTAACTATATCAGTAAACACATTAAATGTAAATGGTCTAAACATCCCAATTAAATGGCAGATATTGTTAGAGTAGATTTTCTTCTAAAAAAGCAAGGCAACTTTAAATATAAAGATACAAAGCTTCAAAATAAAAGGATGAAAAAAGATATACTATGTTAATACTAGCCAAAAGAAAAGTGGAGTGGCTATATTAGTATCAAAGTATATTTCAGAGCAAAGAATATTACCAGGGATAAAAAAAAGTTAGTTCATAATGATAAAGGAAGTCATTTCATAACAATAAATTTAACAATTGATAAAGAAGTCATCAAAAGAACATAAAAATTCTAAACATGTATGTACCTAGTAACAGAGTTTCAAAATATATGATGCAAAAACTGAAAAGAACTGCAAGGAGAAATAAAAAAATCCACAGGGTTTTTTGTTGGAGATTTCAACACTTCTCTCAATAGCAGAACAAGTAGACAGAAAATCAGTAAGAATGCTGATTTTTAAAAATTCTATCTACTAAATTGACCTACTTCACATTTATAGAACATCTTACCCAAAGACAGCAGAATACATATTTTTGAAAAGTGCAAATGGGACATTTACCAAGGTAGACCGTATTCCAAGCCATAAAACAAATCACAATACATTTTAAAAGATTCAAGTAATACAAAGTCTGTTTTCTGACCACAATGAAATTAAAATAGAGATCAGTACAGAAAGGAATCTGAAAAATACTAATGTTTGGAAACTAACACATTTCTCAATAATCTGTAAGTCAAAGAAGAAATCAAAAGGGAAATTATAAAGTGTTTTGAAGTGAATGAAAATAAAAACATGACATCAGAATTAAGAGTAGGCCACTAAAGCAGTAATTAGGGTGAAATCTACAGCATGAAAGACCTAGATTCGAAAAGAAGAAAGGTCTGAAATCAGTGACCTCATCTACTTTATGAAATTAGAAAAAGAGCCTGGGCAACACAGCAAGTCCCCATCTCTACAAAAAATTAAAAAATGAGCCAGGCATGGTGGTAGATGCCTGCAGTCCCAGCTACCTGGGACGCTGAGGCAGGAGAATTGCTTGGTCCCAGGAAACTGAGGCTACAGTGAGCCAAGATTACGCCACAGCACCCCAGCTAGGCGACAGAGAAAGACCTTGTCTCTAAATAAATAAATAAATAAATAAATAGAAAAATAAGGAAAAAAGAAATTAGAAAAAGAACACATTATATTCAAAGTAAGCAGAATAAAGGAAATAATAAAGATAAAAGCAGAAATCATGAGATGTTAGAAAACAAAACAACAGAAAAAAACCAGTAAGCCCAAAGGCTGGTTCTTTGAAAAGATCAATAAAATTAATAAACCTCTACCTAGACTGACTGGGAACTATAGAGAAAAGAAATTAACAACGCCAGGAATAAGATAGGTGACTATAAAAACATTAAAAGAATGATAAGAAAATATTATGAACAACTTTATGCTTAAACATTTCACAACTTGGATGAAATAAACAAATTTCTTGCAAGACACAACAACCAAAGCTCACTCAGGAAGAAATAAGTGACCCGAATATCCTTACATTTACTTTTTAAAAAGAATTTATAGTTAAAAAAAAAAAAAAAAAAAAAAAAAAAAACTCCCCACAAAGAAAACTCCAGGCCCACATCACTGGGGAATTCTACCAAACATTTAAGGGAAAAAAAAAAAAAAACAATTCTAAAGAAACTCTTTCAACAAGGTAAAAAGAAAGAAGTATTTCCCAACGTATTCTATGAGGCCAGAATTACCCTGATATCAAAACCAGAGGCATTAAAAGAAATCTACAGGCCAATATCCCTCACGAACATAGATGCAAACATTCCAAACAAAATCTTAGCAAGTGAATCATAAAAAAGACCAAGTTCTGGCTGTTTGTGTGTACAGGAAGAAAACAAAAACAAAAACAAACCAACTGAGGTTTATCCCAGGAATGCAAGGTTGGTTTAACATATGAAAATCAGTTAATGTAATTCATCAAAATAATGTAATATCACCATATTTCATTCCCAACAGATGCAGAAAAAGCACTTGACAAAATTCAGCATCCACTCGTGATAAAAAATTTTTGGAATAGAAAGGAACTTCCTGAGATAGACAACAGCAAAACAACAGAGGAAAATCAATAAACCAAAAGCTGGTTCAAATAAGCCAAAAATTAGGAATAGAGGGAGTTTCCCAATCTGACAAACAATATCCATGAAAAAGTTATAGGTAATATTATATCATTGGTAGAAACCAGACAAAAATACCTGCTCTCACCAGCTCTATTAACTTTGAGACAGAGTCTCATTCTATTGCCTGGGATGGAGTATGGTGGTGCAATCTTGGCTCGCTGCAACCTCCACCTCCCAGGTTCAAGCAATTCTCATGCCTTAGCCTCCCACCTAGTTGGGACCACAGGCACGAGCCACCACACTTGGCTAATTTTTGTATTTTTAGAAGAGAAGGAGTTTTGCCATGTTGGCCAGGCTGGTCTCAAACTCCTGGCCTCATGTGATGCACCCGCCTCAGCCTTCCAAAGTGCTGGGATAACAGGCGTGAGCCACTGTGCCCAGCCTGCCCTCACCACTTCTATTCAACACTGTATTGGAGGTTCTAGCAGTGCAACCAGGCATAAAAAAAAATTAGAAAGGAAGAAGTAAAGCTGTCTTCGTGTCTTCATTTGCAGAGAACATTAACATTTATGTCAGGGGTCAGCAAACTACAATCCAAAGGCCAAATACAACCGTTGTCTGGTTTTTTGTTATTTGCGTTGGTAAATAAAATTTTATGGGAACACAGCCACATCCATCCATTTACTTATCATCTATGGCTGCTGTAAACCAAAAAGATCTGAGACAGGTCTCAATCAATTTAGAACTTTATTTTGCCAAGGTTAAGGACATGCCCAGAAGAATAAAACATGGAATCACATAAATGGTCACTGGTCTTTGCCTTTCTTCAAAGATGATTTTGAGGGTTGCAATATTTAAAGGGAAAAAGTGGGCTGGAAGGGAAAGAGGGAGAATATGGTAATCTACATGTTGCCAGAGAAAAGGGGCAGGTAGGGGAGTAGTCAATTATGTGTTCATATTGTGCTCAGTAAATCAACACTTCACATAAGGTAAGGTGAGCATGGAGTAGTTACCTGGCGAGATAGCGAACCTTTTATCTACAGCTATCTGCTTAGAAACAAACGGAAAGGCAGCTTCTTGCAGGACACAGCTTTCAGCTTAATTTTCTCCTTTTGGCAGAGTGACCTGCAGTCTGAGTTTTTATTTTCCTTTCACATTGCTTTCACTCTAAAATGGCAGAGTTGAGTAACTGTAACAGAGATCTTATGAATGGAAAATAAATACAAGATGCTCAACCTAATTTGCATCATTTAATTTGCACCTTAATGCGAATTAAAACCACAATAAGATACCACTGTGCATCCATCAGAATGACAAAAACTAAAAAGACTATACCTAGTGTTGGTGAGGGTATCAAAAACAGGATTTCCCATCCATTGCAGGTGGGAATGTAAAATGGTATAACCAATTTGGAAAAGCATGATTAAAAATGAAAAGATAGACCTATTATTTGATTCAGCCATTATACTCCCACATACTTATGTAAGAGAATGAAATCATATGTTTGTACAAAGACTTGTACACAAGTGTATTTATCTGTAGCATCTAAACACTGGAAATAACCCAAATGCCCATCAACAGTAAATAAACAAATGGTAGTATTTCCATAAATGGAATATGACTATTCAGCAATAAAAAGTAATAAATTATTGATGCATGCTGCCACATAAATGAATCTCAAAATAATTATGCTGAGTGAAAAAGGCCAGACAAGAAGAGGACATATGGTATGATTCCATTTGTACTCTAGGAAAATTCTAGGAAATTCAAACTAGTGACAAAATTGCTAAGTGGTTACCTGGGGACAGGGCAGATGGGGTGAATGAGGAAGGAAGGGCAGAAGGGAAGGATTACAGGAGCATTAGGAAACTTTTGAGGGTGGTGGGTAGGTCTGCTAGAAAACTTTTGGGAGTTGCTGGATATGTTCGCTATCGTGGTTGTGGTGATGGTGGTTTCAAAGGTTTACATATATGCTGAATTTTATCAAATTATACTGTATAATTTAAATATGTGCACTTTATATATCAATTATACCTTGATTTTTTTTAAAGTCCAAAACCAAAAAATTGGGCTCTGATGTGTGGCCATGTGAATGAGTGATCTGGTGAGAAAGGATACAGTAGCTCTGTACCAAAATCCCTGACTCCCAAAACTGGACATAGATATGAGATATGGAGGTATTTTCTCTCTCTCTCTCTCTGAGAAGCTTAGGGTCTAAGAATATATGGCTCACATGAATCCTTGAGATAATTCTTTGTTCTTACTCTGCCTTTCCTACGTCTACACTACATGCCTGTACCATACCCAACACACATCCATCTTTTTTTTTTTTTTTTTTGAGACGGAGTCTTGCTCTGTCACTCAGGCTTGAGTGCAGTGGTGTGATCTCAGCTCACTGAAAGCTTTGCCTCCCGGGTTCACGCCATTCTCCTGCCTCAGCCTCCCGACCAGCTGGGACTACAGGCTTCCGCCACCATGCCCGGCTAATTTTTTTGTATTTTTAGTAGAGACAGGGTTTCACAATGTTAGCCAGGATGGTCTCGATCTCCTGACCTGGTGATCTGCCCACCTCAGCCTCCCAACATCCACCTTTTAACTATGGAAAAATACCAGTGGAAATCAAGGCATTCATTTTCTGCCATTCTGCACAATCATAAGGGAAAAGAAAAGAGTAAAATCCTAGTATTAAAAAGGAAGAAACCCTACTTCTTCTCATACCATTAACTCAATGTTAGGGAAGGATCATTAGAGTTTCTTAGCACTCAGTTTTTGCTCCTATTTTTGAAAATCTGTAGAATGAGACCCTACAATGTACCAAGGAATAAGGAAGAAAATGGGAACGCAGGAAAATGGTTAATATCACAAGGTAAAAGAAACCTGAAGCTTAGAAAAAACATTTGCTTTCATTCCATATGAACAATAAAAAGGGAATTTCCGTGTTCTTTTCAGATAATGCCTCTCAATTAACAAAGATTTCATTTTCAGCTTCTGTAGATCCACAAATTAATAAGATACCTACACATCAAATATCACTCAGTTATAATGGAAGCCCGAGGTGCTCACAGCATCCAGAAACCTCAGCGATCTGAAGTCTAGCCTCTCCACCTACCACAACCTCCATAATCACACTAATTACATTTTTAAAATCAAGGAAGACAGTAGATCTCTAAAACTGAACAAAGAAATACCTTCTACTATGTGAAAACTAGCCACCTTATATGGCAACACTTATATTACAGTAAAGCAATTTATTTATTTATTGAGACAGAGTCTCACTCTGTCACCCAGTCTGGAGTGTGGTTGCAAAGCCTTGGCTCACTGCAACCTCTGCCTCCCAGGTTCAAGGAATTCTCCTGCCTCAGCCTCCCAAGTAGCTGGAATTACAGGCATGTACCACCATGCCCAGTTCATTTTTTGTGTTTTTAGTAGAGACGGGGTTTAACCATATTGACCAGGCTGGTCTTGAACTCCCAACCTCAGGTGATCCACCTGTCTCAGCCTTCCAAAGCACTGGGATTACAGGCGTGAGCCACCGCACCCAGACAGTAAAGCAATTTAAAATGGGCTGTATACTTGGCATCAGAGATGGAAGTACAGGTTTCAAGTCACTCTATCTAAACAAAACTACTCTGTGTGTGTGTGTTCATTACATAAATTATATATGCTGACATAGATATACTTAATTATGTACCATGACACACACGCATATTTTGCTAACATTTCCTGCAGTATGTATACTCTGTGCCAACCACCCAGTTCCTTACCAACACTGAACTTTTATTAATATATTCCTCCCAACAATCCTACGAGGTAGGTACTGCAATTACCCCAATTATAGACAAGGAAACTCACTCACACAGAGGTCACATGGCTACTGAGTTGTACAGGAGATCAACTCAAGTAGCAACTCCAGAGTACATGCTCTTACTTGTTTTGCCTTGCCCAAATTTAAGATAGCCGCCTTCATGTTGTGTAAGAGGAGACGATCTCCAATATGAAAGGGGAGGGGTAGAGCATGAAACAGAGCGTGAAAATCTTGTCTCATTTGAGGTCTGAAGCCACAGACCAAAGAGAAAGTTCTCCATGCTGCCTTCTGTGTTGATGGGCTAGGACCGGGACTGGGCCCCAAGTAACACCCAGCAAGGTCAGCACAGAGCAGTCCAGTCCAGTAATCTGGGAGAGGGACCACTTGAACCCAAGGGCCAGCATCTCGGTCACCTTGAATCTTCAGTGCCTAGCATGGTAACTGGCATATATTAAGGGCTCATAAATATTTTGGTCAATGAATTTCAACAAATGAGTCTTTTACAGAGTAGTAATTGACAATGTGGGTTCTGGGATTGGACTATCTAAGTTTTATATGAACTCTATCCCTTACCATGCTGCTTTGGGTACATAACTGTGCCTCAGTTTTCTCATCTATGAAATGTCTAAATTAGTGCCTACATCGTAAGGTGGCTGAGATAATTAAATGGGTTACTATAATTTTTAGAGACAGGGTCTCACTTTGTCACCCAGGCTGTACTGCAGTGGCATGATCACAGCTCCCTGTAGCCTCAAACTCCTGTGGTCAAGCAATCCTCCCACCTCAAGACTCCTGGGAATACAGATGTGTACCCCACACCTAACTTCTAAATTTTTTGTAAAAATGGGGTCTTGCTATCTTGCCCAAGCTGGTCTCAAACTCGTGACCTCAGGCAATCGGCCCCCCCAAAATACTAGGATTACAGGGATGAGCTTGTAAATGAGTTATCACACATAAAGGACTTATAAATTCCTGGCACACACTTAGCACTCAATAAGAACTGGAGGAAAAAGAATAAATGAGGGGAGAAATATGATCAGATTTGTTTTTAAGATAATAAAAGGCAATACTGGTGGTAGGTAGAGTATTATACCAAAAGAACACTATCATTACAAAGGCACAAAGGTTACTCTATTTTCTAGTATACTTACGGCACTTTTTGGTATTAGAGCAATAGTATTAACAACAGGAATGCCTTAGCTAAACTCACAATAGAAATTTAAGCCTGGAGACATGCTTGGATTCCAGATACCCTGACTCACAGCCCAGTGTTCTCTCTACTAGGATGGAAAGAACACTCTACCTCAGTTCTCATCTCACTTCTTTGCTACCACTCTTTGAATAAATATTCTGGTCTTCTGCATTTCAAATGACTATACTTATAGTTAAATAGCTGTCCCCCTTGAAAAGATTCAGTGTTTCCCAGAGCACAGCAATTATTATAGAACTGGGTTAAAGCCCACATTTAAATTCAAACTTCAATGATAGTGCCATTCTATACATGTTAATACATTAATTTGCCATTACGATTAAGCAATATGCATGAAGTTCATAACTCAAGTATCACTGTTAAATTGCTCCTGGTTGTTTCTGTTTGAAGATGGGTAAGAACAGAGAAGACATGTTCACAGTGTTACACTGTCACCCCATGCTGGCTGTTTAGAACGGGGTAATATCTTCCTGAATTAAAAGGAGCACCTGGCACAGCAACAGGCATCCTGGCTGACCACTTATACTGAGAACGGTTTACTGAAAGGAGACATAAACATCACTGTGATTTCAGAAAATTAACTTTAGTTAACTTTACTTCATTCACTTTTTTACTCAAAAAATATTTATTTTAAAACTAAGTATTTGTCTAGTAAGGAAGCAGTACAATATAGTGGTTAAGAGCTGAAACTCTAGAACATCTGAGTTTGGAGTCTATTTCTACTACTTACCAAGTGTCTCTAACTTGGATCTTCTTCAATCTTTCTGTTTTCTCATCCATACAACGGTGATAATTGTAATACCTTTCTCCTCCAGTCGTAAGAGTACGAGAGGAAATGTAAAGTGCTGAGTACAGGACCTGACGCAGAGCACGCATGCACATGATATCAGCCATTATTAGCGAACTGCTTTCCAGGTGCTGAGATTTCAGAGGTGTAGAGACGCAAGGCTGCCCTCAAGGAGCTCACTAGCAGTTGGGAAACAGGACTCAGATGCATAAATACAGTGGTAACTCGAAAGTGGTCTTAAAAGAGAATGAGAGTCTAATTAGGAATTTTTAAAATCTGCTATAACCCATTCAATTTTTAGCTCCCCAAGGGATTTTCCTCACCATCTGGGCCATCAATGCAAGCAGGTTTGAAAAGCGCTCATAATTTTCCTATATCACACCTCCTCCTCAGCAAGAAAGGCTCTGTGGGTGGAAAGCAGCGAAGAACACTGTAGTTATGCAGAAAGCAATCATTCCTCAGAAGACACGAGGGCCCTGCAGAGCAGACGAGCCACAGAAACTTGTTTGGATCAGAAAAATGGGATCATGTCACTGAAGACCTAGAGACAGGAACTGACCACTTTTTTTTTTTTTTTTTTAAGGAGGAAAGGGGGATTCACCTCAAAGCACTTTTCTAATCAGAAATGGAAGTCTGAGAAGAAGTTAACACCTTAATTAAAGATATAATTCACTCTCCCATGTCATGAGATTTAACTTTCATTAAAGGAGAGGTCTAACATTAAAGACAGAAGCAACTTAAAAAACAGCACACATTGACTTATATTTCGGGTGACATTACTGGAAAATCTCCACTGAGCAAAGCAGAAAATGATTATGTTAGAAAAATAAAGGAAGCAAAGAAATCTTGAAAGAAACATAAAAATCAAGTACAGCACAACTTGCCTTACAAATGCGGTACAGTTAATTACAGATGACAAATATTGTCTCATCCTCAATGCCACCATCAGAGAGAGGGCGAGACAGTGAGAAAAGGATCTAAATGGGTCCCTCGAATCCCCTTCTAAGTAGTGAGGAAGAGAGAAAAAGAAAATGAAGAAAATAGAAACACACTTCACCAAACTTGGTACAACTCTGAAATCTGTTCCTGGGCCTGCCTTTCCCAGGCCAAGAGCTGCTTGCTCAGGCTTTTCCCTGAAACCTTCATTTTACAATTACCTCATTCCTCCCCCATGCAACCTTGTAGCACTTATTTTTATTTTATTTTTTTGAAATAGGGTCTCACTCTATCGCTGAGGCTGGAGTACAGTGGCATGATCACAGCTCACTACAGCCTCGAACCCCCAGGCTCAGGTAATCCTCCCACTTCAGCCTCCCAAGTATATGGGGACTACAGGCATGCACCACCACACGTGGCTAATTTTTGTGTTTTTTGCAGAGATGGGATTTCATCATATTTCCCAGGCTGGCCTTGAACTCCTGGGCTCAAGCAATCTGCCCACCTCGGCCTCCCAAAGTGCTGGGACTACAGGTGGTGAGCCACGACACCTCTCCCTAGTTGCATTTAAATGAAGGCTTTTTGGAGACTCTGGTGTAACCCAAAGGTCTTTCTCTAGGCTGGAGTATCAGTGTGAATGCTGGTGGGAAAGACGCTAGCTGGAGGAGTGCTTACTGAGCTATCCCTCACAAATATCAGCAGGTGGAGCTCCACCTGCACGCTAGCTCTGAAATCACCCGTAGGAAGTGCAGCACACCATCAAAATCAGGCCCAGAAAAAGAAGATACAATGCTGCTATTTGTCTAATTCATGAGTTCCCTGTACGTTGACAATGTCCTTATTATGATGCAATGAAAGATTTCTCTCTGGCATTTTAGCTAAGGCGAACATATAGGGAAGACCACTGACCCAACTACAGAGAATGAGTATCTATACTTGCCCCAACATTTAAGCCCAGAGACTACTGGTTCTGACTTTAGATACGCACTATTTCTTCCTGGCACAGGTAGAAATAGTTTTGCCGTCCTTCACAATTCATTAAAGCAAATTTTGCAAATCCCAAATTATCTCACATGAACTTTCTAATGAGTTACATTTGGTTCTGATTATTGTGCTTTTTCCAAGAACTAGCTTTTTTTTTTTAATTAAGAGGCCTCTTTCAAAACAGAAGATTTCAGTTAATTTGGCATTGCTCTTAGTTTTCCTCTCTGAAGTTGAACTTTCGTGTCCACTCCTTCCCTAAAAAGCTGTTCACTTATAACCTAAGTTTTCTGGATATAGGTGAGCTATACACATATGCATGCACAGTAAAAGGAATGGCTAGCTCTTCTTCCCCTGGAGGGCAGAGCTGGGGTGACACTTTAGCACGATGACCTGGGTATACACTCAATCAATACTGACTAGGCCCAGGGGATGGATCTGATCCACATTTTTAGGGAAACTAAGCAGAAAAGGAGATGTTTCCTGTGTGCTTCATAAAGTATATAGGTTTTTCACTGACTGAAAATGATTAGAACTAATATAGTCCTCATAATTTTATAAGCACTAAATTTTCAAGAACTGAAGGGCCAGAGTCCTTAATAATGTCATAAACTCAACATCTTACAGTGCAAAGCGTGTGTGTGTGTGTATATATATGTATATGTACATATGTATATATGTATACATATATACACACACATAAATATACACACATATATATACACACATATATATAAGAAAATTCAGAATAGGCTTTAAATTCTAAAATCTGAAGATCACACCTTTAAACTACTTTCCATGATTTATAGAATTTATAAAGTGGCAACTTGTAATATAAACATAAATCAAGAAAACATCCTGAAGTAAATATTATTTGGTCAGAAATACAGCAATTGTTAGTTTAAATGAAACATAATTTTAAATTGTTTTTAATGCTTTGCAACTTGAATTTTCCATTCCCTATAATGCCTCCCTTCCCCATTAGTAGGAAAAACCCGAGAGCTGACTACACAACCAGAAGTCAGCCTGCTCCTCAAACCCAGTATCAATAAGATGCGAGAAGAAATGTCCCTGCAAAAGACATTAAGTTGCGTCACTAATGTTCCAGAGAGGTTCATCAAATGATTCCAGAGGTACTGGAGAATTTCACTGAATCTCAAATGAAGGAGTCAATACAACCTGTTCCTGAGCATGTGCTGCGGAAGGGTGGCCAGCTGGGATTAATCTACAGGCAAGGCGTCCCGAAATGCAGAACGTCAACCACAGATACTAAAAACTGTTTCCAAAATTTGCCAACTTTCATAGTACCTACTTAAGAAATTCCCTCTTAGAAATTGTTTCTAAGTAAAGTTCGAACTATTGAGGGAAGAGCACGGTGAACAGAAATTAAGATATATTCACTATTGCTGTTCCTCTCTTATGGTGTTTCCCCTCACCCTCAGCAGCTCGATGGGATGCAGGGGATGGGGTGTGGAGGGGACAAGAAAAAGGCTTTTCTGTATTATATACCACAAAGGGACTCCTGGAGGGCAGTGACTATATTCCAGCTCTCTTCCACAACCCCAAGACATACCACTGCACTGTCTCTGCGTAATCCTCTAACAGTTCTAGAAAGTGCCACATGTCAGCAAAATGTGGGTGTACAGCAAATATTTAATGATAATAATAAACCAAATTATACTAGATTTGGTGAATTATGAGAAAGCACAAACTGAGGAGTCCTTTATTACTGGTACAGCATAGGTAAAGAATAATTCTGGCCAGTATCTACCCAAGGAAAGAAGAATCCAAATGTGTTCATTACTCATGAACTGAGCACGTACCTCAATACACCAAAGAAGTCAGTTTCAAGCCAACCACAGCTAGAAACGTCAAAAGAGAACCATTCCCTGCTTGCAGGAAGGGAAAATGCAGAACTAGCTTTCCGGTAACAGAAATGAGACTTCAGAGGCTGCCTTCCCTTGGGTGGAAGAGCAGGTGATTAGAGTCCCTGGTAAACATCTGCCCAAACAACTGGCCCTTGGATTTGAGAAGAACTTAAAATAGAGGAAATAACATAACATAATAAACACTACTATGTACTGGCTATGAAGTATGATAAAGTGAAAGAAAGAACATACAAGCCCTTGCCTTATTATTTGTCTCAACCAGATCCATGGTGCCAATCCTGACCCAGGCCTTCTGGATGGAGGTGAACAGACCAAGAAGATAATCAGAGAATCCAAACCCCTACCTATTTATACTAACCTTAAAGTTCACTCTAAGGATGTCAGTTCATTATATAAATGCCTTCTACATGGGCTGGGTGTGGTGGCTCATGCCTGTAATCCGAGGCAGGAGGATCACTTGAGGCCAGGAGTTCGAGACCAGAGACTGGGCAACATGGAGAAACTCTGTCTCTACTAAAAATACAAAACTTAGCCAAGTGTAGTGGTGCGCACCTGTAATCCCAGCTACTCAGGAGGCTGAGGCATGAGAATCACCTGAACCCAGGAGACGGAGCTTGCAGTGGGCCAAGATCGCACTACTCTAGCCTGGATGAAAGTAAGGCTCCATCTAAAAAAATAAATAAATAAAATAAATAACAAAATGCCTGGCAACAAACATCATGTACATCAACATTTGAGACACAGTGGGTTAGGTGGCTGTATGTGTCCACTGAGTGGTTGCAAGCCAAGGACATAAACATTTAGAAACCTGTCCTAATCTTAGATGACAATACTTAAGATGTTTGTTATGTTTAAGATGTCTGGTATATTCAGTTTCTTCCTAAGATGGTGAAAAAGTAGCCCCTATTTAGTAAGTGGTCATGTAGCAAGTTAACAACAGCAGAATCGCAACTCAGTACTTCCATAGTGCTTTAACCTAGACTCTTTTGTTTCTATCTATTTGATTTCCTTGGTTTTGCATTTTATATTAGAACAATTTATTTATTTATTTTTTTGATGGGGCCTCATTCTGTTGCCATGCTGGAGTGCAGTGCTATGATCTCAGCTCACTGCAACCTCCAACTCCCAGGTTCAAGTGATTCTCCTGCCTCAGCCTCCTGAATAGTTGGGATTACAGGCGCGTGCCACCACGCCCAGCTAAATTTTTGTATTTTTAGTAGAAACAGGGTTTCACTATGTTAGCCAGGATGGTCTCAATCTCCTGACCTGGTGATCTGCCTGCCTCAGCCTCCCAAAGTGCTGGGATTACAGGCATGAGCCACCGTGCTGGGCCTGTTAGAACAAATCTTAGTCAAAAGTCCTCATGTGCCAATAAAAAAATAAGTTTTTCATATTTGTATTAGTATATGCAAACAGATCTTTAGAAGATATTCCTAACAGGTGTATTTCTCCATTTAGACTGCACCATTCTCTTACAAAACCTAACTTTAGTAAGTGGGGAAACAAACGTTGGTTTACTTTCTCTCTCTCAACTTTTTTGCCCCTCACATGTTTGACAGACCTAATGCTGACAGTTTTCTAAGATTTATTACTGAAATTTAAATTTAACGCAGCACATGAAAAAAAGAGTCCAATATTACACTTTCTTTTTTTTTTTTTTTTTTTTTTGAGATGG
>NW_012105731.1:1481302-1499032 GCF_000951045.1 Mandrillus leucophaeus | reverse complement strand
GTTAGCCAGGATGGTCTCGATCTCCTGACCTTGTGATCCGCCTGCCTCGGCCTCCCAAAGTGCTGGGATTACAGGCTTGAGCCACCGCGCCCAGCCTACACTTTCATTCACTACATTAGACTTTCAGAATTCACTAACAAGTATATCTTTTAACCTGTGTGATGTATGAAGGAAGCAGACTCCTGCCTATTTCTTCATTCATTAATGTATTCACTCATTTATTCAACAAACATTGAACATTACTGAGCACCTAGCAGGTACTATATTTGGGCCAAGAAATGCAGTGAACAATTCCTACTCTCATGGTCCCTGCCTTCTAATAATACACAAATAAACAACACACATAAACAACATTCTAATTATACGTATATAATTAATTGTAATTGCAATAAATACTATAAAAGTATAGGGGTCCACGAAAGTGTATAATAGGGGGTGCGAATCTGAGAGATCAGGAAGAGTTTCCCTCAGGAAGTGACATTTAAGATGGAATATGATGAATAAGCAGGGTTCAGCCATATGCAAAAAGGTGGCTGCAGAGCATATCACATGCGATGGGCAGCACATGCAACAGCTCTGGGCATGTGTGGGAAAATGAAAGCAAGCCAAGGGAGCAGAACTACACTGAGCAAGAGGGAGGGAAAATCGGAGCAGTAATAAGAAGCTCAAGGCTTTGGGCTTTGTACCAAGAGCAACAGAAAGCCCCTAAAGAATTCGGAGCAAGAGAATGAAAAGAGTAGCACACTTAATTATATTTAGAGTATGAACTCAATTATTTTTAAAAATGTACAGAAATGATAGTAGATATATTACAAATATTGAATTGTTGCAATGTTTCCCTAAGATAGTAGGATTATGAATAATTATTTTTCTTTATGTATACTTTTCAAGCTTCCCAAATTTATACTATCCATAATTCTGACAGTTAAAGAAAAAAACAAAAAAATCCATGCCCTCAAACACAACACTGGAGTAGCTCCCTTCTTCCTTTGCCTCAGGGAACTTTTCCATCCATTGCACACATTTATTTGCATGATACATCCTTGAATCCAGACTTAGTTGGCTATAAATTCTAAGTGACAACTCGTCTCTGCCCCTCCACTTCATCCACTACCAAAGCTATAACTCAGATGACCTTTTTTTTTTTTTTTGACACAGGGTTTTACTCTGTCACCCAAGCTGGAGTGCAGTGACACAATCGTCTCTCACTGTAGCCTCTAACTCCTGGGCTTACCATGCCTGGCTATCTATCTGTCTATCTATTTAGAGATGGAGTCTTGCTCTGTCACCCAGGTTGGAGCGCAACGGCACAATCTCGGCTCACTGCAACCTCCACCTCCCAGGTTGTGGGAAGGGATTCTCCTGCCTCAGCCTCCCAAGTAGCTGGGACTATAGGTGCATGCCGCCACGCCTGGCTAATCTTTTTTTTTTTTTTTTAATTTTTAGTAGAGACGGGGTTTCACCGTGTTGGCCACGATGGTCTCAATCTCCTGACCTCGTGATCCACCCACCTTGGCCTCCCAAAGTGCTGGGATTACAGGCATGAGCCACCGTGCCCAGCCCTTATTTTTATTTTTTGTAGAGATGGGGGTCTCACTGTGTTGCCCAGGCTGGTCCTCAGATGACCACTTGTGTGTGTGTGTGTGTGTGTGTGTGTAATTATTATTTTTAATGTCCAGAATGTGTAACACAAGGGCCAGAGCTTCCTCCTGGACTCAATTTTATAAATTCTCGATTGGTTGGTGAGGCCAATAGGGATACTTTTTCTTGTCTAATTTGGTTTCCAGAAAAGCTTAGTTCAAGTCCTCAGTGGTCATCTGATCAAGTGGAATTAAGTTCTTTATCTTCTCCATCTGTTTCTCATATTCTACAGTCCTGGCCTTTGAGAGAGACACCCACTCAGCACAAGACTTCACATCTTCTTTTTCTTCGGCATCCACCTGGGCAGTATATTTATCCTCTGGCACAGGAATCTTCAGGGCATTAAACTTCTTCTCAAAGTCATCCACCAAGCTGGCCTTGGCCACACTGGCCTTGTAGTAAGCCCAGTCGAGAGCTGGCGGATTCTCAGGTAAAGCAGCCAACCTGGAGGAGAGGGTCTCATTCCAGGACTTCAGGGAACCAGCAATGGCCTCTTGGTTCTGGGGTGTGACCTCCGCAAAAGCTACCCAGTCAATGGTTTTTAAAGCAAGTTTTCGCCCAGCCATCTTGGGATCCTTCACCGACCCTCGATGACCACTTTTAACTGTGGTTCGGTTCTAAGCCAATCCAGTGTCTCTCAGTTCCATTACATTTCTAATGGAAAACACCACTGACACTGCTGATGCCCAATGAAAAGAACGAACCCTGTAGGAATCTTAGCTAGCCAATACATTAGCTTAAGGTAGTTTATAATGTACTTAAGAGAAGGAATAGAAAAACAGCAAGTAAACCTAACCGTGGTGCATAGTTACTCCAAATGTCTGTCTTCATTTGCAAACTCAAGTTTGGGACTTGAAATTCTTTCATATTGTGTATGTATACATGTTCAGAATCTTATTACGTAACAAGCCAATTATACCTGAGTTCAAAGATTTCAATAGATTTTTTTTTAAAGCACCTTACCTTCAAAGCAAAGCATTTCAGGTTTTCAACACTGTAGTAGTTTGCAGTTTTCAAAAGATAGACAACTTTGTTCCATGGCTGTCAGCGAAAAGATTCTGCTAACCAGACCACACTGAAATCTAGAAATGTTCTCAGCAAAGAGCTTGAAAGCACTCCAGGATCCAGATGTTCAGGCTACTGCCCCTAACTTTAAAGCACAGCACTTACTTAATAGTTTAAAGCTTTCCTACCTATCATTCAGTTTATTTTCTGACAACTACTTTTACTCAGCTTGCTTGTTCTCATCTAGTTTTCCTTTTGTATATCTTCCCCTTCATGTTCCCAAGCCAAAAGTTCATTTCCATATATTGAAAACCTATGATACTGAAACATCAGATATGGAATTAAACAACCAAACAAAATGTACTAAGTGCTGCTTAGTAAGTGTGCAGAATTTGCCTTTATTAAAAACCATAAACTGGGAAGTATATAAAGAAAGAATGGGAGACACAAGGAGGTTCAGCATACACCTAAGGCAGCAGGTTGATTTATTTGATAAATAGACATCCAATTCCAGAGACCCTCTAGTGCTCTTCACTAGCACGGAACTCCACAGTTTTCAATGTCCCACAGATCATATCCAACTTACACTCACCTACACGGCTTATAATGGCGAACTGACACCTCCCAAACCATCCATTCCAACTGCTCTTAATAAATGTTGCCCAAGCATTTTGTAAGCATTTAAGGATGAGGAAAGCAATGTTTCTTTACCAAGGTATGGTAAGAGCTTTGGGGGTAGTAAAATGGAAGCAGGTGGGTAATACACCATCGGTAAATGTAGAGAATTTGTCAGTCGTTGCTTTGGTGTTGAAATTTTAAACATACGCCACTGCTTTTGGAATGGAATGAAACTCTGAATTTAAGGGGAAAGCTGGAGAGACGGGTTGGCAGTATATTAATAAAGTTGAGTTCTAGTCCTGATCCCACCACTTAATAGTGATGTGATTTAAAGCAGGACTGAACATTCCCGGGCCTCAGCTGCCTCTTGCTGAATCCTGTCTTACAGCAGTGGTTCCCAACTGGGATACTGCCACCCATGGGACATCTGGAGATGCCTGCAGTCATTTTTAGCTGCCATAACTGGGATACTGCTACTTGTATTTAGAGGCCAGAGACGTTACTAAACATCCTACAATGCACAAGACAGCCTCTCCACAACAAAAAATTATCCACTCCAAATGTCAACAGTGCCAAAGCTGAGAAACACTGGTTTACAGAATACCTTTAAGCTCTAAGATTCTATAACCTATATGTCTATGCAAGTTAAGAGGGCTAGGTATCTGCTTTATGGGTGGAAAGCTTAACATAAAGGGATTAAGTAACTTGCTGAGATCAGAGTGTAAACCCATATGGCAAAACCTGGGTCTCCTGATCATCAGCCCAACTACAGAGTGACTAGATTTGGCCTCTAGGACAGTTTTTTCTTCCAGAGAAGTCTAACACCAACTTGTACACATAAGAAGAGGAAGGTTTTTAAAAAGTACCTTATCTAGCTAGGTATGTAACAAGGCAGAGTCCAAGATTTTGCTCTCCAATGAGTGCCGCTAACTTTCAAGTAATAATAAATTCTTCCAGATTCTAAAGACTTCAACTAACACTTTCAAATGAATATGAATAGAATCCACAAGAGAGAGCTGGGAGGTCATGATTTTATGTTCATAATGCTTTGGTTTAATGCCTAAGCATATGGTTTCTTTCAGCATTTCTTGAAAAATATATACTCTCTGATTCTTAAGCAGAAATACTTTATTTGTTGATTTCTTTCATACTGTTCCCTACTTTTTCCTAATATGCAAAAAAAAGTGTGTGTGTGTGCGTGTGTGTATGTGTGTGTGTATCTCATTCATCCTAACACTTCATGGCACAATAATCTCAGGACATTAAATTTCTGTTGCTTCATTTTACTAAGAGTGTTTGGGAAAAGACAGTATTAAAACTCTTGGCCAGGTATGGTGGCTCACGCCTGTAATCCCAGTACTTTGGGAGACTGAGGCAGGAGGATTGCTTGAGCTCATGGGTTTGAGACCAGCTTGGGCAACAAAGTGAGACCCTGTCTCCACAAAAAAATTAAAAAATTAGCTGGGCATGGTGGTAAACCCCTGTGGTCCCAGCTACATGGAAAGTTGAGACAGGAGGATTCCTTGAACCCCAGGAGTTCAAGGCTGCAGCAAACCGTGTTCTCCAGCTTGGGAGACAGAGCAAGACCCTGTATCAAAAACCAAAACAACAACAACAACAACAAAAACACTCACACACTTTCTAAAAATTGAAATAAGAAAACCTCTTAGGTGGACACAGCCTATGGAACCTGGAGTCCTATCTATTTACATGGCATTTTCTTGTCCTGAACTCATTCATTCTTAATAGCTATTTATTTAATAAGCTGTTTATTTTGTATGTAAACTCACTGATTTGTACTGGCAGCTCTTTTACTTAAAAATATGCTGGAATTTCCACTAAAGCCTCTTATTATTCAAAGTTTGCTAGTTCAGGCATGAAAATTTCCCTTAGGCATAGGAGATCTAATCTTTTCTACAAATATCACTGAACCACTTTTTAAATCCAAGAATGTCAAAGAGAAATTTTTCTTCTTTACTCATGAAACTTAAAACCAGATTTTTGTTTTCTTTAAAAAAAAAAAAAAAACCCAGGATAATCATCTGTCCTCTAGATAAAATATTTTTCCAATATAGGAAAATAGATTTTAAAACTTGCTATCTCATCTAACTAAGCCATAAGGGGAGCTTTTTAAAGAGAAGGTTATTGTAAATTAGAATTGTAACCTATAGTTTTGAAGAACCAGAGGACTCATAATACTTCAGAACTCAGAAGGAATAAAGCAAAGCAGAGAATAATATTTTATATTTGCATAATATTTTATAACTTAAAATTCTGTTTACACACACAATATTATTTGGTCCTTGTAATGATTCTGTAAGGTGGAAATTACAATCACCTTTCTGCAGATTAAGAGGATAGGGCTCAAATACGTGAGGAGATTATTACAACCTCAAAACTACAAAGTATCAGCAATCAAAGCAGAACCCAGGTCTTCTAACGCCAAATTATTTTAAAATAAAGATAAAGAAACACAAAAACTAGTCCACGGCCTCTCATCTGTCAAAGCTATAATACGTTTGAACAGAAACACTTGTCAGCCCTTCCAAAAGAGCCAGTGAAGTACCTGCCCCACTCGCAAACCCACAACTAAAGAAGAGAAACTCACGTCCTTACACTGTGATGTTCTCTCATCAATGAGTATTTGTATATATACGATGTTCCAAATATTACACTACACAGAAGATAAGCTTCCCGCCCTCAAGTCACAGACTATTTAGAGCCAAGATACACACAGAGGAATTGCATATTGCCATTAAAGATTTAAATTAGTAGGTCAATACAACAACAAATGATATGATTCAAGGAAGACTATGACTGGGATAGTCACAGTGGAGCCTCCAACAGGAAAACAAACATGAAGTTATGAATATGAAATTAGGTACAAAGAATGTTTGTTAAGAATGAGAACAGAAATCACAAAAATATTACAAATTTTAAAAGCTGGCAACACAAAACAAAATTTAGAAAAGTAACAATATGTTTATTAATTCCTTAGTCTCTATAATGTTTGCCACATATTTAGGATCTTTGATCACCTCATCATATGCCCATGATTTTGTAATACTGTCTAGGAAATAATAGTTAAGACTTCCCTTTAGCGTGGTTAATTTTAAAATTTAATATTAACAGTTTGGAATGGTTTCTTTCTACTTCATAACTCATTATTGAAAATCATGCAGAGTTTTAGGGACCACTGTTAAATCTGGGGGCATTTCAAGTTTTCTTGTAGTGTGGCTAATCCTAAATACCCTTTGACATAAGAAAATTCATAACCTGGTTTTTCAACCACATCCACACTGTCATGGCATTACGGGGGCTTACACTAGCATTCATGGTAGGCCCTACAAATCCATGTTACAAACCTAGGTGAGTCAAATAAGATGGCAGAGTATTCCTGGCAGCCATTCCAACACCGAGATGCCCAGCAATAGCAACTATACACAGCAGTGGCTGTGGACCACGTAAGTTATCCCACTAACCCAAACTGAATATGCTCCCAGTTCGAGTTCCCTCGGCTGGGAAAAAAGCCAGTGGCAATTTAATACCACCCAACATGAAGAGAAGAATGACACAGGGAAGAAGAGTGGAAGAAGAGAACCATCTTAACCGACCACAGCTAAAGCATCTTATTTTGAAAATTGGAGGACACAATGCTAGGTGAAATCCAGGGTCTTGTAAGTGGTTCCTTTGTAAGCGAAGGGCTCTAAAACTGGTTAGATGGGCTTCCCTTTAAATCTGCCTCTGAATAATTAAGAACCAAATGAACTGTAACATAATAGTAATGGAAGTAGTGGCAGGAGCAACAGTAACAGTAAATCTCTACCACGTATTGATGAAAAACAAAACCTGAGAGCTCACCACTATGACAGGTGCTCTGCTAAGCACTTCACATGAATTAACTTTAATTTTACTGTATTAATTTTATTTTAGTGTCATTTTTGTTACTTTTGGACACTCTGACAGATTTATACATAGTCACTATTTTGTAAAACAACCCTACAAAGCTACTTTAGATTATTACTACTCTTTTATAGGTAAGGAAATTGACTTCAACAATCACACAGCAGAGCTGAGACCGAAACCTAGGTCTATCTATGCTCCTTCACGATAGGAATTCAGAAGAGGAAGAGACCACCTCCGTGAAGAGATCCACTGAAAAGGCTTTACAGATAGGTACATGAAGCTGGATGTTGGGGAATGAGTTAAGAGATGAACAGAAAGACAAGATGATGACCTGCATTTGAGGCAGATGGGCCATGGTAACAAAAGAAGAAAAATGGAAATGCACAGGGTTATTCAGAAGACAGTGACAGAATAAATGTACAGAGCCAAAGACCATGCTACAAATCCTGTGATCCCCCAGTAGAAAACGAATTGAAGTCTTATGACCCATGTTCTCCTTATTACGTAGCCATAAGCTTTCTTTTACATAGAAAAAAGAGAAAAAAAGAATATTTCTTTAGAGTCCAATTCCATCTCCCCAGTTCTCTATGAAAGGGCAGATGCAAAGAGCGTGCAAAGAAGTGCCCCATCTCTGTCACCTGGAAAGCCAGATCCAGTGATTTCTGCCTTGATGGTAAGGTGATTTCCACTGGAAACTGAGGTTTTACACCAAGCATGTCACATCATTATTCCACTACAGAGGAGGTACATTATTCCACTACAGTGGAGGCTTAAAATCAGAGCCTCTAAACTCCAGCTAATTTTCTTCCTCAAGGTTTCATTAGAAGAGGTTTTTTGTGTTGTTTTGTTTTTTAATGTGAGCTAAAAGGTGCTGTTCACACATGAGAATAATGACAACTAAAGTTTTAACAGATTTTACTTACTTTGCACGTAGGAAACGTACTTGACAAGAAAGGCACAGAAAGTAAAATCTGTGAGTTCAGGAGAGATCAAAACAAAAACACTCCTCCTCAAAAAGTTACCCGACTCTGAACTCACTTGAAGGAATAGTTTTTTGCAATTTGCAAACAGCATGTGGGATATTAGCCCCAGGGTCGTAAAGGAGAAAATATTTGTTCTGGCTTCCATAAAATCCAAATTCCTCACCCAACGTTACAAAAACCTCCTCTCCCCACTATTGCCTATGTTGGACAGAGAGAGAAAGAGGGAGGGAGAAAAAGGGAACGACAGGGAGTGATCTGCTGTAAACAGACACCAGAGCCGGATGAAAGAGGAATTCCACCAATTTCATCTCAGCATTTTGTTCTATTTTTCATATGCCTTAAGTCTGCACAAGCTGTACTAACAGGATGAAACACTGTGAAAATCACAGAAGTAAGCATCTCTAAAATTACATGCATAATCTGTTTTCAATTTAAATCAAAGTCTCATCTCTGACCTACCTCTACAGAGTAACTTAAGCTGGAAATATATATAGAAAATGATCAGATGTTTGACACTAACAGTCATCACCCACAAAATAGAGAAGTCAAGCTTCAACAGAATTCATGAAAAGAATAAATAAGAGAATAACATAATGCTTTTGCATACCACTCTTGAAGTTTACATGCAGTTAGCATCTATTTCAGCAGACACTCTAAAAATATGTGTCCTCTATAGGGATCCTGGGCCCTAAAGCAGGCTTCTCAACCTGAGGTGGTGCATAAATGGTCTTCTGGGGGGGTTACAAATCCCCCAAAACAGTATGTAAAACTTTCCATGCATATGCATTATATTAGTCTGTTTTCATGCTGCTGATAAAGACATACCCAAGACTGGGCAATTTACAAAAGCAATAGGCTTATCGTAGTCACAGCTCCACGTGGCTGGGAAGGCCTCATAATCATGGCAGAAGGTGAAAGGCACATCTCACATGGCAGCAGACACGAGAAGAGCTTGTGCAAGGAAACTCCCCTTTCTGAAACCATCAAATCTCATAAGACTTATTCACTATCACGAGAACAGCATGAGAAAGACCCACCCCCATGATTCAATTATCTCCCATCGAATCCCTCCCACAATACGAGGAAATTACAGAAGCTACAAGATGAGATTTGGGTGGGGACACAGAGCCAAACCATATCATTCCACCCCTGGCCCCTCCCAAATCTCATGTCCTCACATTTCAAAACCAATCATACCTTCCCAACAGTCCCCCAAAAGTTTAGCTCATTTCAGCATTAACTCAAAAGTCCACAGTCCAAAGTCTCATCTGAGACAAGTCCCTTCTGCCTATGAACCTGTAAAATCAAAAGCAAGTTAGTTACTTCCTAGATACAATGTGGTACAGGCATTAGGTAAATAAAGCCATTCCAAATGGGAGAAACTGGCCAAGACAAAGGAGCTATAGGCCCCATGCAAGTCCAAAATCCAACAAGGCAGTCAGATCTTAAAGCTCCAAAATGATCTCCCTTGACTCCAAGTCTCACATCCAGGTCACACTGATATAAGAGGTGGGTTCCCATGGTCTTGGACAGTTCCCCACCTGTGGCTTTGCAGGATACAGCCTCACTCCCTGCTGCTTTCACAGGCTGGTGTTGAATGTCTGTGGCTTTTCCAGGTGCATGGTGCAAGCTGTTAGTGGATCTATCATTCTGGGGTCTGGAGGATGGTGTGGCCCTCTTCTCACAGCTCCACTAGGTGGTACCCCAGCAGGGACTCTGTGTGGGGGATCTGACCCCACATTTCCCTTCTGCACTGTCCTAGCAGATGTTCTCAATGAGAGCCCCACCACTGCAGCACACTTCTGCCTGGACATCCAGGCATTTTCATATATCCTCTGAAATCTAGGTGAAGGTTCCCAAAACTCAATTCTTGACCTTCTATGCACTCGCAGGCTCAACACCATGTGGAAGTTGCAAGGCTTGGGGCTTGCATCCTCTGAAGCCATGGCCTGAGCTCTATGCTGGCCCCTTTCAGCCATGGCTAGAGCAGCTGGAATGCAGGGCACTGAGTCTACAGGCAGCACACAGCACAGGGACCCAGGGCCCAGCCCATGAAACCACTTTTTCCTCCTAGGCCTCTGGGCCTGTGATGGGAGGCTTGGCTGTGAAGGCCTCTGACATGCCCTGGAGATATTTTCCCCATTGTCTTGGGGATTAACATTTGGCTCCTCGTTACTTATGCAAATTTCTGCAGCCAGCTTGAATTTCTCCTCAGAAAACAAGATTTTCTTTAATATCACATGGTCCAGCTGCAAATTTTCTCAACTTTTATGCTCTGCTTCCCTTATAAAACTGAATGCCTTTAACAGCACCCAAGTCAACTCTTGAATGTTTTGCTGCTTAGGAATTTCTTCCGTTAGATATCCTAAATCATCTCTCTCAAGTTCAAAGTTGCACAAATCTCTATGGCAGGGGCAAAATGTCACCACTCTCTTAGCTAAAATATACCAAGAGTCACCTTTACTCCAGTTCCCAACAAGTTCCTCATCTCCATCTGAGGCCCTCTCAGCCTGGATTTCATTATCCATATCATTATCAGCATTTTGGTAAAAACCATTCAACAAGTCTCTAGGAAGTTCCAAACTTTCCCACATTTTCTTGTCTTCTTCTGAGCCCTCCAAACTGTTCCAACCTCTGCCTGTTACCCAGTTCCAAAGTCACTTTCACATTTTCAGGTATTTTCAGTGGCACCCCATTCTACTGGTACCAGTTTACTCTTTTAATCTATTTTCATGCTGCTGATAAAGACATACCTGAGACTGGGCAATTTACAAAAGAAAGAGGTTTATTAGACTTAAACAGTTCCACATGGTTGGGGAGGCCTCACAATCATGGCAGAAGGTAAAAGGCACGTCTCACGTGGCGGCAACAAGAGAAGAGAGCTTGTGCAGGAAAACTTCCCTTTTTAAACCCATCAGATCTCAAGAGACTTACTATCACAAGAACAGCACGGGAAAGACCCACCCCACGATTCAATTATCTGCCTCTGGGTCCCTCCCACAACATAAGGAAATTACGGGAGCTACAAGATTTGGGTGGGGACACAGAGCCAAGCCAGATCAAGCATAAAAGCACTTTTTGGAGGAGTCCATAGATTTCATCTTTTCCTATAAAGTAGTCAAAACCTAAGCTATTTCACTGACGTTACCCCAAGATCTAAAACTGTCTGGCAAATAAAAGATTGAGATACTTTTTTTCACTCAGCCACTGCTTTAGTGATTCACAGCAAAGGTTCTTAGCTCATTGTCTATCACCAGTGGACTTACCAGCTAGACCAAATATGGTCAGAGTGAAAACTTCATATCTGATGCTTACAAATCAGATTGAATTAAAAATAGCAACCCAACCAATTGGTTATCCATTTTTTCTTCCTGGTAAACAAACACAGGAATTCTTGAAACACTAGATCTAGTAAGTAAAGCTGTAGATTTAAAAAACAAAAAAAGAACAAAAAAAACCCAACAGTTTTCTGAATAAATTTTTCCAACCTCTCAGGATGGAGGAGGGCTTCAAACCAAGTTTACCTGCCTACAAAACACACCTAAACTTTCAGAAGAGGAAGATATTTCTGTTGACTACATTTTCAAAACCTTCAAGTGCAATTATAATTAACAAATATGAACTAATTCAATTAATCAGTTATAAATTTATATGCCTACAAAGTCACTCCTTTGGATCTAAAACTCATACACCTAAGGTGGGTTAGCTGATAAGAAAGGGAAAGAAATGTGGATGTTTTGGTGGTAGTGTGAGAGAGATGGGGTTTAAATTACTTTCAAGTGATTTGGATTACAACCAATATTATTTCCCCAAGGTCCAAAAAATGAATCACATGCAAAGCTAGGAAATGAATCCAAAATGCCGAACACCCACGATACTGTGCTCTTTTTTCCACCCAGAAAACTATCTGAAAGGCTGCAAACAACACAGCCTTCCAGAGATGCAGTGGGTGGTTTTTGTCCACACAGTACATCGGATGGCACCTTTCAGTAAACCAGCACTTCATCCTGTGGAGAACGGAATCTCAGATTTCAGCTGGAAAGCTCAGTAAAGTTACTTTTGTACTTTGTCCCTGAATGTCTTCATCTATAGCTGTTACTAGTAGACTAAGTAGGTGCTGTTTCAGGTGGCTGTCTACTGTGGAATAGTTGTAATTCTCCAAATTTTAAGTTAATGATAAATGTTTGCTTTTCAGACAAACTAATTCAAGGACAGAGATTATAGCTATAGAGTTGGGCATATTTTTTAAATAAGAGAGCCCCATCTTTAAAGCAGTGATTCTTAGGGAGAGACATACAACCCCAACCCTCAAGAATATCAGAACTTCCTGGGGGTGTATGCAATGAAAAAAACAGCAAATATTTAAGTTCATAATTTTGTTTTGTTTTGAGAAGGAGTTTCCCTCTTATTGCCAAGGCTGGAGTACAATGGCGTGGTCTTGGCTCACCACAACCTCCACCTCCCAGGTGCAAGCAATTATCCTGCCTCAGCCTCCTGAGAAGCTGGGATTACAGGCGTGTGTCACCACACCAGGCTAATTGTTTTTTATCTTCAGTAGAGAGAGGGCTTCTCCACGTTGATTAGGCTCGTCTCGAACTCCCGACCTCAGATGATCTACCTGCCTTGGCCTCCCAAAGTGAGCCACCGCACTCGGCCCACAATTTTGTATTTAAAAAAGGAAAACAAAAACATTACCCTTGCAACAAGAGCAGTTAAAGAAGAGTGTGTGCTCTTCCATTAACGAGAGGGGGAACAGGTGAAGTAAAGTGGCCATTCCTGTCTTCAGAAGCGTCGCTGATTAGGCGCCATGAAGGGCCCTTCTGCTCCAACAACGAGATCCTGCGAAAGTCACCGTTTTTACTCCACATCTCACAAGGAAGTGGGGGAATCTTTAAAAGGACAAACTGATACAGCTGTAGGCTAAAACCAGAGAGCAGAAAGACGGGTGAGGAGTGTTAAACTGAGAGCAAAGGCTCATTTTAACACTTCAGTGGGCTGGGCACGGTGGCTCATGCCTGTAATCCCAGCACTTTGGGAGGCCAAGGCAGGCAGATCACCTGAGGTCAGGAGTTTGAGACCAGCCTGGCCAACACGGCGAAACCCCGTCTCTACTAAAAATACAAAAATTAGCCAGGTGTGGTGGCAGGCGCCTGTAATCCCAGCTACTTGGGAGGCTGAGACAGGAGAATCGCTTGAACCTGGAAGGTGGTGGTTGCAGTGGGACGAGATCATGCCACTGCACTCCAGCCTGGGCAACAGAGTGAGACTCCAACTTAAAAACAAACAAACAAACACTTCAGTGGGGACACTGAGCCCTTGGACCAGCAGAAAGGCAGGTAAGAGGAAAGCGGGGCCTGAGATTTTGAAGTAATGCCAGAGATACTGAAAGAGCTAGTCACCCCAGAGAGAGGCTGTCCTGTCACTCAGTGGAAGGCCGCACTCTCAAGAAAAACCATCCTTGGCCAGGCACAGTGGCTCACACCTGTAATCCCAGCAGTTTGGGAGGCTGAGGCAGGTGGATCACCTGAGGTCAGGAGTTCAAGACCAGCCTGGCCAACAAGGTGAAACACTGTCCTACTAAATGTACAAAAATTAGCCAGGTGTGGTGGCAGGCACCTGTAATCCCAGCTACTCGGGAGGCTGAGGCAGGAGAATTGCTTGAGGTTGCAGTGAGCCAAGACTGTCACTGCACCCCAGCATGGGTGGAAGAGCAAAACTCCATCTCAAAAAAAAAAAAAAAAAAGCATCCTTGGCATAGCAATATCCAGAATCTATAAGGAACTTAAATAACTCAACAAGAAAAAAAACAACCCCATTAAAAAGTGGGCAAGACATAAACAGATACTTCTCAAAAGATATGTGGCCAATACACATACAAAAAAATGCTCAACATCACTCATCATCAGAGAGATGCAAATCCAAACCACAATGACATGCCATCTCACACCAGTCAGAATGGCTATTAAAGAATCAAAAAACAGGCCGGGTGCGGTGGTTCGCGCACGTAACCCCAGCACTTTAGGAGGCCAAGGTGGGCAGATCACCTAAGGTCAAGAGTTTGAGACCAGACTGGCCAACATGGCAAAACCCTGTCTCTACTAAAAATACAAAAATTAGTTGGGCATGATGGCAGGAGCCTGTAATCCCAGCTACTTGGGAGGCTGAGGTAGGAGAATCGCTTGAACCCAAGAGGCAGAGGTTGCAGCGAGCCAAGATCGTACCACTACACTCCAGCTTGGGCAACAGAGCAAGACTCCATCTCAAAAAAAAAAAAAACAAACCAATAGATGTTAGTGAGATTGCAAAGAAAGGGGAATGCTTATACTGTTGGTGGGAATGAAAATTAGTTCAGGCCCTGTGAAAAGCTTGGACACGTCCAAAAGAAAAGTTTGGACATTTCACAACTAAAAGCAGAACTACCATTCAACCTGGCAATCCCATTACTGGGTATATACCCAAAGGAAAAAAAATCAGTCTATCAAAAAGACACACGTACTTGTATGTTTATCATAGCACAACTGACAACAGTACAGACATGGAATCATGCTAGCTGCCCACAAATGGTGGACTGAATAAAGAAAATGTGGTGGCTCATGCCCATAAACTCAGCTATTTGGGAGGCTGAGCTGGAAGGACCACTTGAGACTGGGAGTTCTAGACCAGCGTGGGCAATATAGTGGGACCCCGTGTCTAAAAAAGTTAAATAAATAAAATAAAAAATAGTTCCCCAGGTGTGGTGGTGCATAGCAATAGAAAAACAAAAGAGAAAGCATCCTTGGGTTAGGCCTAGATTTTCATAGATTAATATCAACCAAATATCCATTTATAATACAAGCAAAGAAACCACCATATGTACAAGTCATAAGAAATAACAAACAACAGATTTAGATCTCTAAGAACTTCAGATATTTGAAATATCACATATGGAATATAAAACAGCTGTGCACACAATGTTTTAAAAATCTGAAAAGGAGTAAGCCAGGTGCGGTGGCTCACGCCTGTGATCCAGCACTTTGGGAGGCCAAGGCGGGCAGATCACCTGAGGTCAGGAATTCGGGACCAGCCTTATCAACATGGAGAAACCTCGTCTCTACCAAAAATACAAAAATTAGCCAGTGTAGTGGCGGCCGCCTGTAATCCCAGCTACTCCAGAGGCTGAGGCAGGAGAACTGCTTGACCCTGGGAGGTGGCAGTTGAGGTGAGCCGAGATCACACCACTGCGCTCCAACCTGGGCAACAACAGCAAAACTCCATCTAAAAAAAAAGGAAAGGAGTAAAAAAACTAAGCAAGCAAAAAGTGACTCAATTATAAAAAGAACTAAGCAAAATTTTAGAAATGAATAATATAATTGGTGAAAAAACTCTGGGCATTGGTTAAACAACAGGTTAGATACAGTTGGAAGAAGTAGTCAGCTGTAAAACAAAAATGAATCGAGAACCCAGAATAGCACAGAGAGAGAAGAACACAAAAAAATGACAAAAAGGTGAACAGTATTGGAGGACAGAATGACTACATATGTTTAATCGCAGTCACAGAAGGAAAAAATTAAGCAGGTAGAAGCTAGGTGATATTTGAATAGATAAGAACTGAGAATTCTCAAGAAAGAAAGAAATTCACAGGAATACAAACCACAACATATAACAAGTAGAATAACCGAAAAGAAATTCAGGCAGGGCATGCCTATAATCTCATGCACTTTGGGAGGCTAAGGCAGTAGGATCCCTTGAACTCAGGAGTTCAAGATCAGCCCGGGGAACATAGTAAGACCTTGTCTCTACAAAAAAATGTTTAAAAAACTAGCCAGGTGAAGTGCTGCCCATCTGCAGTCCTGGCTACTTGGGAGACTGAGGCAAGTCAGCCGTGATGTACCACCACACCCCAGCCTGGGCAATAGAGCTAGACCCTGTCTGAAAAAACAGTAAGAAGAAAGAAAGAAAAGGAAAAGAAAGTCACCCTATACACCTTGTAGTAATATTTTCGAATGCCAAAGACAAAGAAAGGATTTTAAAGTAGCTGGAAAGAAGACAGGCAACCTAGAAGACCAAAGATATGAATGACTACAAACATCACAACAGTAATAAATGGAAACCAGAAAGCATATGTAGTCCAAGCTCTAGAACAAAATAACTGTCAACCTAAGATTATGTATCTAGCAAATCTTTATTTCAAGAACAAAATTAGCCATATTTTCAGATATAAACAAAAACTAGTTCAACATTAAGAGACCTACACTGAAGTTTCCTTGAACTATTCTAACAGCTTCCTAATTGACCTCCCTCTCCAATCTTCTCTAATGTTCCTAAAACAATTCTGATCATGTTACTTTCCTGCTTGAAACTGCCAGATGAATTTCTAGACCCTATATAATAAAGTCCAAATTTCTTAGCTGGGCATTGAAAGTGCTTTACAATGTAGTTACTCGCCAATGTTCTCTTCGATGGACAATCTGCCTCTTCAATTTACTAGCTGTGACCTGGGGGCAGGTAATTAGCCTACCCAAGCCTAAGACTCAGTATCTGTAAAATGAAACCTCTAAAACTGCTGAGACCAACTACAATAGCTCAGATGGTATGGACTGAACGTATGTGTCCCCACAAAGTTCACATGATGAAACCCTAACCCTAATGTGATGGCATTAGGAGGTAGTGCCTTTGGAACGTAATTGGGTTAAATGAGATAATGAGATGAAAACTCCATCATGGGCTTAGTGCCCTTATAAGAGACTCCACGGCTCTCTTTTTCTCCACCATGTAAGGACACAGCAGTATGCAAGCCGGGAATGGGGCCCTCATCAGGAACCCAATCTGTAGGCACTTCATCTTGGACATCCCAGGCTCCAGAACCCATGAAATAAATGTCTTATTTATGCCACCCTGTTTGTGGTATTCTGTTATAGAAGCCCAAGCTCACTAAGACCCCAGCTAGAGCAATAAGCACAATGCTATCACATAGTTTTCAGTAACTGGCAGGTGTTATCATTATAACTCACTCATCCCAAAATACAACATATGCATTCCCAAGTCCATGCCTTTGCCCAGTTTCCTCCACTTTCCCATCCACACTCCTGTCCCTCCCAAATCTATACTTAAGTCAGTCAAATTATCTGTACAAGTCCAGCTCCTTCTTGAAATTCTCCTCTACCAGGTCAGCCCAGACAGAGTAAGTGTTCTCACTTCTAAACCCACAAGATATTTACCCAAATGCTGCTGTTATTTAACTAAACTATATGTTCCCTCTGGTAAAGGAAAGACATTATTTTAAGTTCTCCTGTTTTGCCCATGGAGTGCTTTACTGCCATGAAAATGGAGACTACCAAATAAATATGGATTGGCTGATTAAGTGTCAGTACCCCGACAGAGACGCTTTAAAGGAAAAACATGCCCACCCCCCACAAAAAAAAAAAAAAAAAAAAGCTATCAGAAAATAAAACATTGTCTCTCAGCTTCCAAACTGCGGCACTCTATTGAACCGACACTAAATCCGTTCCTTAGAGAAAGACATCCAACAAGGAAGTCCATGTTGGGCAGGAAGAAGCGATGGGGCACATCAGCTGACAGTGTGCTTCAGGAAGCATCT